>NW_025963827.1:0-444172 GCF_023055435.1 Haliotis rufescens | reverse complement strand
GATAATGTATACAAGCGGAAAGAAGTTACATTCACGGGTAATCTAGAAGATTTAAGCAATGTTGACGTTAGTAGACTGGATAAAAACACTTTGTACAATATTATTCTCAACGGTGATAATAAATGGACTATGGTCGAAGCAAACATCGATCGGCTACTGAATATCGTCATTACCCCACCTTATGTGATGACGGGTAGGGCACATAATTTAACTAAGATAATAAATAGTGGCATCGTACTCGCGGCTTATATCCCGTTAAAACGAAAAAGTGTGTTAGTCACCCCCCTACCAGAAGACCCAGGTCATATGTTAAATAGTCGTCCGGCCGTAAAAAGCTATTGAAACATTTATGCTCAGGGACAAAATTATCAAATGGAGAGAATTACCACAAGGTATATATTTTATTTGTGATGTCAAACCAACCAAATACGGTCATCAATTGTTTCTTTCCAATTATCAAGAAGAATATATAGTATGGTCTCCTAGTAAAATGAATGAAAAACTTAATAAAAATGTTGAATATCACTTCGTTAAAAATAATGGTATACGTATTAGTAAAAATAATAGAGAATATTTTCATTACAATTTAGTTTAATCGTCATTTTTGCATAAAAAATGCCACCTGTAGTAGGTATATAAATCTGGCCCCAGTCGTTGCGGCAGAACCCCTATTACATATAAAAATTTATATCATTGACTCCAGGTGGTGGTCAATTTCACTTAATCTCATGACTATCGTTGAATCGCATAATCATTTTGGCCTAAAAAATAAGATATTCTTGCCGTATAATAATAATTTGATAAGGTTGATGTATACTCTCAAAACATTTAAGCAAGACCAATTAAAGACTATTGTATGACCGTAATATACACTATGAGTCTATATCCGGCGCTCGATGAGGCATTTGAAAAGATGGATACTGTTGATGGATTTCGATTACATCAAATAAGCGACATAAAACATCGAAAAGAGAAGGAGAGGGAGTTGAGACTTGGATTGTATAAAAAGTATCGCAGAGCCGTGAATGCTCTGGAAGGAGTTGACACAGTTCTTGTAGCAGCTGGCATGGGACTCGGTGTAGCAGGTGTTGGTTTATTATCAACTATAATCGCCGCGCCTATCAAGCTCGGCATGGAAATAGCCGCTGGGGTCTCAGGACTGGCAGGAATAATGATAAAATTCATTTCTCATAAGTTGCAAAAGAAAGCATTAAAACACGATAGTATTCGGATACTCAACGAAGCAAAGTTGAACAGCGTTGAGGATCATATTTCAACAGCAATGGCTGATTGTAAGATATCCGAGGAGGAGTTTCGTTTAGTGTTGTCAGAACTCACCAAATACAACGTAATGAAGCAGGAAATTCAATCAAAATCACGTAAGACCAGTGGTATTAGCGAAGACGAGAAAAAAAGTTCATAGAACAGGGGAGGCAACAAGCGCGTCAATTATTCCGTGCCAAAACCAATGAACTGGTTGGAGATTAAAAATAGATTGCTTACTATCATTAGATCACATTTAGAAGAATGCTTACGTAAGTATATAATAATGGAGAATTACAAACCAACAAAGGAAGAACTCGAAAAAGCTATTGAAACATTTATGCTCAGGGACAAAATTATCAAATGGAGAGAATTACCACAGGGTATATATTTTATTTGTGATGTCAAACCAACCAAATACGGTCATCAATTGTTTCTTTCCAATTATCAAGAAGAATATATAGTATGGTCTCCTAGTAAAATGAACGAAAAACTTAATAAAAATGTTGAATATCACTTCGTTAAAAATAATGGTATACGTATTAGTAAAAATAATAGAGAATATTTTCATTACAATTTAGTTTAATCGTCATTTTTGCATAAAAAATGCCATCTGTAGTAGGTATATAAATCTGGCCCCAGTCGTTGCGGCAGAACCCCTATTACATATAAAAATTTATATCATTGACTCCAGGTGGTGGTCAATTTCACTTAATCTCATGACTATCGTTGAATCGCATAATCATTTTGGCATAAAAAATGCCACCTGTAGTAGCAGTTTAGGTATATAAATCCGGTTCCAGTGGAAGTGAGCCAGAACCCCTATTATCTATACTACTAAACAAATATTCAAAACTCTAAACATCGCTGAGTGTATTCATTGACATTGCGCATAGAGATGATAGATCACTGGGAGGAGCTTATGCACACTCAATGACCCTAATCGTCATAGGGCATTGTTTTGCCAAATACTACAAATATTACGAAATACTACAAATTACGTAATAGGGTATTGTCACATGTTTGAAAAGTTTGTAGTACTGTATTCTACAGGTAGGCCCAAAATCATTATATCCCATCTGTGGAAGACAGAAGACAGTGCTTTAGTGAGACTGGAAAGGCACACAAGTTATTTTATATAATTAAGAAAAACAATCTGTATCATATCAAATTCAACATATATATATATATATATATACAATGAATCTCACAGAAACATTCAAGGGTTGGGAATACCACAACGAATTTTGTCATCGTGCCCATGTTTACAACGATATATTTAACAGAATACGATTGTTGTCAACATCTTAATTTGATAAGATAAGTAACTTCCTATAAGCAACTTGTTTCCATCACACATTTATGCTAGAATAAGGCAACGGAAGTGAAAACTACATATTTCAACGAAGACGTACCTAGCTACAAGTTCCTCCTCATAGTTGCCCTCGACCGAATTTTTCCGCAACGAAAGGAATGCTTTCAACGATGTGACAGTCCACAGACGAAATTTCTCCAGCCTCATATAGCTCAAATCTGCCATGGTGTACAATCACGTAGTCGGTAAAGCTCTTAAATACGTCCAGTAGCGAAGTAAGAGACGACATAGTGACAACAGTGACAGGTGAGGTCCTTGTCGAAATCGGCGCGCGCATCATCGACGTTATTTATTTCCGGTAAGATGGCGGGGCAGAGGGCAATCGTGTATACATGCAAGACAGGGGGGGGGGGGGGGGGGGGGCAGTTGCACCCCCTACATTTATTTAAAGAAAACAGTTTTATTTGAATCAAGTAGGGAACAAGTGATACTTGTACACATATTTGCGCACACACACACACACCCTCTAAAAAAAGGTTAACTTCGGCCTTGGATCTATGCCATTATCCTTCAGGTAGTCTCAACTCCACAACGTGCCTTACCAAGCATCCAAATATAAACTTAAAAGAAGACAGCGGTCAAACCTCTTACCATCTGACAGTGTCTGAACTCGACAAGTCGGCGTCACTTCTTTTAGGCGCAGACATATTGAAAGCACAGCAACTGATGGTCTTCGCAAAGGGTGATTTCTCTCCTTTTGAAATGATATTCCCAGCGCGGTAGCGCAGAGCTCTGCGATCAGGCTATCGCTGTGCGGAGCTTGTGGTAAATTGTGACATGTAGAGACGGGGCCAAGCTAAAACGGCGCCCGACGGTGTTGCGGTAGAATGGTTCCCGGATCCTCCGCTTGGTGTCGATGCTCTTGCTCCGCTTTCCTAGATTCCAACATTCTCTCCTGATTGTGTGAAAGTGTAATTTGACTAATGTTGCACAATTATTAATGGAACACTAGCCTTACCATCAAATGTAAGGGAATACCAAAAAACAAACACCATTCTATTTGACGTCATGGCTGGTTTTAATAGGGGCACTGATCTAACGGAATTCCCCGGACTGGTTGTTGCCTTTGTTATTGTTTTTTCCCCGTGAGTACCCGGATGATACGCAACGCAACTGAGCGTGACCAGAGACTGGGCTACCGTCTGCAAGGACAGCTAAATAAACTTGGAGGCTGGAGGCAATATTTGTTTTACGCATTTTTGCATAAACACTGATTGGTTAACCGGGATCTATAAAGATTTCGACAAAGGGCGCGTGTTAATTAATTTCTTCAACCTAAACAAACAGACAAAAAGAACGGCGGAGCTCATCGGATGTCGTCATTTGGAAATACCACAGATGGTTATAGTTTAATACTAAAAAAAAGTATCTATGCATGGAAAAGCATTTTCGGATTTCGGATTGCGTCGATAATACGATATCTACTCCCTTGTTGTCATCCACGTTTTCTCGTATAACCCCTACACTTGTGTATTTGTCGTCATTCACTTCATGCTCAGTTAATGAATTTATTACAGGTACAATTAATGGTAGCACCACTTAGATTACCTGACAAAGGTTCCCATTTGGCATTTATTGTGTCTGGGGTAATTATTCAATCTAAATCCAGGTTTGAAGTGAGGTGAAATGTGTGTTATGTAATATGCACGTGGTAGCCCAGCAAGAGATGAATGATCAGTTGATTTTATTTTTTTTGAATCAACGGAACGTTCCTAGTCATCAAAGGATTAACAGAAAATACGTTGATTGATTAATCACTATTATCTTGCACAGTGGATATGTAAAGAGTGAGTGTTTACATGTCTAGGTTTACTAAAACAAAGGGAATACACTCATACCATGGCGTGAAGTGCCGATGTAAAAACAACATACTGTGTTCAAAGGGTTAACTTATAATGCGTTGATTGATTGATCATTGTTATCTATCTATTGATTAAGACGATCAAAAGGGCCTACAAACATCACAACAGATTATTATGTAGGATTAGAAGCCAAACAACATAGAAATGTACTTTTCTCAACGTAACATTTTCAGTCTCTTGGTGATGACATTAAACATCAAAATGTTTGGAATTCGTTATCATAATAATACAGATGGAAATGTTTTTCAGTCACTTTGTAAAATAACTGAATATTTAGACGTTTAATAAATTTGTTACACATTTGACAGTAAAAAAATATACACACTATAAAAAAAGCAATGCTCAGGTGAAATATGTACTTTGTGTTGCAAGTCAAAATAGTGTAAACGAAAATCGCAAAATTATCAAGCAAGTGACTTATCAAAACTTCGTCACCATTACCGATGCTACCCACAAAGATACCTACATTTCCTTATTATCTCGAAAACTGTATTTCATTTTGTTCATCAATGTGACCATACGCCCTTAGTACTACCCATAAAAGCGACAAATGCGCTTACGAATGGCGCAGCAGAGGTCGCGAACTAGTCTAGATTTCTGCTATACATCCGGGTACTCACTGGGAAAAAACAATAACAAAGGCAACAACCAGTCCCGGGGAATTGCGTTAGATCAGTGCCCCTTTAAACATCAAAATGTTTGGAATTCGTTATCATAATAATACAGATGGAAATGTTTTTCAGTCACTTTGTAAAATAACTCAATATTTAGGCGTTTAATAAATTTGAAAATGTTACACATTTTGACAGTAAAAAAATATACACACTATATAAAAGCAGTGCTCAGGTGAAATATTTACTTTGTGTTGCAAGTCAAAATAGTGTAAACGAAAATCGCAAAATTATCAAGCAAGTGTCTTATCAAAACTTCGTCACCATTACCGATGCTACCCACAAAGATACCTACATTTCCTTATTATCTCGAAAACTGTATTTCATTTTTGTTGATCAATGTGACCATACGCCCTTATTACTACCCATACAAGTGACTAATGCGCTTACGAATGGCGCAGCAGAGGTCGCGAACTAGTCTAGATTTCTGCTATACATCCGGGTACTCACTGGGAAAAAACAATAACAAAGGCAACAACCAGTCCCGGGGAATTGCGTTAGATCAGTGCCCCTTTATGTCTTTGACAACGTCGGAGAAAGACGACACTGGTGTTTGGATCAATATATATATACTCAACAACAAAAGTTCCCGTGACATCAATATTTTAGTGTATTTTTCAAACAAGTAAAGTTTGGTTTTCAGTATGGTAGTACATGTATGGAATCAAGTCACAAAATCGCAACTGCTACAGAAAAGCATGCATTCCATGCAAAAGTTGACTTTTATGCAAGCCCCATGCATTTCACTAACCATGAATGGGTATAAAAACGTGCGTTAACGGGATTCCATATGTATTATTTAGCATCGTACTGACAACAACCACTCAGAAAAACAACAAAATTACGCAATTATTTGACATTACGAAATGTGTCATCATACTTCATTATATGGGCCGATGTCATTGCATTCTACAAGGTATGAAGTTCATCATCATAATAATAAGAAGAATAATACCTTAATAATGTTATGCTTTTGTTCGTGTGAACATATTTACAAGATCTGTAATCTCATTAAAATCAGATCTTAGTTCTCGCTAAACAAAGATCTGAGGACATCCCATTACGGGTCATGTCAGAACGACCTTAAAAGAAATATTAATAATACTGAATGATACTGAAAGTACAGTCGGACGCTGGTATTTTGAAGCAGACTTCTAAATATCTGCATATTTGATTTAGCGAGACATGGAAAGACATACACATCAAGAAACAGTATCATAAATCCGTAGCAATATGCATGCATACAGGAAAGTTAACATGTGTACACTGACAAATTGAAATGTATTTCGTTCCATGCTTCCAGCTTGGAATCAACTGAATCTTAAAGACAATACAGTGCCTCTCTTTGAATCTATTAATCTATCAAGCAAACTATTCATAAACTTGTCACTGTATTGTATTTTAAAGGTTTATTGAAATCCCTTGTGATCTGTTTTTTACTTCAATTCGTCTGTAATGCGTCACTCTCTTCTCCATCTTTTTGCGTGTCAGAGTAGATAAAATTGATCCAGTTATCCTCCCTGAGCTTAGCCTGGATCCTTCTCGGAATTTCTCACAATTACTTATCTCCGACATCTTGCAAAAGTGTGATGTTATGTTTAGAGTTCATTTTTATTTTGTCTTACAAAAACAACAAAGTGATATTCTTGGCTCTTGTTAAGTACAGTCAAGTCCGACACAAATGATAGGAACCTATTAAATCAATGCTATTTAGACCCGTTAATCTGACAGTCTCGCACTCCAACTCCAACACACCTAATTTGCAACACACCAACATGGTTACAGGCCGCCTAAGCCACATTTCGAAAATAGATAGCCAAAAGTGATGTGGCTCGCGGGGCAATGGTTACGGTTCCATGATTGTGGATTGTGGCTCTCGTGGCTATGCTGGCAAAACATGCTTTGTGAATCTAACAGGTTACCGCAACAGGGATAATATGTTCATCAAAACATTACATTGATGGATATCATGACAGTCATATTACATTGTCACATGACCCATGAAGATTCCGGGGAAGAATAGGTCTTCAGCAACCCATACTTGCCGTAAATGGTGGCTATGATTGTCGTAAAAGGCGACAAACGGGATCGGGAGGTCAGGCTCGCTGATTATGACTTGGTTGATGCATGTCATCGATCCGAATTGCGTGGATTGATGCTCATGATTTTAATCACTGGATTGTCTGGTCCAGACTCGATTATTTACAGACCGCCGTCATATAGCTGGAATATTGCTGAGTGCGGCGTTAAACAACAAACCAACCAACCAACAACATTGACACATTACAGGTCACGATTGTTTAATGAATTGTTGTGTAACAACATCTAAAACAATGACAATGTTTGCACTTACATATTAGACACAGATGTATTACGCTACTTCATGACCTGATGATGCCGAACACTACCATAATGTCATTGCTGCAGATGAAGGAGGTCGCCCACGTAATCAGCATATTCCATCTCACTCAGGTGTTGGTTCAGGAGCTGGGTCTTGAGGATGCAATGTTCTTGTCTGTAGTGAAGATGAGGATGTCGTCACTAACACGGTGTAGGAACTGGTCGCCTCCATCAGTCTGGGAGTACTTCTCCTCCAGCTGGATCTGGGGTCTGCTGTCAGGAAGGCGGGGCAAGGTCTTGTGTCTCTGGCGGTAGAGGATAGTGGTGAGAGACTTCAGGGCTGGAATTTGCTTCAGCAGGTCATCTGCAGGTCATCTGAGACGATGTCGTGATGTTGGCGTAGTCTGGATATCTCCTCTCCGTAGATATTGGGTATAGGGGTCGTTTCTGTCCTCTCCATCAGTCTAGCCTTAAAGGCATCAACCTCAAACTCGAACGGTCGTGGGAGTGACCCATGATCACAATGGCGTGGAGCAACTCACCCTGAGTTGTGATCCTTGCAGTGCACTCCTTGACAATACAGGACCAGTATCTTCTTTCACCACGACAGCTCTTACACCGAAACTTAAAGCCATCATAGTACAAAATGACGCCTCCTCTGCCACTTTCAATGAACTTTATTTGAACTTGCGCATTTGTCATGGTTCTGACATGGAGTGAACAGGACGTCACTTAAATATGTTATGAATAACAGGATTAACTCAATGTCAATTAAGACCGCCATTGATCTCTAAAGAACACCACGCTTAGAAATCTCTACACGAGTTCACTCAATTTTAAATGTGGGACACTCATTTAAAGGTATCGGTAACCTGATTAATTAATTACCGGCTAGAGTAGGTGAAATGCACACAGCTGAAAATGTGGCGCATTCGGCAATAGTCATTTTTGAAAACTGGCTCAACCGGCTAGACACCACCAAAATCACTCATTAAAAGTCCCATAAATCCGACACAGTGATCAGCGTAGTCCGTGGTTATCTGCCCTCGAGTACACAGCCAGTGTTTTGATGTGAGGCGAGTTGGCTGGTAGCTGCATATTACAAAGCGGCAGAGATAAACTTTGCTTAACGATAAACAGTTAATGCTAAGTAAAGGAAACAGGATTAATCACATGCTTAGATTACCTCAATCTCATTAAAATCAAATACAAGTTCTCGCTATCGCTGAGGACATCCCATAACAGGTCACGTCAGTAGAACCTTTCGCAAACTATGACCGACGAACGTTAGTACTACTTACTTTCGTTCATCTGAAATACTCAATTATCCAACATAATCATATGCAACCAGCCATGTCGGATTAACGGGACTTGACTGTATTTGATTGATTTTGTGAGTAGTGTCATTGCGCATGTTGACGGGGAATTAGCTCTTGGGGGAATAAAGGACAAAATCGACATCACTGTCCCGGAACGCTTTATGCACAACATGTAAACAATAAACAACAATTGCACAATGAGCGCAATACCTGCTCTGACAACACAAACACAGCGATGAGGGGACCTTCCAGTTCAGGCATACATGCCTTCCAGCTCCCTCAGGGCGTTTCCAACGAGCGGCACATCCTGCTCGAGGTCGTCCCTCCACCAGCACTCGGAATACCAAGTAACACCATAGTAACAGTGTAATGGTAGCACATATATAGTAATGAACAACAATGGAAAAACGCTGATGTATTTATAGTGCGGCCTCAAGTCATGAATTTTGATACAACTGCGCGAAATTTTTTTCATGAGGGTCGACCATGTAAGAATGCATCCACACACCAAATATTTTTATTCTGAGACTGATACTTTTGAGAATAGCTCTCATGGCGTAAAAGTCATGCATGTGAAAAAGTTCGAATCGCTGATGTATTTATAGTGCGGCCTCAAGTCATGATTTTTGATGCAATTGCGCCAATTTTTTTCATCAGGGTCGACCATGTAAGAATGCATCCACACACCAAATATTTTTATTCTGAGACTGATACTTTTGAGAATAGCTCTCATGGCGTAAAAGTCATGCATGTGAAAAAGTTCGAATCGCTGATGTTTTTATAGTTCGGCCTCAAGTCATGGTTTTTGATGCAATACGCCAAGTATTTTTATGAGGGTCGACATTGTAAGAATGCATCCACACACCAAATATTTTTATTCTGAGACTAATACTTTTGAGAATAGCTCTCATGGCGTAAAAGTCATGCATGTGAAAAAATTCGAATCGCTGATGTCTTTATAGTTCGGCCTCAAGTCATGAATTTTGATGCAATACGCCAAGTATTTTTATGAGGGTCGACCATGTAAGAATGCATCCACACACCAAATATTTTTATTCTGAAACTAATACTTTTGAGAATACCTCTCATGGCGTAAAAGTCATGCATGTGAAAAAATTCGAATCGCTGATGTATTTATAGTGCGGCCTCAAGTCATGAATTTTGATGCAATACGCCAAGTATTTTTATGAGGGTCGACCATGTAAGAATGCATCCACACACCAAATATTTTTATTCTGAAACTAATACTTTTGAGAATAGCTCTCATGGCGTAAAAATCATGCATGTGAAAAAGTTCGAATCGCTGATGTATTTATAGTTCGGCCTCAAGTCATGAATTTTGATGCAATTGCGCCATTTCTTTTCACGAGGGTCGACCATGTAAGAATGCATCCACACATCAAATATTTTTATTCTGAGACTGATACTTTTGAGAATAGCTCTCATGGCGTAAAAGTCATGCATGTGAAAAAGTTCGAATCGCTGATGTTTTTATAGTTCGGCCTCAAGTCATGAATTTTGATGCAATACGCCAAGTATTTTTATGAGGGTCGACCATGTAAGAATGCATCCACACACCAAATATTTTTATTCTGAAACTAATACTTTTGAGAATAGCTCTCATGGCGTAAAAGTCATGTATGTGAAAAAATTCGAATCGCTGATGTATTTATAGTTCGGCCTCAAGTCATGAATTTTGATGCAATACGCCAAGTATTTTTATGAGGGTCGACCATGTAAGAATGCATCCACACACCAAATATTTTTATTCTGAAACTAATACTTTTGAGAATAGCTCTCATGGCGTAAAAGTCATGCATGTGAAAAAGTTCGAATCGCTGATGTATTTATAGTTCGGCCTCAAGTCATGAATTTTGATGCAATACGCCAAGTATTTTTATGAGGGTCGACCATGTAAGAATGCATCCACACACCAAATATTTTTTATTCTGAGACTGATACTTTTGAGAATACCTCTCATGGTGTAAAAGTCATGCATGTGAAAAAGTTCGAATCGCTGATGTTTCTATAGTGCGGCCTCAAGTCATGTTTTTTGATACAACTGCGCGAAATTTTTTTATGAGGGTCGACATTGTAAGAATGCATCCACACACCAAATATTTTTATTCTGAGACTAATACTTTTGAGAATAGCTCTCATGGCGTAAAAGTCATGCATGTGAAAAAGTTCGAATCGCTGATGTTTTTATAGTTCGGCCTCAAGTCATGAATTTTGATGCAATACGCCAAGTATTTTTATGAGGGTCGACCATGTAAGAATGCATCCACACACCAAATATTTTTTATTCTGAGACTGATACTTTTGAGAATAGCTCTCATGGCGTAAAAGTCATGCATGTGAAAAAGTTCGAATCGCTGATGTATTTATAGTGCGGCCTCAAGTCATGGTTTTTGATACAACTGTGCCAAATTTTTTTATGAGGCTCGACCATGTAAGAATGCATCCACACACCAAATATTTTTATTCTGAGATTAATACTTTTGAGAATACCTCTCATGGCGTAAAAGTCATGCATGTGAAAAAGTTCGAATCGCTGATGTTTTTATAGTTCGGCCTCAAGTCATGGTTTTTGATACAACTGCGCCAAGTTTTTTTTATGAGGGTCGACCATGTAAGAATGTATACAGACACCAAATATTTTTTATTCTGAAACTAATACTTTTGAGACTAGCTCTCATGGCGTAAAAGTCATGCATGTGAAAAAGTTCGAATCGCTGATGTTTTTATAGTGCGGCCTCAAGTCATGGTTTTTGATACAACTGCGCCAAAAAAAATTATGAGGCTCGACCATGTAAGAATGCATCCACACACCAAATATTTTTATTCTGAGAATAACACTTTTGAGAATAGCTCTCATGGCGTAAAAGTCATGCATGTGAAAAAGTTCGAATCGATGATGTTTTTATAGTTCGGCCTCAAGTCATGAATTTTGATGCAATACGCCAAGTATTTTTATGAGGGTCGACCATGTAAGAATGCATCCACACACCAAATATTTTTATTCTGAGACTAATACTTTTGAGAATAGCTCTCATGGCGTAAAAGTCATGCATGTGAAAAAGTTCGAATCGCTGATGTTTTTATAGTGCGGCCTCAAGTCATGGTTTTTGATACAACTGTGCCAAATTTTTTTATGAGGGTCGACCATGTAAGAATGCATCCACACACCAAATATTTTTATTCTGAGATTAATACTTTTGAGAATACCTCTCATGGCGTAAAAGTCATGCATGTGAAAAAGTTCGAATCGCTGATGTTTTTATAGTTCGGCCTCAAGTCATGGTTTTTGATACAACTGCGCCAAGTTTTTTTTATGAGGGTCGACCATGTAAGAATGTATACAGACACCAAATATTTTTTATTCTGAAACTAATACTTTTGAGAATAGCTCTCATGGCGTAAAAGTCATGCATGTGAAAAAGTTCGAATCGCTGATGTTTTTTTAGTTCGGCCTCAAGTCATGGTTTTTGATACAACTGCGCCAAAAAATTTTATAAGGCTCGACCATGTAAGAATGCATCCACACACCAAATATATTTTATTCTGAGATTAACACTTTTGAGAATAGCTCTCATGGCGTAAAAGTCATGCATGTGAAAAAGTTCGAATCGCTGATGTTTTTATAGTGCGGCCTCAAGTCATGGTTTTTGATACAACTGTGCCAAATTTTTTTATGAGGGTCGACCATGTAAGAATGCATCCACACACCAAATATTTTTATTCTGAGACTGATACTTTTGAGAATAGCTCTCATGGCGTAAAAGTCATGCATGTGAAAAAGTTCGAATCGCTGATGTTTTTATAGTTCGGCCTCAAGTCATGGTTTTTTGATGCAATACGCCAAGTATTTTTATGAGGGTCGACATTGTAAGAATGCATCCACACACCAAATATTTTTATTCTGAGACTAATACTTTTGAGAATACCTCTCATGGCGTAAAAGTCATGCATGTGAAAAAATTCGAATCGCTGATGTATTTATAGTTCGGCCTCAAGTCATGAATTTTGATGCAATACGCCAAGTATTTTTATGAGGGTTGACCATGTAAGAATGCATCCACACACCAAATATTTTTATTCTGAAACTAATACTTTTGAGAATAGCTCTCATGGCGTAAAAGTCATGCATGTGAAAAAGTTCGAATCGCTGATGTTTTTATAGTGCGGCCTCAAGTCATGTTTTTTTGATGCAATACGCCAAGTATTTTTATGAGGCTCGACCATGTAAGAATGCATCCACACACCAAATATTTTTATTCTGAGATTAATACTTTTGAGAATAGCTCTCATGGCGTAAAAGTCATGCATGTGAAAAAGTTCGAATCGCTGATGTATTTATAGTTCGGCCTCAAGTCATGAATTTTGATGCAATACGCCAAGTATTTTTATGAGGGTCGACCATGTAAGAATGCATCCACACACCAAATATTTTTTATTCTGAGACTGATACTTTTGAGAATACCTCTCATGGTGTAAAAGTCATGCATGTGAAAAAGTTCGAATCGCTGATGTTTCTATAGTGCGGCCTCAAGTCATGGTTTTTGATACAACTGCGCGAAATTTTTTTATGAGGGTCGACATTGTAAGAATGCATCCACACACCAAATATTTTTATTCTGAGACTAATACTTTTGAGAATAGCTCTCATGGCGTAAAAGTCATGCATGTGAAAAAGTTCGAATCGCTGATGTTTTTATAGTTCGGCCTCAAGTCATGGTTTTTGATGCAATACGCTAAGTATTTTTATGAAGGTCGACATTGTAAGAATGCATCCACACACCAAATATTTTTATTCTGAGACTAATACTTTTGAGAATACCTCTCATGGCGTAAAAGTCATGCATGTGAAAAAATTCGAATCGCTGATGTATTTATAGTTCGGCCTCAAGTCATGAATTTTGATGCAATACGCCAATTCTTTTCATGATCGTCGACCATGTAAGAATGCATCCACACAGCAAATATTTTTGTTCTGAAACTTATACTTTTGAGAATAGCTCTCATGGCGTAAAAGTCATGCATGTGAAAAAGATCGAATCGCTGATGTCTTTATAGTTCGGCCTCAAGTCATGAATTTTTATGCAATTGCGCCAATTCTTTTCATGAGGGTCGACCATGTAAGAATGCATCCACACAGCAAATATTTTTGTTCTGAAACTAATACTTTTGAGAATAGCTCTCATGGCGTAAAAGTCATGCATGTGAAAAAGATCGAATCGCTGATGTCTTTATAGTTCGGCCTCAAGTCATGAATTTTTATGCAATTGCGCCAATTCTTTTCATGAGGGTCGACCATGTAAGAATGCATCCACACAGCAAATATTTTTGTTCTGAAACTAATACTTTTGAGAATAGCTCTCATGGCGTAAAAGTCATGCATGTGAAAAAGATCGAATCGCTGATGTCTTTATAGTTCGGCCTCAAGTCATGAATTTTTATGCATTTGCGCCAATTGTTTTCATGAGGGTCGACCATGTAAGAATGCATCCACACCGCAAAAACATTTTTGTTCTGAAACTAATACTTTTGAGAATAGCTCTCATGGCGTAAAAGTCATGCATGTGAAAAAGATCGAATCGCTGATGTCTTTATAGTTCGGCCTCAAGTCATGAATTTTTATGCAATTGCGCCAATTGTTTTCATGAGGGTCGACCATGTAAGACTGCATCCAGACACCAATTATTTTTGTTCTGAAACTAATACTTTTGAGAATAGCTCTCATGGCGTAAAAGTCATGCATGTGAAAAAGTTCGAATCGCTGATGTATTTATAGTTCAGCCTCTAGTCATGAATTTTTATGCAATTGCGCCAATTCTTTTCATGAGGGTCGACCAGGTAAGACTGCATCCACACACCAATTATTTTTGTTCTGAAACTTATACCTTTGAGAACAGCTCTCATGGCGTAAAAGTCATGCATGTGAAAAAGATCGAATCGCTGATGTCTTTATAGTTCGGCCTCAAGTCATGAATTTTTGTGCAATTGCGCCAATTCTTTTCATGAGGGTCGACCATGTAAGAATGCATCCACACAGCAAATATTTTTGTTCTGAAACTTATACTTTTGAGAATAGCTCTCATGGCGTAAAAGTCATGCATGTGAAAAAGATCGAATCGCTGATGTCTTTATAGTTCGGCCTCAAGTCATGAATTTTTATGCAATTGCGCCAATTCTTTTCATGAGGGTCGACCAGGTAAGAATGCATCCACACAGCAAATATTTTTGTTCTGAAACTTATACTTTTGAGAATAGCTCTCATGGCGTAAAAGTCATGCATGCGAAAAAATTAGAATCGCTGATGTCTTTATAGTTCGGCCTCAAGTCATGAATTTTTATGCAATTGCGCCAATTCTTTTCATGAGGGTCGACCAGGTAAGAATGCATCCACACACCAAATATTTTTGTTCTGAAACTAATACTTTTGAGAATAGCTCTCATGGCGTAAAAGTCATGCATGTGAAAAAGATCGAATCGCTGATGTCTTTATAGTTCGGCCTCAAGTCATGAATTTTTATGCAATTGCGCCAATTGTTTTCATGAGGGTCGACCATGTAAGAATGCATCCACACAGCAAATATTTTTGTTCTGAAACTTATACTTTTGAGAATAGCTCTCATGGCGTAAAAGTCATGCATGTGAAAAAGATCGAATCGCTGATGTCTTTATAGTTCGGCCTCAAGTCATGAATTTTTATGCAATTGCGCCAATTGTTTTCATGAGGGTCGACCATGTAAGAATGCATCCACACACCAAACATTTTTGTTCTGAAACTAATACTTTTGAGAATAGCTCTCATGGCGTAAAAGTCATGCATGTGAAAAAGATCGAATCGCTGATGTCTTTATAGTTCGGCCTCAAGTCATGAATTTTTATGCAATTGCGCCAATTCTTTTCATGAGGGTCGACCATGTAAGAATGCATCCACACAGCAAATATTTTTGTTCTGAAACTTATACTTTTGAGAATAGCTCTCATGGCGTAAAAGTCATGCATGTGAAAAAGATCGAATCGCTGATGTCTTTATAGTTCGGCCTCAAGTCATGAATTTTTATGCAATTGCGCCAATTCTTTTCATGAGGGTCGACCATGTAAGAATGCATCCACACAGCAAATATTCTTGTTCTGAAACTAATACTTTTGAGAATAGCTCTCATGGCGTAAAAGTCATGCATGTGAAAAAGATCGAATCGCTGATGTCTTTATAGTTCGGCCTCAAGTCATGAATTTTTATGCAGTTGCGCCAATTCTTTTCATGAGGGTCGACCATGTAAGAAGGCATCCACACACCAAACATTTTTGTTCTGAAACTAATACTTTTGAGAATAGCTCTCATGGCGTAAAAGTCATGCATGTGAAAAAGATCGAATCGCTGATGTCTTTATAGTTCGGCCTCAAGTCATGAATTTTTATGCAATTGCGCCAATTCTTTTCATGAGGGTCGACCATGTAAGAATGCATCCACACACCAAATATTTTTGTTCTGAAACTTATACTTTTGAGAACAGCTCTCATGGCGTAAAAGTCATGCATGTGAAAAAGATCGAATCGCTGATGTCTTTATAGTTCGGCCTCAAGTCATGAATTTTTATGCAATTGCGCCAATTCTTTTCATGAGGGTCGACCATGTAAGAATGCATCCACACAGCAAATATTTTTGTTCTGAAACTAATACTTTTGAGAATAGCTCTCATGGCGTAAAAGTCATGCATGTGAAAAAGATCGAATCGCTGATGTCTTTATAGTTCGGCCTCAAGTCATGAATTTTTATGCAATTGCGCCAATTCTTTTCATGAGGGTCGACCATGTAAGAATGCATCCACACAGCAAATATTTTTGTTCTGAAACTTATACTTTTGAGAATAGCTCTCATGGCGTAAAAGTCATGCATGTGAAAAAGATCGAATCGCTGATGTCTTTATAGTTCGGCCTCAAGTCATGAATTTTTATGCAATTGCGCCAATTCTTTTCATGAGGGTCGACCATGTAAGAATGCATCCACACACCAAATATTTTTGTTCTGAAACTAATACTTTTGAGAATAGCTCTCATGGCGTAAAAGTCATGCATGTGAAAAAGATCGAATCGCTGATGTCTTTATAGTTCGGCCTCAAGTCATGAATTTTTATGCAATTGCGCCAATTCTTTTCATGAGGGTCGACCATGTAAGAATGCATCCACACACCAAATATTTTTGTTCTGAAACTAATACTTTTGAGAATAGCTCTCTAGGCGTAAAAGTCATGCATGTGAAAAAGATCGAATCGCTGATGTCTTTATAGTTCGACCTCAAGTCATGAATTTTTATGCAATTCCGCCAATTCTTTTCATGAGGGTCGACCATGTAAGAATGCATCCACACACCAAATATTTTTGTTCTGAAACTAATACTTTTGAGAATAGCTCTCATGGCGTAAAAGTCATGCATGTGAAAAAGATCGAATCGCTGATGTCTTTATAGTTCGGCCTCAAGTCATGAATTTTTATGCAATTGCGCCAATTCTTTTCATGAGGGTCGACCATGTAAGAATGCATCCACACAGCAAATATTTTTGTTCTGAAACTTATACTTTTGAGAATAGCTCTCATGGCGTAAAAGTCATGCATGTGAAAAAGATCGAATCGCTGATGTCTTTATAGTTCGGCCTCAAGTCATGAATTTTTATGCAATTGCGCCAATTCTTTTCATGAGGGTCGACCATGTAAGAATGCATCCACACACCAAACGTTTTTGTTCTGAAACTAATACTTTTGAGAATAGCTCTCATGGCGTAAAAGTCATGCATGTGAAAAAGATCGAATCGCTGATGTCTTTATAGTTCGGCCTCAAGTCATGGATTTTTATGCAATTGCGCCAATTCTTTTCATGAGGGTCGACCATGTAAGAATGCTTCCACACACCAAATATTTTTGTTCTGAAACTAATACTTTTGAGAATAGCTCTCATGGCGTAAAAGTCATGCATGTGAAAAAGATCGAATCGCTGATGTCTTTATAGTTCGACCTCAAGTCATGAATTTTTATGCAATTGCGCCAATTCTTTTCATGAGGGTCGACCATGTAAGAATGCATCCACACAGCAAATATTTTTGTTCTGAAACTAATACTTTTGAGAATAGCTCTCATGGCGTAAAAGTCATGCATGTGAAAAAGATCGAATCGCTGATGTCTTTATAGTTCGGCCTCAAGTCATGAATTTTTATGCAATTGCGCCAATTCTTTTCATGAGGGTCGACCATGTAAGAATGCATCCACACAGCAAATATTTTTGTTCTGAAACTTATACTTTTGAGAATAGCTCTCATGGCGTAAAAGTCATGCATGTGAAAAAGATCGAATCGCTGATGTCTTTATAGTTCGGCCTCAAGTCATGAATTTTTATGCAATTGCGCCAATTCTTTTCATGAGGGTCGACCATGTAAGAATGCATCCACACACCAAACATTTTTGTTCTGAAACTAATACTTTTGAGAATAGCTCTCATGGCGTAAAAGTCATGCATGTGAAAAAGATCGAATCGCTGATGTCTTTATAGTTCGGCCTCAAGTCATGGATTTTTATGCAATTGCGCCAATTCTTTTCATGAGGGTCGACCATGTAAGAATGCATCCACACACCAAATATTTTTGTTCTGAAACTAATACTTTTGAGAACAGCTCTCATGGCGTAAAAGTCATGCATGTGAAAAAGATCGAATCGCTGATGTCTTTATAGTTCGACCTCAAGTCATGAATTTTTATGCAATTGCGCCAATTCTTTTCATGAGGGTCGACCATGTAAGAATGCATCCACACAGCAAATATTTTTGTTCTGAAACTAATACTTTTGAGAATAGCTCTCATGGCGTAAAAGTCATGCATGTGAAAAAGATCGAATCGCTGATGTCTTTATAGTTCGGCCTCAAGTCATGAATTTTGATGCAATTGCGCCAATTCTTTTCATGAGGGTCGACCATGTAAGAATGCATCCACACAGCAAATATTTTTGTTCTGAAACTAATACTTTTGAGAATAGCTCTCATGGCGTAAAAGTCATGCATGTGAAAAAGATCGAATCGCTGATGTCTTTATAGTTCGGCCTCAAGTCATGAATTTTTATGCAATTGCGCCAATTCTTTTCATGAGGGTCGACCATGTAAGAATGCATCCACACAGCAAATATTTTTGTTCTGAAACTTATACTTTTGAGAATAGCTCTCATGGCGTAAAAGTCATGCATGTGAAAAAGATCGAATCGCTGATGTCTTTATAGTTCGGCCTCAAGTCATGAATTTTTATGCAATTGCGCCAATTCTTTTCATGAGGGTCGACCATGTAAGAATGCATCCACACACCAATTATTTTTGTTCTGAAACTAATACTTTTGAGAATAGCTCTCATGGCGTAAAAGTCATGCATGTGAAAAAGATCGAATCGCTGATGTCTTTATAGTTCGGCCTCAAGTCATGGATTTTTATGCAATTGCGCCAATTCTTTTCATGAGGGTCGACCATGTAAGAATGCTTCCACACACCAAACATTTTTGTTCTGAAACTAATACTTTTGAGAATAGCTCTCATGGCGTAAAAGTCATGCATGTGAAAAAGATCGAATCGCTGATGTCTTTATAGTTCGGCCTCAAGTCATGAATTTTTATGCAATTGCGCCAATTCTTTTCATGAGGGTCGACCATGTAAGAATGCATCCACACAGCAAATATTTTTGTTCTGAAACTTATACTTTTGAGAATAGCTCTCATGGCGTAAAAGTCATGCATGTGAAAAAGATCGAATCGCTGATGTCTTTATAGTTCGGCCTCAAGTCATGAATTTTTATGCAATTGCGCCAATTGTTTTCATGAGGGTCGACCATGTAAGAATGCATCCACACACCAAATATTTTTGTTCTGAAACTAATACTTTTGAGAATAGCTCTCATGGCGTAAAAGTCATGCATGTGAAAAAGATCGAATCGCTGATGTCTTTATAGTTCGGCCTCAAGTCATGAATTTTTGTGCAATTGCGCCAATTCTTTTCATGAGGGTCGACCATGTAAGAATGCATCCACACAGCAAATATTTTTGTTCTGAAACTTATACTTTTGAGAATAGCTCTCATGGCGTAAAAGTCATGCATGTGAAAAAGATCGAATCGCTGATGTCTTTATAGTTCGGCCTCAAGTCATGAATTTTTATGCAATTGCGCCAATTTTTTTCATGAGGGTCGACCATGTAAGAATGCATCCACACACCAAACATTTTTGTTCTGAAACTAATACTTTTGAGAATAGCTCTCATGGCGTAAAAGTCATGCATGTGAAAAAGATCGAATCGCTGATGTCTTTATAGTTCGGCCTCAAGTCATGAATTTTTATGCAATTGCGCCAATTGTTTTCATGAGGGTCGACCATGTAAGAATGCATCCACACAGCAAATATTTTTGTTCTGAAACTTATACTTTTGAGAATAGCTCTCATGGCGTAAAAGTCATGCATGTGAAAAAGATCGAATCGCTGATGTCTTTATAGTTCGGCCTCAAGTCATGAATTTTTATGCAATTGCGCCAATTCTTTTCATGAGGGTCGACCATGTAAGAATGCATCCACACAGCAAATATTTTTGTTCTGAAACTAATACTTTTGAGAATAGCTCTCATGGCGTAAAAGTCATGCATGTGAAAAAGATCGAATCGCTGATGTCTTTATAGTTCGGCCTCAAGTCATGAATTTTTATGCAATTGCGCCAATTCTTTTCATGAGGGTCGACCATGTAAGAATGCTTCCACACACCAAATATTTTTGTTCTGAAACTTATACTTTTGAGAATAGCTCTCATGGCGTAAAAGTCATGCATGTGAAAAAGATCGAATCGCTGATGTCTTTATAGTTCGGCCTCAAGTCATGGATTTTTATGCAATTGCGCCAATTCTTTTCATGAGGGTCGACCATGTAAGAATGCATCCACACAGCAAATATTTTTGTTCTGAAACTAATACTTTTGAGAATAGCTCTCATGGCGTAAAAGTCATGCATGTGAAAAAGATCGAATCGCTGATGTCTTTATAGTTCGGCCTCAAGTCATGAATTTTTATGCAGTTGCGCCAATTGTTTTCATGAGGGTCGACCATGTAAGAATGCATCCACACCGCAAAAACATTTTTGTTCTGAAACTAATACTTTTGAGAATAGCTCTCATGGCGTAAAAGTCATGCATGTGAAAAAGATCGAATCGCTGATGTCTTTATAGTTCGGCCTCAAGTCATGAATTTTTATGCAATTGCGCCAATTGTTTTCATGAGGGTCGACCATGTAAGACTGCATCCAGACACCAATTATTTTTGTTCTGAAACTAATACTTTTGAGAATAGCTCTCATGGCGTAAATGTCATGCATGTGAAAAAGTTCGAATCGCTGATGTATTTATAGTTCAGCCTCTAGTCATGAATTTTTATGCAATTGCGCCAATTCTTTTCATGAGGGTCGACCAGGTAAGACTGCATCCACACACCAATTATTTTTGTTCTGAAACTTATACCTTTGAGAACAGCTCTCATGGCGTAAAAGTCATGCATTTGAAAAAGATCGAATCGCTGATGTCTTTATAGTTCGGCCTCAAGTCATGAATTTTTATGCAGTTGCGCCAATTCTTTTCATGAGGGTCGACCATGTAAGAAGGCATCCACACACCAAACATTTTTGTTCTGAAACTAATACTTTTGAGAACAGCTCTCATGGCGTAAAAGTCATGCATGTGAAAAAGATCGAATCGCTGATGTCTTTATAGTTCGACCTCAAGTCATGAATTTTTATGCAATTGCGCCAATTCTTTTCATGAGGGTCGACCATGTAAGAATGCATCCACACAGCAAATATTTTTGTTCTGAAACTAATACTTTTGAGAATAGCTCTCATGGCGTAAAAGTCATGCATGTGAAAAAGATCGAATCGCTGATGTCTTTATAGTTCGGCCTCAAGTCATGAATTTTGATGCAATTGCGCCAATTCTTTTCATGAGGGTCGACCATGTAAGAATGCATCCACACAGCAAATATTTTTGTTCTGAAACTAATACTTTTGAGAATAGCTCTCATGGCGTAAAAGTCATGCATGTGAAAAAGATCGAATCGCTGATGTCTTTATAGTTCGGCCTCAAGTCATGAATTTTTATGCAATTGCGCCAATTCTTTTCATGAGGGTCGACCATGTAAGAATGCATCCACACAGCAAATATTTTTGTTCTGAAACTTATACTTTTGAGAATAGCTCTCATGGCGTAAAAGTCATGCATGTGAAAAAGATCGAATCGCTGATGTCTTTATAGTTCGACCTCAAGTCATGAATTTTTATGCAATTGCGCCAATTCTTTTCATGAGGGTCGACCATGTAAGAATGCATCCACACACCAATTATTTTTGTTCTGAAACTAATACTTTTGAGAATAGCTCTCATGGCGTAAAAGTCATGCATGTGAAAAAGATCGAATCGCTGATGTCTTTATAGTTCGACCTCAAGTCATGGATTTTTATGCAATTGCGCCAATTCTTTTCATGAGGGTCGACCATGTAAGAATGCTTCCACACACCAAACATTTTTGTTCTGAAACTAATACTTTTGAGAATAGCTCTCATGGCGTAAAAGTCATGCATGTGAAAAAGATCGAATCGCTGATGTCTTTATAGTTCGGCCTCAAGTCATGAATTTTTATGCAATTGCGCCAATTCTTTTCATGAGGGTCGACCATGTAAGAATGCATCCACACACCAAATATTTTTGTTCTGAAACTAATACTTTTGAGAATAGCTCTCATGGCGTAAAAGTCATGCATGTGAAAAAGATCGAATCGCTGATGTCTTTATAGTTCGGCCTCAAGTCATGAATTTTTATGCAATTGCGCCAATTCTTTTCATGAGGGTCGACCATGTAAGAATGCATCCACACAGCAAATATTTTTGTTCTGAAACTTATACTTTTGAGAATAGCTCTCATGGCGTAAAAGTCATGCATGTGAAAAAGATCGAATCGCTGATGTCTTTATAGTTCGGCCTCAAGTCATGAATTTTTATGCAATTGCGCCAATTCTTTTCATGAGGGTCGACCATGTAAGAATGCATCCACACACCAATTATTTTTGTTCTGAAACTAATACTTTTGAGAATAGCTCTCATGGCGTAAAAGTCATGCATGTGAAAAAGATCGAATCGCTGATGTCTTTATAGTTCGGCCTCAAGTCATGGATTTTTATGCAATTGCGCCAATTCTTTTCATGAGGGTCGACCATGTAAGAATGCTTCCACACACCAAACATTTTTGTTCTGAAACTAATACTTTTGAGAATAGCTCTCATGGCGTAAAAGTCATGCATGTGAAAAAGATCGAATCGCTGATGTCTTTATAGTTCGGCCTCAAGTCATGAATTTTTATGCAATTGCGCCAATTCTTTTCATGAGGGTCGACCATGTAAGAATGCATCCACACAGCAAATATTTTTGTTCTGAAACTTATACTTTTGAGAATAGCTCTCATGGCGTAAAAGTCATGCATGTGAAAAAGATCGAATCGCTGATGTCTTTATAGTTCGGCCTCAAGTCATGAATTTTTATGCAATTGCGCCAATTGTTTTCATGAGGGTCGACCATGTAAGAATGCATCCACACACCAAATATTTTTGTTCTGAAACTAATACTTTTGAGAATAGCTCTCATGGCGTAAAAGTCATGCATGTGAAAAAGATCGAATCGCTGATGTCTTTATAGTTCGGCCTCAAGTCATGAATTTTTGTGCAATTGCGCCAATTCTTTTCATGAGGGTCGACCATGTAAGAATGCATCCACACAGCAAATATTTTTGTTCTGAAACTTATACTTTTGAGAATAGCTCTCATGGCGTAAAAGTCATGCATGTGAAAAAGATCGAATCGCTGATGTCTTTATAGTTCGGCCTCAAGTCATGAATTTTTATGCAATTGCGCCAATTTTTTTCATGAGGGTCGACCATGTAAGAATGCATCCACACACCAAACATTTTTGTTCTGAAACTAATACTTTTGAGAATAGCTCTCATGGCGTAAAAGTCATGCATGTGAAAAAGATCGAATCGCTGATGTCTTTATAGTTCGGCCTCAAGTCATGAATTTTTATGCAATTGCGCCAATTGTTTTCATGAGGGTCGACCATGTAAGAATGCATCCACACAGCAAATATTTTTGTTCTGAAACTTATACTTTTGAGAATAGCTCTCATGGCGTAAAAGTCATGCATGTGAAAAAGATCGAATCGCTGATGTCTTTATAGTTCGGCCTCAAGTCATGAATTTTTATGCAATTGCGCCAATTCTTTTCATGAGGGTCGACCATGTAAGAATGCATCCACACAGCAAATATTTTTGTTCTGAAACTAATACTTTTGAGAATAGCTCTCATGGCGTAAAAGTCATGCATGTGAAAAAGATCGAATCGCTGATGTCTTTATAGTTCGGCCTCAAGTCATGAATTTTTATGCAATTGCGCCAATTCTTTTCATGAGGGTCGACCATGTAAGAATGCTTCCACACACCAAATATTTTTGTTCTGAAACTTATACTTTTGAGAATAGCTCTCATGGCGTAAAAGTCATGCATGTGAAAAAGATCGAATCGCTGATGTCTTTATAGTTCGGCCTCAAGTCATGGATTTTTATGCAATTGCGCCAATTCTTTTCATGAGGGTCGACCATGTAAGAATGCATCCACACAGCAAATATTTTTGTTCTGAAACTAATACTTTTGAGAATAGCTCTCATGGCGTAAAAGTCATGCATGTGAAAAAGATCGAATCGCTGATGTCTTTATAGTTCGGCCTCAAGTCATGAATTTTTATGCATTTGCGCCAATTCTTTTCATGAGGGTCGACCATGTAAGAATGCATCCACACCGCAAAAACATTTTTGTTCTGAAACTAATACTTTTGAGAATAGCTCTCATGGCGTAAAAGTCATGCATGTGAAAAAGATCGAATCGCTGATGTCTTTATAGTTCGGCCTCAAGTCATGAATTTTTATGCAATTGCGCCAATTGTTTTCATGAGGGTCGACCATGTAAGACTGCATCCAGACACCAATTATTTTTGTTCTGAAACTAATACTTTTGAGAATAGCTCTCATGGCGTAAATGTCATGCATGTGAAAAAGTTCGAATCGCTGATGTATTTATAGTTCAGCCTCTAGTCATGAATTTTTATGCAATTGCGCCAATTCTTTTCATGAGGGTCGACCAGGTAAGACTGCATCCACACACCAATTATTTTTGTTCTGAAACTTATACCTTTGAGAACAGCTCTCATGGCGTAAAAGTCATGCATGTGAAAAAGATCGAATCGCTGATGTCTTTATAGTTCGGCCTCAAGTCATGAATTTTTATGCAGTTGCGCCAATTCTTTTCATGAGGGTCGACCATGTAAGAAGGCATCCACACACCAAACATTTTTGTTCTGAAACTAATACTTTTGAGAATAGCTCTCATGGCGTAAAAGTCATGCATGTGAAAAAGATCGAATCGCTGATGTCTTTATAGTTCGGCCTCAAGTCATGAATTTTTATGCAATTGCGCCAATTCTTTTCATGAGGGTCGACCATGTAAGAATGCATCCACACACCAAATATTTTTGTTCTGAAACTTATACTTTTGAGAACAGCTCTCATGGCGTAAAAGTCATGCATGTGAAAAAGATCGAATCGCTGATGTCTTTATAGTTCGGCCTCAAGTCATGAATTTTTATGCAATTGCGCCAATTCTTTTCATGAGGGTCGACCATGTAAGAATGCATCCACACAGCAAATATTTTTGTTCTGAAACTAATACTTTTGAGAATAGCTCTCATGGCGTAAAAGTCATGCATGTGAAAAAGATCGAATCGCTGATGTCTTTATAGTTCGGCCTCAAGTCATGAATTTTTATGCAATTGCGCCAATTCTTTTCATGAGGGTCGACCATGTAAGAATGCATCCACACAGCAAATATTTTTGTTCTGAAACTTATACTTTTGAGAATAGCTCTCATGGCGTAAAAGTCATGCATGTGAAAAAGATCGAATCGCTGATGTCTTTATAGTTCGGCCTCAAGTCATGAATTTTTATGCAATTGCGCCAATTCTTTTCATGAGGGTCGACCATGTAAGAATGCATCCACACAGCAAATATTTTTGTTCTGAAACTAATACTTTTGAGAATAGCTCTCATGGCGTAAAAGTCATGCATGTGAAAAAGATCGAATCGCTGATGTCTTTATAGTTCGGCCTCAAGTCATGAATTTTTATGCAATTGCGCCAATTCTTTTCATGAGGGTCGACCATGTAAGAATGCATCCACACAGCAAATATTTTTGTTCTGAAACTTATACTTTTGAGAATAGCTCTCATGGCGTAAAAGTCATGCATGTGAAAAAGATCGAATCGCTGATGTCTTTATAGTTCGGCCTCAAGTCATGAATTTTTATGCAATTGCGCCAATTCTTTTCATGAGGGTCGACCATGTAAGAATGCATCCACACAGCAAATATTCTTGTTCTGAAACTAATACTTTTGAGAATAGCTCTCATGGCGTAAAAGTCATGCATGTGAAAAAGATCGAATCGCTGATGTCTTTATAGTTCGGCCTCAAGTCATGAATTTTTATGCAGTTGCGCCAATTCTTTTCATGAGGGTCGACCATGTAAGAAGGCATCCACACACCAAATATTTTTGTTCTGAAACTAATACTTTTGAGAATAGCTCTCATGGCGTAAAAGTCATGCATGTGAAAAAGATCGAATCGCTGATGTCTTTATAGTTCGGCTTCAAGTCATGAATTTTTATGCAATTGCGCCAATTCTTTTCATGAGGGTCGACCATGTAAGAATGCATCCACACAGCAAATATTTTTGTTCTGAAACTTATACTTTTGAGAACAGCTCTCATGGCGTAAAAGTCATGCATGTGAAAAAGATCGAATCGCTGATGTCTTTATAGTTCGGCCTCAAGTCATGAATTTTTATGCAATTGCGCCAATTCTTTTCATGAGGGTCGACCATGTAAGAATGCATCCACACAGCAAATATTTTTGTTCTGAAACTAATACTTTTGAGAATAGCTCTCATGGCGTAAAAGTCATGCATGTGAAAAAGATCGAATCGCTGATGTCTTTATAGTTCGGCCTCAAGTCATGAATTTTTATGCAATTGCGCCAATTCTTTTCATGAGGGTCGACCATGTAAGAATGCATCCACACAGCAAATATTTTTGTTCTGAAACTTATACTTTTGAGAATAGCTCTCATGGCGTAAAAGTCATGCATGTGAAAAAGATCGAATCGCTGATGTCTTTATAGTTCGGCCTCAAGTCATGAATTTTTATGCAATTGCGCCAATTCTTTTCATGAGGGTCGACCATGTAAGAATGCATCCACACACCAAATATTTTTGTTCTGAAACTAATACTTTTGAGAATAGCTCTCATGGCGTAAAAGTCATGCATGTGAAAAAGATCGAATCGCTGATGTCTTTATAGTTCGGCCTCAAGTCATGAATTTTTATGCAATTGCGCCAATTCTTTTCATGAGGGTCGACCATGTAAGAATGCATCCACACACCAAATATTTTTGTTCTGAAACTAATACTTTTGAGAATAGCTCTCTAGCCGTAAAAGTCATGCATGTGAAAAAGATCGAATCGCTGATGTCTTTATAGTTCGACCTCAAGTCATGAATTTTTATGCAATTCCGCCAATTCTTTTCATGAGGGTCGACCATGTAAGAATGCATCCACACACCAAATATTTTTGTTCTGAAACTAATACTTTTGAGAATAGCTCTCATGGCGTAAAAGTCATGCATGTGAAAAAGATCGAATCGCTGATGTCTTTATAGTTCGGCCTCAAGTCATGAATTTTTATGCAATTGCGCCAATTCTTTTCATGAGGGTCGACCATGTAAGAATGCATCCACACAGCAAATATTTTTGTTCTGAAACTAATACTTTTGAGAATAGCTCTCATGGCGTAAAAGTCATGCATGTGAAAAAGATCGAATCGCTGATGTCTTTATAGTTCGACCTCAAGTCATGAATTTTTATGCAATTGCGCCAATTCTTTTCATGAGGGTCGACCATGTAAGAATGCATCCACACAGCAAATATTTTTGTTCTGAAACTTATACTTTTGAGAATAGCTCTCATGGCGTAAAAGTCATGCATGTGAAAAAGATCGAATCGCTGATGTCTTTATAGTTCGGCCTCAAGTCATGAATTTTTATGCAATTGCGCCAATTCTTTTCATGAGGGTCGACCATGTAAGAATGCATCCACACACCAAACGTTTTTGTTCTGAAACTAATACTTTTGAGAATAGCTCTCATGGCGTAAAAGTCATGCATGTGAAAAAGATCGAATCGCTGATGTCTTTATAGTTCGGCCTCAAGTCATGGATTTTTATGCAATTGCGCCAATTCTTTTCATGAGGGTCGACCATGTAAGAATGCTTCCACACACCAAATATTTTTGTTCTGAAACTAATACTTTTGAGAATAGCTCTCATGGCGTAAAAGTCATGCATGTGAAAAAGATCGAATCGCTGATGTCTTTATAGTTCGACCTCAAGTCATGAATTTTTATGCAATTGCGCCAATTCTTTTCATGAGGGTCGACCATGTAAGAATGCATCCACACAGCAAATATTTTTGTTCTGAAACTAATACTTTTGAGAATAGCTCTCATGGCGTAAAAGTCATGCATGTGAAAAAGATCGAATCGCTGATGTCTTTATAGTTCGGCCTCAAGTCATGAATTTTTATGCAGTTGCGCCAATTCTTTTCATGAGGGTCGACCATGTAAGAATGCATCCACACAGCAAATATTTTTGTTCTGAAACTTATACTTTTGAGAATAGCTCTCATGGCGTAAAAGTCATGCATGTGAAAAAGATCGAATCGCTGATGTCTTTATAGTTCGGCCTCAAGTCATGAATTTTTATGCAATTGCGCCAATTCTTTTCATGAGGGTCGACCATGTAAGAATGCATCCACACACCAAACATTTTTGTTCTGAAACTAATACTTTTGAGAATAGCTCTCATGGCGTAAAAGTCATGCATGTGAAAAAGATCGAATCGCTGATGTCTTTATAGTTCGGCCTCAAGTCATGGATTTTTATGCAATTGCGCCAATTCTTTTCATGAGGGTCGACCATGTAAGAATGCATCCACACACCAAATATTTTTGTTCTGAAACTAATACTTTTGAGAACAGCTCTCATGGCGTAAAAGTCATGCATGTGAAAAAGATCGAATCGCTGATGTCTTTATAGTTCGACCTCAAGTCATGAATTTTTATGCAATTGCGCCAATTCTTTTCATGAGGGTCGACCATGTAAGAATGCATCCACACACCAAATATTTTTGTTCTGAAACTAATACTTTTGAGAATAGCTCTCATGGCGTAAAAGTCATGCATGTGAAAAAGATCGAATCGCTGATGTCTTTATAGTTCGGCCTCAAGTCATGAATTTTTATGCAATTGCGCCAATTCTTTTCATGAGGGTCGACCATGTAAGAATGCATCCACACAGCAAATATTTTTGTTCTGAAACTAATACTTTTGAGAATAGCTCTCATGGCGTAAAAGTCATGCATGTGAAAAAGATCGAATCGCTGATGTCTTTATAGTTCGGCCTCAAGTCATGAATTTTTATGCAATTGCGCCAATTCTTTTCATGAGGGTCGACCATGTAAGAATGCATCCACACAGCAAATATTTTTGTTCTGAAACTTATACTTTTGAGAATAGCTCTCATGGCGTAAAAGTCATGCATGTGAAAAAGATCGAATCGCTGATGTCTTTATAGTTCGGCCTCAAGTCATGAATTTTTATGCAATTGCGCCAATTCTTTTCATGAGGGTCGACCATGTAAGAATGCATCCACACACCAATTATTTTTGTTCTGAAACTAATACTTTTGAGAATAGCTCTCATGGCGTAAAAGTCATGCATGTGAAAAAGATCGAATCGCTGATGTCTTTATAGTTCGGCCTCAAGTCATGGATTTTTATGCAATTGCGCCAATTCTTTTCATGAGGGTCGACCATGTAAGAATGCTTCCACACACCAAACATTTTTGTTCTGAAACTAATACTTTTGAGAATAGCTCTCATGGCGTAAAAGTCATGCATGTGAAAAAGATCGAATCGCTGATGTCTTTATAGTTCGGCCTCAAGTCATGAATTTTTATGCAATTGCGCCAATTCTTTTCATGAGGGTCGACCATGTAAGAATGCATCCACACAGCAAATATTTTTGTTCTGAAACTTATACTTTTGAGAATAGCTCTCATGGCGTAAAAGTCATGCATGTGAAAAAGATCGAATCGCTGATGTCTTTATAGTTCGGCCTCAAGTCATGAATTTTTATGCAATTGCGCCAATTGTTTTCATGAGGGTCGACCATGTAAGAATGCATCCACACACCAAATATTTTTGTTCTTAAACTAATACTTTTGAGAATAGCTCTCATGGCGTAAAAGTCATGCATGTGAAAAAGATCGAATCGCTGATGTCTTTATAGTTCGGCCTCAAGTCATGAATTTTTGTGCAATTGCGCCAATTCTTTTCATGAGGGTCGACCATGTAAGAATGCATCCACACAGCAAATATTTTTGTTCTGAAACTTATACTTTTGAGAATAGCTCTCATGGCGTAAAAGTCATGCATGTGAAAAAGATCGAATCGCTGATGTCTTTATAGTTCGGCCTCAAGTCATGAATTTTTATGCAATTGCGCCAATTCTTTTCATGAGGGTCGACCATGTAAGAATGCTTCCACACACCAAATATTTTTGTTCTGAAACTTATACTTTTGAGAATAGCTCTCATGGCGTAAAAGTCATGCATGTGAAAAAGATCGAATCGCTGATGTCTTTATAGTTCGGCCTCAAGTCATGGATTTTTATGCAATTGCGCCAATTCTTTTCATGAGGGTCGACCATGTAAGAATGCATCCACACAGCAAATATTTTTGTTCTGAAACTAATACTTTTGAGAATAGCTCTCATGGCGTAAAAGTCATGCATGTGAAAAAGATCGAATCGCTGATGTCTTTATAGTTCGGCCTCAAGTCATGAATTTTTATGCATTTGCGCCAATTGTTTTCATGAGGGTCGACCATGTAAGAATGCATCCACACCGCAAAAACATTTTTGTTCTGAAACTAATACTTTTGAGAATAGCTCTCATGGCGTAAAAGTCATGCATGTGAAAAAGATCGAATCGCTGATGTCTTTATAGTTCGGCCTCAAGTCATGAATTTTTATGCAATTGCGCCAATTCTTTTCATGAGGGTCGACCATGTAAGACTGCATCCAGACACCAATTATTTTTGTTCTGAAACTAATACTTTTGAGAATAGCTCTCATGGCGTAAATGTCATGCATGTGAAAAAGTTCGAATCGCTGATGTATTTATAGTTCAGCCTCTAGTCATGAATTTTTATGCAATTGCGCCAATTCTTTTCATGAGGGTCGACCAGGTAAGACTGCATCCACACACCAATTATTTTTGTTCTGAAACTTATACCTTTGAGAACAGCTCTCATGGCGTAAAAGTCATGCATGTGAAAAAGATCGAATCGCTGATGTCTTTATAGTTCGGCCTCAAGTCATGAATTTTTATGCAGTTGCGCCAATTCTTTTCATGAGGGTCGACCATGTAAGAAGGCATCCACACACCAAACATTTTTGTTCTGAAACTAATACTTTTGAGAATAGCTCTCATGGCGTAAAAGTCATGCATGTGAAAAAGATCGAATCGCTGATGTCTTTATAGTTCGGCCTCAAGTCATGAATTTTTATGCAATTGCGCCAATTCTTTTCATGAGGGTCGACCATGTAAGAATGCATCCACACACCAAATATTTTTGTTCTGAAACTTATACTTTTGAGAACAGCTCTCATGGCGTAAAAGTCATGCATGTGAAAAAGATCGAATCGCTGATGTCTTTATAGTTCGGCCTCAAGTCATGAATTTTTATGCAATTGCGCCAATTCTTTTCATGAGGGTCGACCATGTAAGAATGCATCCACACAGCAAATATTTTTGTTCTGAAACTAATACTTTTGAGAATAGCTCTCATGGCGTAAAAGTCATGCATGTGAAAAAGATCGAATCGCTGATGTCTTTATAGTTCGGCCTCAAGTCATGAATTTTTATGCAATTGCGCCAATTCTTTTCATGAGGGTCGACCATGTAAGAATGCATCCACACAGCAAATATTTTTGTTCTGAAACTTATACTTTTGAGAATAGCTCTCATGGCGTAAAAGTCATGCATGTGAAAAAGATCGAATCGCTGATGTCTTTATAGTTCGGCCTCAAGTCATGAATTTTTATGCAATTGCGCCAATTCTTTTCATGAGGGTCGACCATGTAAGAATGCATCCACACAGCAAATATTTTTGTTCTGAAACTAATACTTTTGAGAATAGCTCTCATGGCGTAAAAGTCATGCATGTGAAAAAGATCGAATCGCTGATGTCTTTATAGTTCGGCCTCAAGTCATGAATTTTTATGCAATTGCGCCAATTCTTTTCATGAGGGTCGACCATGTAAGAATGCATCCACACAGCAAATATTTTTGTTCTGAAACTTATACTTTTGAGAATAGCTCTCATGGCGTAAAAGTCATGCATGTGAAAAAGATCGAATCGCTGATGTCTTTATAGTTCGGCCTCAAGTCATGAATTTTTATGCAATTGCGCCAATTCTTTTCATGAGGGTCGACCATGTAAGAATGCATCCACACAGCAAATATTCTTGTTCTGAAACTAATACTTTTGAGAATAGCTCTCATGGCGTAAAAGTCATGCATGTGAAAAAGATCGAATCGCTGATGTCTTTATAGTTCGGCCTCAAGTCATGAATTTTTATGCAGTTGCGCCAATTCTTTTCATGAGGGTCGACCATGTAAGAAGGCATCCACACACCAAATATTTTTGTTCTGAAACTAATACTTTTGAGAATAGCTCTCATGGCGTAAAAGTCATGCATGTGAAAAAGATCGAATCGCTGATGTCTTTATAGTTCGGCCTCAAGTCATGAATTTTTATGCAATTGCGCCAATTCTTTTCATGAGGGTCGACCATGTAAGAATGCATCCACACAGCAAATATTTTTGTTCTGAAACTTATACTTTTGAGAACAGCTCTCATGGCGTAAAAGTCATGCATGTGAAAAAGATCGAATCGCTGATGTCTTTATAGTTCGGCCTCAAGTCATGAATTTTTATGCAATTGCGCCAATTCTTTTCATGAGGGTCGACCATGTAAGAATGCATCCACACAGCAAATATTTTTGTTCTGAAACTAATACTTTTGAGAATAGCTCTCATGGCGTAAAAGTCATGCATGTGAAAAAGATCGAATCGCTGATGTCTTTATAGTTCGGCCTCAAGTCATGAATTTTTATGCAATTGCGCCAATTCTTTTCATGAGGGTCGACCATGTAAGAATGCATCCACACACCAAATATTTTTGTTCTGAAACTTATACTTTTGAGAATAGCTCTCATGGCGTAAAAGTCATGCATGTGAAAAAGATCGAATCGCTGATGTCTTTATAGTTCGGCCTCAAGTCATGAATTTTTATGCAATTGCGCCAATTCTTTTCATGAGGGTCGACCATGTAAGAATGCATCCACACACCAAATATTTTTGTTCTGAAACTAATACTTTTGAGAATAGCTCTCATGGCGTAAAAGTCATGCATGTGAAAAAGATCGAATCGCTGATGTCTTTATAGTTCGGCCTCAAGTCATGAATTTTTATGCAATTGCGCCAATTCTTTTCATGAGGGTCGACCATGTAAGAATGCATCCACACACCAAATATTTTTGTTCTGAAACTAATACTTTTGAGAATAGCTCTCTAGCCGTAAAAGTCATGCATGTGAAAAAGATCGAATCGCTGATGTCTTTATAGTTCGACCTCAAGTCATGAATTTTTATGCAATTCCGCCAATTCTTTTCATGAGGGTCGACCATGTAAGAATGCATCCACACACCAAATATTTTTGTTCTGAAACTAATACTTTTGAGAATAGCTCTCATGGCGTAAAAGTCATGCATGTGAAAAAGATCGAATCGCTGATGTCTTTATAGTTCGGCCTCAAGTCATGAATTTTTATGCAATTGCGCCAATTCTTTTCATGAGGGTCGACCATGTAAGAATGCATCCACACACCAAATATTTTTGTTCTGAAACTTATACTTTTGAGAATAGCTCTCATGGCGTAAAAGTCATGCATGTGAAAAAGATCGAATCGCTGATGTCTTTATAGTTCGGCCTCAAGTCATGAATTTTTATGCAATTGCGCCAATTCTTTTCATGAGGGTCGACCATGTAAGAATGCATCCACACACCAAATATTTTTGTTCTGAAACTAATACTTTTGAGAATAGCTCTCATGGCGTAAAAGTCATGCATGTGAAAAAGATCGAATCGCTGATGTCTTTATAGTTCGGCCTCAAGTCATGAATTTTTATGCAATTGCGCCAATTCTTTTCATGAGGGTCGACCATGTAAGAATGCATCCACACACCAAATATTTTTGTTCTGAAACTAATACTTTTGAGAATAGCTCTCTAGCCGTAAAAGTCATGCATGTGAAAAAGATCGAATCGCTGATGTCTTTATAGTTCGACCTCAAGTCATGAATTTTTATGCAATTCCGCCAATTCTTTTCATGAGGGTCGACCATGTAAGAATGCATCCACACAGCAAATATTTTTGTTCTGAAACTAATACTTTTGAGAATAGCTCTCATGGCGTAAAAGTCATGCATGTGAAAAAGATCGAATCGCTGATGTCTTTATAGTTCGGCCTCAAGTCATGAATTTTTATGCAATTGCGCCAATTCTTTTCATGAGGGTCGACCATGTAAGAATGCATCCACACAGCAAATATTTTTGTTCTGAAACTAATACTTTTGAGAATAGCTCTCATGGCGTAAAAGTCATGCATGTGAAAAAGATCGAATCGCTGATGTCTTTATAGTTCGACCTCAAGTCATGAATTTTTATGCAATTGCGCCAATTCTTTTCATGAGGGTCGACCATGTAAGAATGCATCCACACAGCAAATATTTTTGTTCTGAAACTTATACTTTTGAGAATAGCTCTCATGGCGTAAAAGTCATGCATGTGAAAAAGATCGAATCGCTGATGTCTTTATAGTTCGGCCTCAAGTCATGAATTTTTATGCAATTGCGCCAATTCTTTTCATGAGGGTCGACCATGTAAGAATGCATCCACACACCAAACGTTTTTGTTCTGAAACTAATACTTTTGAGAATAGCTCTCATGGCGTAAAAGTCATGCATGTGAAAAAGATCGAATCGCTGATGTCTTTATAGTTCGGCCTCAAGTCATGGATTTTTATGCAATTGCGCCAATTCTTTTCATGAGGGTCGACCATGTAAGAATGCTTCCACACACCAAATATTTTTGTTCTGAAACTAATACTTTTGAGAATAGCTCTCATGGCGTAAAAGTCATGCATGTGAAAAAGATCGAATCGCTGATGTCTTTATAGTTCGACCTCAAGTCATGAATTTTTATGCAATTGCGCCAATTCTTTTCATGAGGGTCGACCATGTAAGAATGCATCCACACAGCAAATATTTTTGTTCTGAAACTAATACTTTTGAGAATAGCTCTCATGGCGTAAAAGTCATGCATGTGAAAAAGATCGAATCGCTGATGTCTTTATAGTTCGGCCTCAAGTCATGAATTTTTATGCAATTGCGCCAATTCTTTTCATGAGGGTCGACCATGTAAGAATGCATCCACACAGCAAATATTTTTGTTCTGAAACTTATACTTTTGAGAATAGCTCTCATGGCGTAAAAGTCATGCATGTGAAAAAGATCGAATCGCTGATGTCTTTATAGTTCGGCCTCAAGTCATGAATTTTTATGCAATTGCGCCAATTCTTTTCATGAGGGTCGACCATGTAAGAATGCATCCACACACCAAACATTTTTGTTCTGAAACTAATACTTTTGAGAATAGCTCTCATGGCGTAAAAGTCATGCATGTGAAAAAGATCGAATCGCTGATGTCTTTATAGTTCGGCCTCAAGTCATGGATTTTTATGCAATTGCGCCAATTCTTTTCATGAGGGTCGACCATGTAAGAATGCATCCACACACCAAATATTTTTGTTCTGAAACTAATACTTTTGAGAACAGCTCTCATGGCGTAAAAGTCATGCATGTGAAAAAGATCGAATCGCTGATGTCTTTATAGTTCGACCTCAAGTCATGAATTTTTATGCAATTGCGCCAATTCTTTTCATGAGGGTCGACCATGTAAGAATGCATCCACACACCAAATATTTTTGTTCTGAAACTAATACTTTTGAGAATAGCTCTCATGGCGTAAAAGTCATGCATGTGAAAAAGATCGAATCGCTGATGTCTTTATAGTTCGGCCTCAAGTCATGAATTTTTATGCAATTGCGCCAATTCTTTTCATGAGGGTCGACCATGTAAGAATGCATCCACACAGCAAATATTTTTGTTCTGAAACTAATACTTTTGAGAATAGCTCTCATGGCGTAAAAGTCATGCATGTGAAAAAGATCGAATCGCTGATGTCTTTATAGTTCGGCCTCAAGTCATGAATTTTTATGCAATTGCGCCAATTCTTTTCATGAGGGTCGACCATGTAAGAATGCATCCACACAGCAAATATTTTTGTTCTGAAACTTATACTTTTGAGAATAGCTCTCATGGCGTAAAAGTCATGCATGTGAAAAAGATCGAATCGCTGATGTCTTTATAGTTCGGCCTCAAGTCATGAATTTTTATGCAATTGCGCCAATTCTTTTCATGAGGGTCGACCATGTAAGAATGCATCCACACACCAATTATTTTTGTTCTGAAACTAATACTTTTGAGAATAGCTCTCATGGCGTAAAAGTCATGCATGTGAAAAAGATCGAATCGCTGATGTCTTTATAGTTCGGCCTCAAGTCATGGATTTTTATGCAATTGCGCCAATTCTTTTCATGAGGGTCGACCATGTAAGAATGCTTCCACACACCAAACATTTTTGTTCTGAAACTAATACTTTTGAGAATAGCTCTCATGGCGTAAAAGTCATGCATGTGAAAAAGATCGAATCGCTGATGTCTTTATAGTTCGGCCTCAAGTCATGAATTTTTATGCAATTGCGCCAATTCTTTTCATGAGGGTCGACCATGTAAGAATGCATCCACACAGCAAATATTTTTGTTCTGAAACTTATACTTTTGAGAATAGCTCTCATGGCGTAAAAGTCATGCATGTGAAAAAGATCGAATCGCTGATGTCTTTATAGTTCGGCCTCAAGTCATGAATTTTTATGCAATTGCGCCAATTCTTTTCATGAGGGTCGACCATGTAAGAATGCATCCACACACCAAATATTTTTGTTCTGAAACTAATACTTTTGAGAATAGCTCTCATGGCGTAAAAGTCATGCATGTGAAAAAGATCGAATCGCTGATGTCTTTATAGTTCGGCCTCAAGTCATGAATTTTTGTGCAATTGCGCCAATTCTTTTCATGAGGGTCGACCATGTAAGAATGCATCCACACAGCAAATATTTTTGTTCTGAAACTTATACTTTTGAGAATAGCTCTCATGGCGTAAAAGTCATGCATGTGAAAAAGATCGAATCGCTGATGTCTTTATAGTTCGGCCTCAAGTCATGAATTTTTATGCAATTGCGCCAATTTTTTTCATGAGGGTCGACCATGTAAGAATGCATCCACACACCAAACATTTTTGTTCTGAAACTAATACTTTTGAGAATAGCTCTCATGGCGTAAAAGTCATGCATGTGAAAAAGATCGAATCGCTGATGTCTTTATAGTTCGGCCTCAAGTCATGAATTTTTATGCAATTGCGCCAATTCTTTTCATGAGGGTCGACCATGTAAGAATGCATCCACACAGCAAATATTTTTGTTCTGAAACTTATACTTTTGAGAATAGCTCTCATGGCGTAAAAGTCATGCATGTGAAAAAGATCGAATCGCTGATGTCTTTATAGTTCGGCCTCAAGTCATGAATTTTTATGCAATTGCGCCAATTCTTTTCATGAGGGTCGACCATGTAAGAATGCATCCACACAGCAAATATTTTTGTTCTGAAACTAATACTTTTGAGAATAGCTCTCATGGCGTAAAAGTCATGCATGTGAAAAAGATCGAATCGCTGATGTCTTTATAGTTCGGCCTCAAGTCATGAATTTTTATGCAATTGCGCCAATTCTTTTCATGAGGGTCGACCATGTAAGAATGCTTCCACACACCAAATATTTTTGTTCTGAAACTTATACTTTTGAGAATAGCTCTCATGGCGTAAAAGTCATGCATGTGAAAAAGATCGAATCGCTGATGTCTTTATAGTTCGGCCTCAAGTCATGGATTTTTATGCAATTGCGCCAATTCTTTTCATGAGGGTCGACCATGTAAGAATGCATCCACACAGCAAATATTTTTGTTCTGAAACTAATACTTTTGAGAATAGCTCTCATGGCGTAAAAGTCATGCATGTGAAAAAGATCGAATCGCTGATGTCTTTATAGTTCGGCCTCAAGTCATGAATTTTTATGCATTTGCGCCAATTGTTTTCATGAGGGTCGACCATGTAAGAATGCATCCACACCGCAAAAACATTTTTGTTCTGAAACTAATACTTTTGAGAATAGCTCTCATGGCGTAAAAGTCATGCATGTGAAAAAGATCGAATCGCTGATGTCTTTATAGTTCGGCCTCAAGTCATGAATTTTTATGCAATTGCGCCAATTGTTTTCATGAGGGTCGACCATGTAAGACTGCATCCAGACACCAATTATTTTTGTTCTGAAACTAATACTTTTGAGAATAGCTCTCATGGCGTAAATGTCATGCATGTGAAAAAGTTCGAATCGCTGATGTATTTATAGTTCAGCCTCTAGTCATGAATTTTTATGCAATTGCGCCAATTCTTTTCATGAGGGTCGACCAGGTAAGACTGCATCCACACACCAATTATTTTTGTTCTGAAACTTATACCTTTGAGAACAGCTCTCATGGCGTAAAAGTCATGCATGTGAAAAAGATCGAATCGCTGATGTCTTTATAGTTCGGCCTCAAGTCATGAATTTTTGTGCAATTGCGCCAATTCTTTTCATGAGGGTCGACCATGTAAGAATGCATCCACACAGCAAATATTTTTGTTCTGAAACTTATACTTTTGAGAATAGCTCTCATGGCGTAAAAGTCATGCATGTGAAAAAGATCGAATCGCTGATGTCTTTATAGTTCGGCCTCAAGTCATGAATTTTTATGCAATTGCGCCAATTCTTTTCATGAGGGTCGACCATGTAAGAATGCATCCACACAGCAAATATTTTTGTTCTGAAACTTATACTTTTGAGAATAGTTCTCATGGCGTAAAAGTCATGCATGTGAAAAAATTAGAATCGCTGATGTCTTTATAGTTCGGCCTCAAGTCATGAATTTTTATGCAATTGCGCCAATTCTTTTCATGAGGGTCGACCAGGTAAGACTGCATCCACACACCAATTATTTTTGTTCTGAAACTTATACCTTTGAGAACAGCTCTCATGGCGTAAAAGTCATGCATGTGAAAAAGATCGAATCGCTGATGTCTTTATAGTTCGGCCTCAAGTCATGAATTTTTGTGCAATTGCGCCAATTCTTTTCATGAGGGTCGACCATGTAAGAATGCATCCACACAGCAAATATTTTTGTTCTGAAACTTATACTTTTGAGAATAGCTCTCATGGCGTAAAAGTCATGCATGTGAAAAAGATCGAATCGCTGATGTCTTTATAGTTCGGCCTCAAGTCATGAATTTTTATGCAATTGCGCCAATTCTTTTCATGAGGGTCGACCATGTAAGAATGCATCCACACAGCAAATATTTTTGTTCTGAAACTTATACTTTTGAGAATAGTTCTCATGGCGTAAAAGTCATGCATGTGAAAAAATTAGAATCGCTGATGTCTTTATAGTTCGGCCTCAAGTCATGAATTTTTATGCAATTGCGCCAATTCTTTTCATGAGGGTCGACCATGTAAGAATGCATCCACACAGCAAATATTTTTGTTCTGAAACTTATACTTTTGAGAATAGCTCTCATGGCGTAAAAGTCATGCATGTGAAAAAGATCGAATCGCTGATGTCTTTATAGTTCGGCCTCAAGTCATGAATTTTTATGCAATTGCGCCAATTTTTTTCATGAGGGTCGACCATGTAAGAATGCATCCACACACCAAACATTTTTGTTCTGAAACTAATACTTTTGAGAATAGCTCTCATGGCGTAAAAGTCATGCATGTGAAAAAGATCGAATCGCTGATGTCTTTATAGTTCGGCCTCAAGTCATGAATTTTTATGCAATTGCGCCAATTCTTTTCATGAGGGTCGACCATGTAAGAATGCATCCACACAGCAAATATTTTTGTTCTGAAACTTATACTTTTGAGAATAGCTCTCATGGCGTAAAAGTCATGCATGTGAAAAAGATCGAATCGCTGATGTCTTTATAGTTCGGCCTCAAGTCATGAATTTTTATGCAATTGCGCCAATTCTTTTCATGAGGGTCGACCATGTAAGAATGCATCCACACAGCAAATATTTTTGTTCTGAAACTAATACTTTTGAGAATAGCTCTCATGGCGTAAAAGTCATGCATGTGAAAAAGATCGAATCGCTGATGTCTTTATAGTTCGACCTCAAGTCATGAATTTTTATGCAATTGCGCCAATTCTTTTCATGAGGGTCGACCATGTAAGAATGCATCCACACACCAAATATTTTTGTTCTGAAACTTATACTTTTGAGAATAGCTCTCATGGCGTAAAAGTCATGCATGTGAAAAAGATCGAATCGCTGATGTCTTTATAGTTCGGCCTCAAGTCATGGATTTTTATGCAATTGCGCCAATTGTTTTCATGAGGGTCGACCATGTAAGAATGCATCCACACAGCAAATATTTTTGTTCTGAAACTAATACTTTTGAGAATAGCTCTCATGGCGTAAAAGTCATGCATGTGAAAAAGATCGAATCGCTGATGTCTTTATAGTTCGGCCTCAAGTCATGAATTTTTATGCATTTGCGCCAGTTGTTTTCATGAGGGTCGACCATGTAAGAATGCATCCACACAGCAAATATTTTTGTTCTGAAACTTATACTTTTGAGAATAGCTCTCATGGCGTAAAAGTCATGCATGTGAAAAAGATCGAATCGCTGATGTCTTTATAGTTCGGCCTCAAGTCATGAATTTTTATGCAATTGCGCCAATTTTTTTCATGAGGGTCGACCATGTAAGAATGCATCCACACACCAAACATTTTTGTTCTGAAACTAATACTTTTGAGAATAGCTCTCATGGCGTAAAAGTCATGCATGTGAAAAAGATCGAATCGCTGATGTCTTTATAGTTCGGCCTCAAGTCATGAATTTTTATGCAATTGCGCCAATTCTTTTCATGAGGGTCGACCATGTAAGAATGCATCCACACAGCAAATATTTTTGTTCTGAAACTTATACTTTTGAGAATAGCTCTCATGGCGTAAAAGTCATGCATGTGAAAAAGATCGAATCGCTGATGTCTTTATAGTTCGGCCTCAAGTCATGAATTTTTATGCAATTGCGCCAATTCTTTTCATGAGGGTCGACCATGTAAGAATGCATCCACACCGCAAAAACATTTTTGTTCTGAAACTAATACTTTTGAGAATAGCTCTCATGGCGTAAAAGTCATGCATGTGAAAAAGATCGAATCGCTGATGTCTTTATAGTTCGGCCTCAAGTCATGAATTTTTATGCAATTGCGCCAATTCTTTTCATGAGGGTCGACCATGTAAGACTGCATCCAGAAACCAATTATTTTTGTTCTGAAACTAATACTTTTGAGAATAGCTCTCATGGCGTAAATGTCATGCATGTGAAAAAGTTCGAATCGCTGATGTATTTATAGTTCAGCCTCTAGTCATGAATTTTTATGCAATTGCGCCAATTGTTTTCATGAGGGTCGACCAGGTAAGACTGCATCCACACACCAATTATTTTTGTTCTGAAACTTATACCTTTGAGAACAGCTCTCATGGCGTAAAAGTCATGCATGTGAAAAAGATCGAATCGCTGATGTCTTTATAGTTCGGCCTCAAGTCATGAATTTTTGTGCAATTGCGCCAATTCTTTTCATGAGGGTCGACCATGTAAGAATGCATCCACACAGCAAATATTTTTGTTCTGAAACTTATACTTTTGAGAATAGCTCTCATGGCGTAAAAGTCATGCATGTGAAAAAGATCGAATCGCTGATGTCTTTATAGTTCGGCCTCAAGTCATGAATTTTTATGCAATTGCGCCAATTCTTTTCATGAGGGTCGACCAGGTAAGAATGCATCCACACAGCAAATATTTTTGTTCTGAAACTTATACTTTTGAGAATAGCTCTCATGGCGTAAAAGTCATGCATGCGAAAAAATTAGAATCGCTGATGTCTTTATAGTTCGGCCTCAAGTCATGAATTTTTATGCAATTGCGCCAATTCTTTTCATGAGGGTCGACCATGTAAGAATGCATCCACACACCAAACATTTTTGTTCTGAAACTAATACTTTTGAGAATAGCTCTCATGGCGTAAAAGTCATGCATGCGAAAAAATTAGAATCGCTGATGTCTTTATAGTTCGGCCTCAAGTCATGAATTTTTATGCAATTGCGCCAATTCTTTTCATGAGGGTCGACCAGGTAAGAATGCATCCACACACCAAATATTTTTGTTCTGAAACTAATACTTTTGAGAATAGCTCTCATGGCGTAAAAGTCATGCATGTGAAAAAGATCGAATCGCTGATGTCTTTATAGTTCGGCCTCAAGTCATGAATTTTTATGCAATTGCGCCAATTGTTTTCATGAGGGTCGACCATGTAAGAATGCATCCACACACCAAATATTTTTGTTCTGAAACTTATACTTTTGAGAATAGCTCTCATGGCGTAAAAGTCATGCATGTGAAAAAGATCGAATCGCTGATGTCTTTATAGTTCGGCCTCAAGTCATGAATTTTTATGCAATTGCGCCAATTCTTTTCATGAGGGTCGACCATGTAAGAATGCATCCACACACCAAATATTTTTGTTCTGAAACTTATACTTTTGAGAATAGCTCTCATGGCGTAAAAGTCATGCATGTGAAAAAGATCGAATCGCTGATGTCTTTATAGTTCGGCCTCAAGTCATGAATTTTTATGCAATTGCGCCAATTGTTTTCATGAGGGTCGACCATGTAAGAATGCATCCACACAGCAAATATTTTTGTTCTGAAACTAATACTTTTGAGAATAGCTCTCATGGCGTAAAAGTCATGCATGTGAAAAAGATCGAATCGCTGATGTCTTTATAGTTCGACCTCAAGTCATGAATTTTTATGCAATTGCGCCAATTCTTTTCATGAGGGTCGACCATGTAAGAATGCATCCACACAGCAAATATTTTTGTTCTGAAACTTATACTTTTGAGAATAGCTCTCATGGCGTAAAAGTCATGCATGTGAAAAAGATCGAATCGCTGATGTCTTTATAGTTCGGCCTCAAGTCATGAATTTTTATGCAATTGCGCCAATTGTTTTCATGAGGGTCGACCATGTAAGAATGCATCCACACAGCAAATATTTTTGTTCTGAAACTAATACTTTTGAGAATAGCTCTCATGGCGTAAAAGTCATGCATGTGAAAAAGATCGAATCGCTGATGTCTTTATAGTTCGGCCTCAAGTCATGAATTTTTATGCATTTGCGCCAATTGTTTTCATGAGGGTCGACCATGTAAGAATGCATCCACACCGCAAAAACATTTTTGTTCTGAAACTTATACTTTTGAGAATAGCTCTCATGGCGTAAAAGTCATGCATGTGAAAAAGATCGAATCGCTGATGTCTTTATAGTTCGGCCTCAAGTCATGAATTTTTATGCAATTGCGCCAATTCTTTTCATGAGGGTCGACCATGTAAGACTGCATCCAGACACCAATTATTTTTGTTCTGAAACTAATACTTTTGAGAATAGCTCTCATGGCGTAAATGTCATGCATGTGAAAAAGTTCGAATCGCTGATGTATTTATAGTTCAGCCTCTAGTCATGAATTTTTATGCAATTGCGCCAATTCTTTTCATGAGGGTCGACCAGGTAAGACTGCATCCACACACCAATTATTTTTGTTCTGAAACTTATACCTTTGAGAACAGCTCTCATGGCGTAAAAGTCATGCATGTGAAAAAGATCGAATCGCTGATGTCTTTATAGTTCGGCCTCAAGTCATGAATTTTTGTGCAATTGCGCCAATTCTTTTCATGAGGGTCGACCATGTAAGAATGCATCCACACAGCAAATATTTTTGTTCTGAAACTTATACTTTTGAGAATAGCTCTCATGGCGTAAAAGTCATGCATGTGAAAAAGATCGAATCGCTGATGTCTTTATAGTTCGGCCTCAAGTCATGAATTTTTATGCAATTGCGCCAATTCTTTTCATGAGGGTCGACCATGTAAGAATGCATCCACACAGCAAATATTTTTGTTCTGAAACTTATACTTTTGAGAATAGCTCTCATGGCGTAAAAGTCATGCATGCGAAAAAATTAGAATCGCTGATGTCTTTATAGTTCGGCCTCAAGTCATGAATTTTTATGCAATTGCGCCAATTCTTTTCATGAGGGTCGACCATGTAAGAATGCATCCACACACCAAACATTTTTGTTCTGAAACTAATACTTTTGAGAATAGCTCTCATGGCGTAAAAGTCATGCATGCGAAAAAATTAGAATCGCTGATGTCTTTATAGTTCGGCCTCAAGTCATGAATTTTTATGCAATTGCGCCAATTCTTTTCATGAGGGTCGACCAGGTAAGAATGCATCCACACACCAAATATTTTTGTTCTGAAACTAATACTTTTGAGAATAGCTCTCATGGCGTAAAAGTCATGCATGTGAAAAAGATCGAATCGCTGATGTCTTTATAGTTCGGCCTCAAGTCATGAATTTTTATGCAATTGCGCCAATTGTTTTCATGAGGGTCGACCATGTAAGAATGCATCCACACACCAAATATTTTTGTTCTGAAACTTATACTTTTGAGAATAGCTCTCATGGCGTAAAAGTCATGCATGTGAAAAAGATCGAATCGCTGATGTCTTTATAGTTCGGCCTCAAGTCATGAATTTTTATGCAATTGCGCCAATTCTTTTCCTGAGGGTCGACCATGTAAGAATGCATCCACACACCAAATATTTTTGTTCTGAAACTTATACTTTTGAGAATAGCTCTCATGGCGTAAAAGTCATGCATGTGAAAAAGATCGAATCGCTGATGTCTTTATAGTTCGGCCTCAAGTCATGAATTTTTATGCAATTGCGCCAATTGTTTTCATGAGGGTCGACCATGTAAGAATGCATCCACACAGCAAATATTTTTGTTCTGAAACTAATACTTTTGAGAATAGCTCTCATGGCGTAAAAGTCATGCATGTGAAAAAGATCGAATCGCTGATGTCTTTATAGTTCGACCTCAAGTCATGAATTTTTATGCAATTGCGCCAATTCTTTTCATGAGGGTCGACCATGTAAGAATGCATCCACACAGCAAATATTTTTGTTCTGAAACTTATACTTTTGAGAATAGCTCTCATGGCGTAAAAGTCATGCATGTGAAAAAGATCGAATCGCTGATGTCTTTATAGTTCGGCCTCAAGTCATGAATTTTTATGCAATTGCGCCAATTCTTTTCATGAGGGTCGACCATGTAAGAATGCATCCACACAGCAAATATTTTTGTTCTGAAACTAATACTTTTGAGAATAGCTCTCATGGCGTAAAAGTCATGCATGTGAAAAAGATCGAATCGCTGATGTCTTTATAGTTCGGCCTCAAGTCATGAATTTTTATGCATTTGCGCCAATTGTTTTCATGAGGGTCGACCATGTAAGAATGCATCCACACAGCAAAAACATTTTTGTTCTGAAACTTATACTTTTGAGAATAGCTCTCATGGCGTAAAAGTCATGCATGTGAAAAAGATCGAATCGCTGATGTCTTTATAGTTCGGCCTCAAGTCATGAATTTTTATGCAATTGCGCCAATTGTTTTCATGAGGGTCGACCATGTAAGACTGCATCCAGACACCAATTATTTTTGTTCTGAAACTAATACTTTTGAGAATAGCTCTCATGGCGTAAATGTCATGCATGTGAAAAAGTTCGAATCGCTGATGTATTTATAGTTCAGCCTCTAGTCATGAATTTTTATGCAATTGCGCCAATTCTTTTCATGAGGGTCGACCAGGTAAGACTGCATCCACACACCAATTATTTTTGTTCTGAAACTTATACCTTTGAGAACAGCTCTCATGGCGTAAAAGTCATGCATGTGAAAAAGATCGAATCGCTGATGTCTTTATAGTTCGGCCTCAAGTCATGAATTTTTGTGCAATTGCGCCAATTCTTTTCATGAGGGTCGACCATGTAAGAATGCATCCACACAGCAAATATTTTTGTTCTGAAACTTATACTTTTGAGAATAGCTCTCATGGCGTAAAAGTCATGCATGTGAAAAAGATCGAATCGCTGATGTCTTTATAGTTCGGCCTCAAGTCATGAATTTTTATGCAATTGCGCCAATTCTTTTCATGAGGGTCGACCAGGTAAGAATGCATCCACACAGCAAATATTTTTGTTCTGAAACTTATACTTTTGAGAATAGCTCTCATGGCGTAAAAGTCATGCATGCGAAAAAATTAGAATCGCTGATGTCTTTATAGTTCGGCCTCAAGTCATGAATTTTTATGCAATTGCGCCAATTCTTTTCATGAGGGTCGACCATGTAAGAATGCATCCACACACCAAACATTTTTGTTCTGAAACTAATACTTTTGAGAATAGCTCTCATGGCGTAAAAGTCATGCATGCGAAAAAATTAGAATCGCTGATGTCTTTATAGTTCGGCCTCAAGTCATGAATTTTTATGCAATTGCGCCAATTCTTTTCATGAGGGTCGACCAGGTAAGAATGCATCCACACACCAAATATTTTTGTTCTGAAACTAATACTTTTGAGAATAGCTCTCATGGCGTAAAAGTCATGCATGTGAAAAAGATCGAATCGCTGATGTCTTTATAGTTCGGCCTCAAGTCATGAATTTTTATGCAATTGCGCCAATTCTTTTCATGAGGGTCGACCATGTAAGAATGCATCCACACAGCAAATATTTTTGTTCTGAAACTAATACTTTTGAGAATAGCTCTCATGGCGTAAAAGTCATGCATGTGAAAAAGATCGAATCGCTGATGTCTTTATAGTTCGACCTCAAGTCATGAATTTTTATGCAATTGCGCCAATTCTTTTCATGAGGGTCGACCATGTAAGAATGCATCCACACAGCAAATATTTTTGTTCTGAAACTTATACTTTTGAGAATAGCTCTCATGGCGTAAAAGTCATGCATGTGAAAAAGATCGAATCGCTGATGTCTTTATAGTTCGGCCTCAAGTCATGAATTTTTATGCAATTGCGCCAATTCTTTTCATGAGGGTCGACCATGTAAGAATGCATCCACACAGCAAATATTTTTGTTCTGAAACTAATACTTTTGAGAATAGCTCTCATGGCGTAAAAGTCATGCATGTGAAAAAGATCGAATCGCTGATGTCTTTATAGTTCGGCCTCAAGTCATGAATTTTTATGCATTTGCGCCAATTCTTTTCATGAGGGTCGACCATGTAAGAATGCATCCACACCGCAAAAACATTTTTGTTCTGAAACTAATACTTTTGAGAATAGCTCTCATGGCGTAAAAGTCATGCATGTGAAAAAGATCGAATCGCTGATGTCTTTATAGTTCGGCCTCAAGTCATGAATTTTTATGCAATTGCGCCAATTCTTTTCATGAGGGTCCACCAGGTAAGAATGCATCCACACAGCAAATATTTTTGTTCTGAAACTTATACTTTTGAGAATAGCTCTCATGGCGTAAAAGTCATGCATTCGAAAAAATTAGAATCGCTGATGTCTTTATAGTTCGGCCTCAAGTCTTGAATTTTTATGCAATTGCGCCAATTCTTTTCATGAGGGTCGACCAGGTAAGAATGCATCCACACACCAAATATTTTTGTTCTGAAACTAATACTTTTGAGAATAGCTCTCATGGCGTAAAAGTCATGCATGTGAAAAAGATCGAATCGCTGATGTCTTTATAGTTCGGCCTCAAGTCATGAATTTTTATGCAATTGCGCCAATTGTTTTCATGAGGGTCGACCATGTAAGAATGCATCCACACAGCAAATATTTTTGTTCTGAAACTTATACTTTTGAGAATAGCTCTCATGGCGTAAAAGTCATGCATGTGAAAAAGATCGAATCGCTGATGTCTTTATAGTTCGGCCTCAAGTCATGAATTTTTATGCAATTGCGCCAATTGTTTTCATGAGGGTCGACCATGTAAGAATGCATCCACACAGCAAATATTTTTGTTCTGAAACTAATACTTTTGAGAATAGCTCTCATGGCGTAAAAGTCATGCATGTGAAAAAGATCGAATCGCTGATGTCTTTATAGTTCGACCTCAAGTCATGAATTTTTATGCAATTGCGCCAATTCTTTTCATGAGGGTCGACCATGTAAGAATGCATCCACACACCAAATATTTTTGTTCTGAAACTTATACTTTTGAGAATAGCTCTCATGGCGTAAAAGTCATGCATGTGAAAAAGATCGAATCGCTGATGTCTTTATAGTTCGGCCTCAAGTCATGAATTTTTATGCAATTGCGCCAATTCTTTTCATGAGGGTCGACCATGTAAGAATGCATCCACACAGCAAATATTTTTGTTCTGAAACTAATACTTTTGAGAATAGCTCTCATGGCGTAAAAGTCATGCATGTGAAAAAGATCGAATCGCTGATGTCTTTATAGTTCGGCCTCAAGTCATGAATTTTTATGCATTTGCGCCAATTCTTTTCATGAGGGTCGACCATGTAAGAATGCATCCACACCGCAAAAACATTTTTGTTCTGAAACTAATACTTTTGAGAATAGCTCTCATGGCGTAAAAGTCATGCATGTGAAAAAGATCGAATCGCTGATGTCTTTATAGTTCGGCCTCAAGTCATGAATTTTTATGCAATTGCGCCAATTCTTTTCATGAGGGTCGACCAGGTAAGAATGCATCCACACAGCAAATATTTTTGTTCTGAAACTTATACTTTTGAGAATAGCTCTCATGGCGTAAAAGTCATGCATTCGAAAAAATTAGAATCGCTGATGTCTTTATAGTTCGGCCTCAAGTCATGAATTTTTATGCAATTGCGCCAATTCTTTTCATGAGGGTCGACCATGTAAGAATGCATCCACACACCAAACATTTTTGTTCTGAAACTAATACTTTTGAGAATAGCTCTCATGGCGTAAAAGTCATGCATGCGAAAAAATTAGAATCGCTGATGTCTTTATAGTTCGGCCTCAAGTCATGAATTTTTATGCAATTGCGCCAATTCTTTTCATGAGGGTCGACCATGTAAGAATGCATCCACACACCAAACATTTTTGTTCTGAAACTAATACTTTTGAGAATAGCTCTCATGGCGTAAAAGTCATGCATGTGAAAAAGATCGAATCGCTGATGTCTTTATAGTTCGGCCTCAAGTCATGAATTTTTATGCAATTGCGCCAATTGTTTTCATGAGGGTCGACCATGTAAGACTGCATCCAGACACCAATTATTTTTGTTCTGAAACTAATACTTTTGAGAATAGCTCTCATGGCGTAAATGTCATGCATGTGAAAAAGTTCGAATCGCTGATGTATTTATAGTTCAGCCTCTAGTCATGAATTTTTATGCAATTGCGCCAATTCTTTTCATGAGGGTCGACCAGGTAAGACTGCATCCACACACCAATTATTTTTGTTCTGAAACTTATACCTTTGAGAACAGCTCTCATGGCGTAAAAGTCATGCATGTGAAAAAGATCGAATCGCTGATGTCTTTATAGTTCGGCCTCAAGTCATGAATTTTTGTGCAATTGCGCCAATTCTTTTCATGAGGGTCGACCATGTAAGAATGCATCCACACAGCAAATATTTTTGTTCTGAAACTTATACTTTTGAGAATAGCTCTCATGGCGTAAAAGTCATGCATGTGAAAAAGATCGAATCGCTGATGTCTTTATAGTTCGGCCTCAAGTCATGAATTTTTATGCAATTGCGCCAATTCTTTTCATGAGGGTCGACCAGGTAAGAATGCATCCACACAGCAAATATTTTTGTTCTGAAACTTATACTTTTGAGAATAGCTCTCATGGCGTAAAAGTCATGCATGCGAAAAAATTAGAATCGCTGATGTCTTTATAGTTCGGCCTCAAGTCATGAATTTTTATGCAATTGCGCCAATTCTTTTCATGAGGGTCGACCATGTAAGAATGCATCCACACACCAAACATTTTTGTTCTGAAACTAATACTTTTGAGAATAGCTCTCATGGCGTAAAAGTCATGCATGCGAAAAAATTAGAATCGCTGATGTCTTTATAGTTCGGCCTCAAGTCATGAATTTTTATGCAATTGCGCCAATTGTTTTCATGAGGGTCGACCAGGTAAGAATGCATCCACACACCAAATATTTTTGTTCTGAAACTAATACTTTTGAGAATAGCTCTCATGGCGTAAAAGTCATGCATGTGAAAAAGATCGAATCGCTGATGTCTTTATAGTTCGGCCTCAAGTCATGAATTTTTATGCAATTGCGCCAATTGTTTTCATGAGGGTCGACCATGTAAGAATGCATCCACACAGCAAATATTTTTGTTCTGAAACTTATACTTTTGAGAATAGCTCTCATGGCGTAAAAGTCATGCATGTGAAAAAGATCGAATCGCTGATGTCTTTATAGTTCGGCCTCAAGTCATGAATTTTTATGCAATTGCGCCAATTGTTTTCATGAGGGTCGACCATGTAAGAATGCATCCACACAGCAAATATTTTTGTTCTGAAACTAATACTTTTGAGAATAGCTCTCATGGCGTAAAAGTCATGCATGTGAAAAAGATCGAATCGCTGATGTCTTTATAGTTCGGCCTCAAGTCATAAATTTTTATGCAATTGCGCCAATTCTTTTCATGAGGGTCGACCATGTAAGAATGCATCCACACAGCAAATATTTTTGTTCTGAAACTAATACTTTTGAGAATAGCTCTCATGGCGTAAAAGTCATGCATGTGAAAAAGATCGAATCGCTGATGTCTTTATAGTTCGGCCTCAAGTCATGAATTTTTATGCATTTGCGCCAATTCTTTTCATGAGGGTCGACCATGTAAGAATGCATCCACACCGCAAAAACATTTTTGTTCTGAAACTAATACTTTTGAGAATAGCTCTCATGGCGTAAAAGTCATGCATGTGAAAAAGATCGAATCGCTGATGTCTTTATAGTTCGGCCTCAAGTCATGAATTTTTATGCAATTGCGCCAATTCTTTTCATGAGGGTCGACCAGGTAAGAATGCATCCACACAGCAAATATTTTTGTTCTGAAACTTATACTTTTGAGAATAGCTCTCATGGCGTAAAAGTCATGCATTCGAAAAAATTAGAATCGCTGATGTCTTTATAGTTCGGCCTCAAGTCATGAATTTTTATGCAATTGCGCCAATTCTTTTCATGAGGGTCGACCATGTAAGAATGCATCCACACACCAAACATTTTTGTTCTGAAACTAATACTTTTGAGAATAGCTCTCATGGCGTAAAAGTCATGCATGCGAAAAAATTAGAATCGCTGATGTCTTTATAGTTCGGCCTCAAGTCATGAATTTTTATGCAATTGCGCCAATTCTTTTCATGAGGGTCGACCAGGTAAGAATGCATCCACACACCAAATATTTTTGTTCTGAAACTAATACTTTTGAGAATAGCTCTCATGGCGTAAAAGTCATGCATGCGAAAAAATTAGAATCGCTGATGTCTTTATAGTTCGGCCTCAAGTCATGAATTTTTATGCAATTGCGCCAATTCTTTTCATGAGGGTCGACCATGTAAGAATGCATCCACACAGCAAACATTTTTGTTCTGAAACTAATACTTTTGAGAATAGCTCTCATGGCGTAAAAGTCATGCATGTGAAAAAGATCGAATCGCTGATGTCTTTATAGTTCGGCCTCAAGTCATGAATTTTTATGCAATTGCGCCAATTGTTTTCATGAGGGTCGACCATGTAAGACTGCATCCAGACACCAATTATTTTTGTTCTGAAACTAATACTTTTGAGAATAGCTCTCATGGCGTAAATGTCATGCATGTGAAAAAGTTCGAATCGCTGATGTATTTATAGTTCAGCCTCTAGTCATGAATTTTTATGCAATTGCGCCAATTCTTTTCATGAGGGTCGACCAGGTAAGACTGCATCCACACACCAATTATTTTTGTTCTGAAACTTATACCTTTGAGAACAGCTCTCATGGCGTAAAAGTCATGCATGTGAAAAAGATCGAATCGCTGATGTCTTTATAGTTCGGCCTCAAGTCATGAATTTTTGTGCAATTGCGCCAATTCTTTTCATGAGGGTCGACCATGTAAGAATGCATCCACACAGCAAATATTTTTGTTCTGAAACTTATACTTTTGAGAATAGCTCTCATGGCGTAAAAGTCATGCATGTGAAAAAGATCGAATCGCTGATGTCTTTATAGTTCGGCCTCAAGTCATGAATTTTTATGCAATTGCGCCAATTGTTTTCATGAGGGTCGACCAGGTAAGAATGCATCCACACAGCAAATATTTTTGTTCTGAAACTTATACTTTTGAGAATAGCTCTCATGGCGTAAAAGTCATGCATGCGAAAAAATTAGAATCGCTGATGTCTTTATAGTTCGGCCTCAAGTCATGAATTTTTATGCAATTGCGCCAATTCTTTTCATGAGGGTCGACCATGTAAGAATGCATCCACACACCAAACATTTTTGTTCTGAAACTAATACTTTTGAGAATAGCTCTCATGGCGTAAAAGTCATGCATGCGAAAAAATTAGAATCGCTGATGTCTTTATAGTTCGGCCTCAAGTCATGAATTTTTATGCAATTGCGCCAATTGTTTTCATGAGGGTCGACCAGGTAAGAATGCATCCACACACCAAATATTTTTGTTCTGAAACTAATACTTTTGAGAATAGCTCTCATGGCGTAAAAGTCATGCATGTGAAAAAGATCGAATCGCTGATGTCTTTATAGTTCGGCCTCAAGTCATGAATTTTTATGCAATTGCGCCAATTGTTTTCATGAGGGTCGACCATGTAAGAATGCATCCACACACCAAATATTTTTGTTCTGAAACTTATACTTTTGAGAATAGCTCTCATGGCGTAAAAGTCATGCATGTGAAAAAGATCGAATCGCTGATGTCTTTATAGTTCGGCCTCAAGTCATGAATTTTTATGCAATTGCGCCAATTGTTTTCATGAGGGTCGACCATGTAAGAATGCATCCACACAGCAAATATTTTTGTTCTGAAACTAATACTTTTGAGAATAGCTCTCATGGCGTAAAAGTCATGCATGTGAAAAAGATCGAATCGCTGATGTCTTTATAGTTCGGCCTCAAGTCATAAATTTTTATGCAATTGCGCCAATTCTTTTCATGAGGGTCGACCATGTAAGAATGCATCCACACAGCAAATATTTTTGTTCTGAAACTAATACTTTTGAGAATAGCTCTCATGGCGTAAAAGTCATGCATGTGAAAAAGATCGAATCGCTGATGTCTTTATAGTTCGGCCTCAAGTCATGAATTTTTATGCATTTGCGCCAATTCTTTTCATGAGGGTCGACCATGTAAGAATGCATCCACACCGCAAAAACATTTTTGTTCTGAAACTAATACTTTTGAGAATAGCTCTCATGGCGTAAAAGTCATGCATGTGAAAAAGATCGAATCGCTGATGTCTTTATAGTTCGGCCTCAAGTCATGAATTTTTATGCAATTGCGCCAATTCTTTTCATGAGGGTCGACCAGGTAAGAATGCATCCACACAGCAAATATTTTTGTTCTGAAACTTATACTTTTGAGAATAGCTCTCATGGCGTAAAAGTCATGCATTCGAAAAAATTAGAATCGCTGATGTCTTTATAGTTCGGCCTCAAGTCATGAATTTTTATGCAATTGCGCCAATTCTTTTCATGAGGGTCGACCATGTAAGAATGCATCCACACACCAAACATTTTTGTTCTGAAACTAATACTTTTGAGAATAGCTCTCATGGCGTAAAAGTCATGCATGCGAAAAAATTAGAATCGCTGATGTCTTTATAGTTCGGCCTCAAGTCATGAATTTTTATGCAATTGCGCCAATTCTTTTCATGAGGGTCGACCAGGTAAGAATGCATCCACACACCAAATATTTTTGTTCTGAAACTAATACTTTTGAGAATAGCTCTCATGGCGTAAAAGTCATGCATGTGAAAAAGATCGAATCGCTGATGTCTTTATAGTTCGGCCTCAAGTCATGAATTTTTATGCAATTGCGCCAATTGTTTTCATGAGGGTCGACCATGTAAGAATGCATCCACACACCAAATATTTTTGTTCTGAAACTAATACTTTTGAGAATAGCTCTCATGGCGTAAAAGTCATGCATGTGAAAAAGATCGAATCGCTGATGTCTTTATAGTTCGGCCTCAAGTCATGAATTTTTATGCAATTGCGCCAATTCTTTTCATGAGGGTCGACCATGTAAGAATGCATCCACACAGCAAATATTTTTGTTCTGAAACTTATACTTTTGAGAATAGCTCTCATGGCGTAAAAGTCATGCATGCGAAAAAATTAGAATCGCTGATGTCTTTATAGTTCGGCCTCAAGTCATGAATTTTTATGCAATTGCGCCAATTCTTTTCATGAGGGTCGACCATGTAAGAATGCATCCACACAGCAAATATTTTTGTTCTGAAACTTATACTTTTGAGAATAGCTCTCATGGCGTAAAAGTCATGCATGTGAAAAAGATCGAATCGCTGATGTCTTTATAGTTCGGCCTCAAGTCATGAATTTTTATGCAATTGCGCCAATTCTTTTCATGAGGGTCGACCAGGTAAGAATGCATCCACACAGCAAATATTTTTGTTCTGAAACTTATACTTTTGAGAATAGCTCTCATGGCGTAAAAGTCATGCATGCGAAAAAATTAGAATCGCTGATGTCTTTATAGTTCGGCCTCAAGTCATGAATTTTTATGCAATTGCGCCAATTCTTTTCATGAGGGTCGACCATGTAAGAATGCATCCACACACCAAACATTTTTGTTCTGAAACTAATACTTTTGAGAATAGCTCTCATGGCGTAAAAGTCATGCATGCGAAAAAATTAGAATCGCTGATGTCTTTATAGTTCGGCCTCAAGTCATGAATTTTTATGCAATTGCGCCAATTGTTTTCATGAGGGTCGACCAGGTAAGAATGCATCCACACACCAAATATTTTTGTTCTGAAACTAATACTTTTGAGAATAGCTCTCATGGCGTAAAAGTCATGCATGTGAAAAAGATCGAATCGCTGATGTCTTTATAGTTCGGCCTCAAGTCATGAATTTTTATGCAATTGCGCCAATTGTTTTCATGAGGGTCGACCATGTAAGAATGCATCCACACACCAAATATTTTTGTTCTGAAACTTATACTTTTGAGAATAGCTCTCATGGCGTAAAAGTCATGCATGTGAAAAAGATCGAATCGCTGATGTCTTTATAGTTCGGCCTCAAGTCATGAATTTTTATGCAATTGCGCCAATTGTTTTCATGAGGGTCGACCATGTAAGAATGCATCCACACAGCAAATATTTTTGTTCTGAAACTAATACTTTTGAGAATAGCTCTCATGGCGTAAAAGTCATGCATGTGAAAAAGATCGAATCGCTGATGTCTTTATAGTTCGGCCTCAAGTCATAAATTTTTATGCAATTGCGCCAATTCTTTTCATGAGGGTCGACCATGTAAGAATGCATCCACACAGCAAATATTTTTGTTCTGAAACTAATACTTTTGAGAATAGCTCTCATGGCGTAAAAGTCATGCATGTGAAAAAGATCGAATCGCTGATGTCTTTATAGTTCGGCCTCAAGTCATGAATTTTTATGCATTTGCGCCAATTCTTTTCATGAGGGTCGACCATGTAAGAATGCATCCACACCGCAAAAACATTTTTGTTCTGAAACTAATACTTTTGAGAATAGCTCTCATGGCGTAAAAGTCATGCATGTGAAAAAGATCGAATCGCTGATGTCTTTATAGTTCGGCCTCAAGTCATGAATTTTTATGCAATTGCGCCACTTGTTTTCATGAGGGTCGACCATGTAAGACTGCATCCAGACACCAATTATTTTTGTTCTGAAACTAATACTTTTGAGAATAGCTCTCATGGCGTAAAAGTCATGCATGTGAAAAAGTTCGAATCGCTGATGTATTTATAGTTCAGCCTCTAGTCATGAATTTTTATGCAATTGCGCCAATTGTTTTCATGAGGGTCGACCAGGTAAGACTGCATCCACACACCAATTATTTTTGTTCTGAAACTTATACCTTTGAGAACAGCTCTCATGGCGTAAAAGTCATGCATGTGAAAAAGATCGAATCGCTGATGTCTTTATAGTTCGGCCTCAAGTCATGAATTTTTGTGCAATTGCGCCAATTCTTTTCATGAGGGTCGACCATGTAAGAATGCATCCACACAGCAAATATTTTTGTTCTGAAACTTATACTTTTGAGAATAGCTCTCATGGCGTAAAAGTCATGCATGTGAAAAAGATCGAATCGCTGATGTCTTTATAGTTCGGCCTCAAGTCATGAATTTTTATGCAATTGCGCCAATTCTTTTCATGAGGGTCGACCAGGTAAGAATGCATCCACACAGCAAATATTTTTGTTCTGAAACTTATACTTTTGAGAATAGCTCTCATGGCGTAAAAGTCATGCATGTGAAAAAATTAGAATCGCTGATGTCTTTATAGTTCGGCCTCAAGTCATGAATTTTTATGCAATTGCGCCAATTCTTTTCATGAGGGTCGACCATGTAAGAATGCATCCACACACCAAACATTTTTGTTCTGAAACTAATACTTTTGAGAATAGCTCTCATGGCGTAAAAGTCATGCATGCGAAAAAATTAGAATCGCTGATGTCTTTATAGTTCGGCCTCAAGTCATGAATTTTTATGCAATTGCGCCAATTCTTTTCATGAGGGTCGACCAGGTAAGAATGCATCCACACACCAAATATTTTTGTTCTGAAACTAATACTTTTGAGAATAGCTCTCATGGCGTAAAAGTCATGCATGTGAAAAAGATCGAATCGCTGATGTCTTTATAGTTCGGCCTCAAGTCATGAATTTTTATGCAATTGCGCCAATTGTTTTCATGAGGGTCGACCATGTAAGAATGCATCCACACACCAAATATTTTTGTTCTGAAACTTATACTTTTGAGAATAGCTCTCATGGCGTAAAAGTCATGCATGTGAAAAAGATCGAATCGCTGATGTCTTTATAGTTCGGCCTCAAGTCATGAATTTTTATGCAATTGCGCCAATTCTTTTCATGAGGGTCGACCATGTAAGAATGCATCCACACACCAAATATTTTTGTTCTGAAACTTATACTTTTGAGAATAGCTCTCATGGCGTAAAAGTCATGCATGTGAAAAAGATCGAATCGCTGATGTCTTTATAGTTCGGCCTCAAGTCATGAATTTTTATGCAATTGCGCCAATTGTTTTCATGAGGGTCGACCATGTAAGAATGCATCCACACAGCAAATATTTTTGTTCTGAAACTAATACTTTTGAGAATAGCTCTCATGGCGTAAAAGTCATGCATGTGAAAAAGATCGAATCGCTGATGTCTTTATAGTTCGACCTCAAGTCATGAATTTTTATGCAATTGCGCCAATTCTTTTCATGAGGGTCGACCATGTAAGAATGCATCCACACACCAAATATTTTTGTTCTGAAACTTATACTTTTGAGAATAGCTCTCATGGCGTAAAAGTCATGCATGTGAAAAAGATCGAATCGCTGATGTCTTTATAGTTCGGCCTCAAGTCATGAATTTTTATGCAATTGCGCCAATTCTTTTCATGAGGGTCGACCATGTAAGAATGCATCCACACAGCAAATATTTTTGTTCTGAAACTAATACTTTTGAGAATAGCTCTCATGGCGTAAAAGTCATGCATGTGAAAAAGATCGAATCGCTGATGTCTTTATAGTTCGGCCTCAAGTCATGAATTTTTATGCATTTGCGCCAATTGTTTTCATGAGGGTCGACCATGTAAGAATGCATCCACACCGCAAAAACATTTTTGTTCTGAAACTTATACTTTTGAGAATAGCTCTCATGGCGTAAAAGTCATGCATGTGAAAAAGATCGAATCGCTGATGTCTTTATAGTTCGGCCTCAAGTCATGAATTTTTATGCAATTGCGCCAATTGTTTTCATGAGGGTCGACCATGTAAGACTGCATCCAGACACCAATTATTTTTGTTCTGAAACTAATACTTTTGAGAATAGCTCTCATGGCGTAAATGTCATGCATGTGAAAAAGTTCGAATCGCTGATGTATTTATAGTTCAGCCTCTAGTCATGAATTTTTATGCAATTGCGCCAATTCTTTTCATGAGGGTCGACCAGGTAAGACTGCATCCACACACCAATTATTTTTGTTCTGAAACTTATACCTTTGAGAACAGCTCTCATGGCGTAAAAGTCATGCATGTGAAAAAGATCGAATCGCTGATGTCTTTATAGTTCGGCCTCAAGTCATGAATTTTTGTGCAATTGCGCCAATTCTTTTCATGAGGGTCGACCATGTAAGAATGCATCCACACAGCAAATATTTTTGTTCTGAAACTTATACTTTTGAGAATAGCTCTCATGGCGTAAAAGTCATGCATGTGAAAAAGATCGAATCGCTGATGTCTTTATAGTTCGGCCTCAAGTCATGAATTTTTATGCAATTGCGCCAATTCTTTTCATGAGGGTCGACCAGGTAAGAATGCATCCACACAGCAAATATTTTTGTTCTGAAACTTATACTTTTGAGAATAGCTCTCATGGCGTAAAAGTCATGCATGCGAAAAAATTAGAATCGCTGATGTCTTTATAGTTCGGCCTCAAGTCATGAATTTTTATGCAATTGCGCCAATTCTTTTCATGAGGGTCGACCAGGTAAGAATGCATCCACACACCAAACATTTTTGTTCTGAAACTAATACTTTTGAGAATAGCTCTCATGGCGTAAAAGTCATGCATGCGAAAAAATTAGAATCGCTGATGTCTTTATAGTTCGGCCTCAAGTCATGAATTTTTATGCAATTGCGCCAATTCTTTTCATGAGGGTCGACCAGGTAAGAATGCATCCACACACCAAATATTTTTGTTCTGAAACTAATACTTTTGAGAATAGCTCTCATGGCGTAAAAGTCATGCATGTGAAAAAGATCGAATCGCTGATGTCTTTATAGTTCGGCCTCAAGTCATGAATTTTTATGCAATTGCGCCAATTGTTTTCATGAGGGTCGACCATGTAAGAATGCATCCACACAGCAAATATTTTTGTTCTGAAACTAATACTTTTGAGAATAGCTCTCATGGCGTAAAAGTCATGCATGTGAAAAAGATCGAATCGCTGATGTCTTTATAGTTCGGCCTCAAGTCATAAATTTTTATGCAATTGCGCCAATTGTTTTCATGAGGGTCGACCATGTAAGAATGCATCCACACACCAAATATTTTTGTTCTGAAACTAATACTTTTGAGAATAGCTCTCATGGCGTAAAAGTCATGCATGTGAAAAAGATCGAATCGCTGATGTCTTTATAGTTCGACCTCAAGTCATGAATTTTTATGCAATTGCGCCAATTCTTTTCATGAGGGTCGACCATGTAAGAATGCATCCACACACCAAACATTTTTGTTCTGAAACTAATACTTTTGAGAATAGCTCTCATGGCGTAAAAGTCATGCATGCGAAAAAATTAGAATCGCTGATGTCTTTATAGTTCGGCCTCAAGTCATGAATTTTTATGCAATTGCGCCAATTCTTTTCATGAGGGTCGACCAGGTAAGAATGCATCCACACACCAAATATTTTTGTTCTGAAACTAATACTTTTGAGAATAGCTCTCATGGCGTAAAAGTCATGCATGTGAAAAAGATCGAATCGCTGATGTCTTTATAGTTCGGCCTCAAGTCATGAATTTTTATGCAATTGCGCCAATTGTTTTCATGAGGGTCGACCATGTAAGAATGCATCCACACAGCAAATATTTTTGTTCTGAAACTAATACTTTTGAGAATAGCTCTCATGGCGTAAAAGTCATGCATGTGAAAAAGATCGAATCGCTGATGTCTTTATAGTTCGGCCTCAAGTCATAAATTTTTATGCAATTGCGCCAATTGTTTTCATGAGGGTCGACCATGTAAGAATGCATCCACACACCAAATATTTTTGTTCTGAAACTAATACTTTTGAGAATAGCTCTCATGGCGTAAAAGTCATGCATGTGAAAAAGATCGAATCGCTGATGTCTTTATAGTTCGACCTCAAGTCATGAATTTTTATGCAATTGCGCCAATTCTTTTCATGAGGGTCGACCATGTAAGAATGCATCCACACAGCAAATATTTTTGTTCTGAAACTTATACTTTTGAGAATAGCTCTCATGGCGTAAAAGTCATGCATGTGAAAAAGATCGAATCGCTGATGTCTTTATAGTTCGGCCTCAAGTCATGAATTTTTATGCAATTGCGCCAATTCTTTTCATGAGGGTCGACCATGTAAGAATGCATCCACACAGCAAATATTTTTGTTCTGAAACTAATACTTTTGAGAATAGCTCTCATGGCGTAAAAGTCATGCATGTGAAAAAGATCGAATCGCTGATGTCTTTATAGTTCGGCCTCAAGTCATGAATTTTTATGCATTTGCGCCAATTCTTTTCATGAGGGTCGACCATGTAAGAATGCATCCACACCGCAAAAACATTTTTGTTCTGAAACTAATACTTTTGAGAATAGCTCTCATGGCGTAAAAGTCATGCATGTGAAAAAGATCGAATCGCTGATGTCTTTATAGTTCGGCCTCAAGTCATGAATTTTTATGCAATTGCGCCAATTGTTTTCATGAGGGTCGACCATGTAAGACTGCATCCAGACACCAATTATTTTTGTTCTGAAACTAATACTTTTGAGAATAGCTCTCATGGCGTAAATGTCATGCATGTGAAAAAGATCGAATCGCTGATGTATTTATAGTTCAGCCTCTAGTCATGAATTTTTATGCAATTGCGCCAATTCTTTTCATGAGGGTCGACCAGGTAAGACTGCATCCACACACCAATTATTTTTGTTCTGAAACTTATACCTTTGAGAACAGCTCTCATGGCGTAAAAGTCATGCATGTGAAAAAGATCGAATCGCTGATGTCTTTATAGTTCGGCCTCAAGTCATGAATTTTTATGCAATTGCGCCAATTCTTTTCATGAGGGTCGACCATGTAAGAATGCATCCACACAGCAAATATTTTTGTTCTGAAACTTATACTTTTGAGAATAGCTCTCATGGCGTAAAAGTCATGCATGTGAAAAAGATCGAATCGCTGATGTCTTTATAGTTCGGCCTCAAGTCATGAATTTTTATGCAATTGCGCCAATTCTTTTCATGAGGGTCGACCAGGTAAGAATGCATCCACACAGCAAATATTTTTGTTCTGAAACTTATACTTTTGAGAATAGCTCTCATGGCGTAAAAGTCATGCATGCGAAAAAATTAGAATCGCTGATGTCTTTATAGTTCGGCCTCAAGTCATGAATTTTTATGCAATTGCGCCAATTCTTTTCATGAGGGTCGACCATGTAAGAATGCATCCACACACCAAACATTTTTGTTCTGAAACTAATACTTTTGAGAATAGCTCTCATGGCGTAAAAGTCATGCATGTGAAAAAATTAGAATCGCTGATGTCTTTATAGTTCGGCCTCAAGTCATGAATTTTTATGCAATTGCGCCAATTCTTTTCATGAGGGTCGACCAGGTAAGAATGCATCCACACACCAAATATTTTTGTTCTGAAACTAATACTTTTGAGAATAGCTCTCATGGCGTAAAAGTCATGCATGTGAAAAAGATCGAATCGCTGATGTCTTTATAGTTCGGCCTCAAGTCATGAATTTTTATGCAATTGCGCCAATTGTTTTCATGAGGGTCGACCATGTAAGAATGCATCCACACAGCAAATATTTTTGTTCTGAAACTAATACTTTTGAGAATAGCTCTCATGGCGTAAAAGTCATGCATGTGAAAAAGATCGAATCGCTGATGTCTTTATAGTTCGGCCTCAAGTCATGAATTTTTATGCAATTGCGCCAATTGTTTTCATGAGGGTCGACCATGTAAGAATGCATCCACACACCAAATATTTTTGTTCTGAAACTAATACTTTTGAGAATAGCTCTCATGGCGTAAAAGTCATGCATGTGAAAAAGATCGAATCGCTGATGTCTTTATAGTTCGACCTCAAGTCATGAATTTTTATGCAATTGCGCCAATTCTTTTCATGAGGGTCGACCATGTAAGAATGCATCCACACAGCAAATATTTTTGTTCTGAAACTTATACTTTTGAGAATAGCTCTCATGGCGTAAAAGTCATGCATGTGAAAAAGATCGAATCGCTGATGTCTTTATAGTTCGGCCTCAAGTCATGAATTTTTATGCAATTGCGCCAATTCTTTTCATGAGGGTCGACCATGTAAGAATGCATCCACACAGCAAATATTTTTGTTCTGAAACTAATACTTTTGAGAATAGCTCTCATGGCGTAAAAGTCATGCATGTGAAAAAGATCGAATCGCTGATGTCTTTATAGTTCGGCCTCAAGTCATGAATTTTTATGCATTTGCGCCAATTCTTTTCATGAGGGTCGACCATGTAAGAATGCATCCACACCGCAAAAACATTTTTGTTCTGAAACTAATACTTTTGAGAATAGCTCTCATGGCGTAAAAGTCATGCATGTGAAAAAGATCGAATCGCTGATGTCTTTATAGTTCGGCCTCAAGTCATGAATTTTTATGCAATTGCGCCAATTCTTTTCATGAGGGTCGACCATGTAAGAATGCATCCACACAGCAAATATTTTTGTTCTGAAACTTATACTTTTGAGAATAGCTCTCATGGCGTAAAAGTCATGCATTCGAAAAAATTAGAATCGCTGATGTCTTTATAGTTCGGCCTCAAGTCATGAATTTTTATGCAATTGCGCCAATTCTTTTCATGAGGGTCGACCATGTAAGAATGCATCCACACACCAAACATTTTTGTTCTGAAACTAATACTTTTGAGAATAGCTCTCATGGCGTAAAAATCATGCATGCGAAAAAATTAGAATCGCTGATGTCTTTATAGTTCGGCCTCAAGTCATGAATTTTTATGCAATTGCGCCAATTCTTTTCATGAGGGTCGACCATGTAAGAATGCATCCACACACCAAACATTTTTGTTCTGAAACTAATACTTTTGAGAATAGCTCTCATGGCGTAAAAGTCATGCATGTGAAAAAGATCGAATCGCTGATGTCTTTATAGTTCGGCCTCAAGTCATGAATTTTTATGCAATTGCGCCAATTGTTTTCATGAGGGTCGACCATGTAAGACTGCATCCAGACACCAATTATTTTTGTTCTGAAACTAATACTTTTGAGAATAGCTCTCATGGCGTAAATGTCATGCATGTGAAAAAGTTCGAATCGCTGATGTATTTATAGTTCAGCCTCTAGTCATGAATTTTTATGCAATTGCGCCAATTCTTTTCATGAGGGTCGACCAGGTAAGACTGCATCCACACACCAATTATTTTTGTTCTGAAACTTATACCTTTGAGAACAGCTCTCATGGCGTAAAAGTCATGCATGTGAAAAAGATCGAATCGCTGATGTCTTTATAGTTCGGCCTCAAGTCATGAATTTTTGTGCAATTGCGCCAATTCTTTTCATGAGGGTCGACCATGTAAGAATGCATCCACACAGCAAATATTTTTGTTCTGAAACTTATACTTTTGAGAATAGCTCTCATGGCGTAAAAGTCATGCATGTGAAAAAGATCGAATCGCTGATGTCTTTATAGTTCGGCCTCAAGTCATGAATTTTTATGCAATTGCGCCAATTGTTTTCATGAGGGTCGACCATGTAAGAATGCATCCACACAGCAAATATTTTTGTTCTGAAACTTATACTTTTGAGAATAGCTCTCATGGCGTAAAAGTCATGCATGCGAAAAAATTAGAATCGCTGATGTCTTTATAGTTCGGCCTCAAGTCATGAATTTTTATGCAATTGCGCCAATTCTTTTCATGAGGGTCGACCATGTAAGAATGCATCCACACACCAAACATTTTTGTTCTGAAACTAATACTTTTGAGAATAGCTCTCATGGCGTAAAAGTCATGCATGCGAAAAAATTAGAATCGCTGATGTCTTTATAGTTCGGCCTCAAGTCATGAATTTTTATGCAATTGCGCCAATTCTTTTCATGAGGGTCGACCAGGTAAGAATGCATCCACACACCAAATATTTTTGTTCTGAAACTAATACTTTTGAGAATAGCTCTCATGGCGTAAAAGTCATGCATGTGAAAAAGATCGAATCGCTGATGTCTTTATAGTTCGGCCTCAAGTCATGAATTTTTATGCAATTGCGCCAATTGTTTTCATGAGGGTCGACCATGTAAGAATGCATCCACACACCAAATATTTTTGTTCTGAAACTTATACTTTTGAGAATAGCTCTCATGGCGTAAAAGTCATGCATGTGAAAAAGATCGAATCGCTGATGTCTTTATAGTTCGGCCTCAAGTCATGAATTTTTATGCAATTGCGCCAATTGTTTTCATGAGGGTCGACCATGTAAGAATGCATCCACACAGCAAATATTTTTGTTCTGAAACTAATACTTTTGAGAATAGCTCTCATGGCGTAAAAGTCATGCATGTGAAAAAGATCGAATCGCTGATGTCTTTATAGTTCGACCTCAAGTCATGAATTTTTATGCAATTGCGCCAATTCTTTTCATGAGGGTCGACCATGTAAGAATGCATCCACACAGCAAATATTTTTGTTCTGAAACTTATACTTTTGAGAATAGCTCTCATGGCGTAAAAGTCATGCATGTGAAAAAGATCGAATCGCTGATGTCTTTATAGTTCGGCCTCAAGTCATAAATTTTTATGCAATTGCGCCAATTCTTTTCATGAGGGTCGACCATGTAAGAATGCATCCACACAGCAAATATTTTTGTTCTGAAACTAATACTTTTGAGAATAGCTCTCATGGCGTAAAAGTCATGCATGTGAAAAAGATCGAATCGCTGATGTCTTTATAGTTCGGCCTCAAGTCATGAATTTTTATGCATTTGCGCCAATTCTTTTCCTGAGGGTCGACCATGTAAGAATGCATCCACACCGCAAAAACATTTTTGTTCTGAAACTAATACTTTTGAGAATAGCTCTCATGGCGTAAAAGTCATGCATGTGAAAAAGATCGAATCGCTGATGTCTTTATAGTTCGGCCTCAAGTCATGAATTTTTATGCAATTGCGCCAATTCTTTTCATGAGGGTCGACCAGGTAAGAATGCATCCACACAGCAAATATTTTTGTTCTGAAACTTATACTTTTGAGAATAGCTCTCATGGCGTAAAAGTCATGCATTCGAAAAAATTAGAATCGCTGATGTCTTTATAGTTCGGCCTCAAGTCATGAATTTTTATGCAATTGCGCCAATTCTTTTCATGAGGGTCGACCATGTAAGAATGCATCCACACACCAAACATTTTTGTTCTGAAACTAATACTTTTGAGAATAGCTCTCATGGCGTAAAAGTCATGCATGCGAAAAAATTAGAATCGCTGATGTCTTTATAGTTCGGCCTCAAGTCATGAGTTTTTATGCAATTGCGCCAATTCTTTTCATGAGGGTCGACCAGGTAAGAATGCATCCACACACCAAATATTTTTTTTCTGAAACTAATACTTTTGAGAATAGCTCTCATGGCGTAAAAGTCATGCATGTGAAAAAGATCGAATCGCTGATGTCTTTATAGTTCGGCCTCAAGTCATGAATTTTTATGCAATTGCGCCAATTGTTTTCATGAGGGTCGACCATGTAAGAATGCATCCACACACCAAATATTTTTGTTCTGAAACTAATACTTTTGAGAATAGCTCTCATGGCGTAAAAGTCATGCATGTGAAAAAGATCGAATCGCTGATGTCTTTATAGTTCGGCCTCAAGTCATGAATTTTTATGCAATTGCGCCAATTCTTTTCATGAGGGTCGACCATGTAAGAATGCATCCACACAGCAAATATTTTTGTTCTGAAACTTATACTTTTGAGAATAGCTCTCATGGCGTAAAAGTCATGCATGCGAAAAAATTAGAATCGCTGATGTCTTTATAGTTCGGCCTCAAGTCATGAATTGTTATGCAATTGCGCCAATTCTTTTCATGAGGGTCGACCATGTAAGAATGCATCCACACACCAAACATTTTTGTTCTGAAACTAATACTTTTGAGAATAGCTCTCATGGCGTAAAAGTCATGCATGTGAAAAAATTAGAATCGCTGATGTCTTTATAGTTCGGCCTCAAGTCATGAATTTTTATGCAATTGCGCCAATTGTTTTCATGAGGGTCGACCAGGTAAGAATGCATCCACACAGCAAATATTTTTGTTCTGAAACTAATACTTTTGAGAATAGCTCTCATGGCGTAAAAGTCATGCATGTGAAAAAGATCGAATCGCTGATGTCTTTATAGTTCGGCCTCAAGTCATGAATTTTTATGCAATTGCGCCAATTGTTTTCATGAGGGTCGACCATGTAAGAATGCATCCACACACCAAATATTTTTGTTCTGAAACTTATACTTTTGAGAATAGCTCTCATGGCGTAAAAGTCATGCATGTGAAAAAGATCGAATCGCTGATGTCTTTATAGTTCGGCCTCAAGTCATGAATTTTTATGCAATTGCGCCAATTGTTTTCATGAGGGTCGACCATGTAAGAATGCATCCACACAGCAAATATTTTTGTTCTGAAACTAATACTTTTGAGAATAGCTCTCATGGCGTAAAAGTCATGCATGTGAAAAAGATCGAATCGCTGATGTCTTTATAGTTCGACCTCAAGTCATGAATTTTTATGCAATTGCGCCAATTCTTTTCATGAGGGTCGACCATGTAAGAATGCATCCACACAGCAAATATTTTTGTTCTGAAACTTATACTTTTGAGAATAGCTCTCATGGCGTAAAAGTCATGCATGTGAAAAAGATCGAATCGCTGATGTCTTTATAGTTCGGCCTCAAGTCATGAATTTTTATGCAATTGCGCCAATTCTTTTCATGAGGGTCGACCATGTAAGAATGCATCCACACAGCAAATATTTTTGTTCTGAAACTAATACTTTTGAGAATAGCTCTCATGGCGTAAAAGTCATGCATGTGAAAAAGATCGAATCGCTGATGTCTTTATAGTTCGGCCTCAAGTCATGAATTTTTATGCATTTGCGCCAATTCTTTTCATGAGGGTCGACCATGTAAGAATGCATCCACACCGCAAAAACATTTTTGTTCTGAAACTAATACTTTTGAGAATAGCTCTCATGGCGTAAAAGTCATGCATGTGAAAAAGATCGAATCGCTGATGTCTTTATAGTTCGGCCTCAAGTCATGAATTTTTATGCAATTGCGCCAATTGTTTTCATGAGGGTCGACCATGTAAGAATGCATCCACACACCAAATATTTTTGTTCTGAAACTTATACTTTTGAGAATAGCTCTCATGGCGTAAAAGTCATGCATGTGAAAAAGATCGAATCGCTGATGTCTTTATAGTTCGGCCTCAAGTCATGAATTTTTATGCAATTGCGCCAATTGTTTTCATGAGGGTCGACCATGTAAGAATGCATCCACACAGCAAATATTTTTGTTCTGAAACTAATACTTTTGAGAATAGCTCTCATGGCGTAAAAGTCATGCATGTGAAAAAGATCGAATCGCTGATGTCTTTATAGTTCGACCTCAAGTCATGAATTTTTATGCAATTGCGCCAATTCTTTTCATGAGGGTCGACCATGTAAGAATGCATCCACACAGCAAATATTTTTGTTCTGAAACTTATACTTTTGAGAATAGCTCTCATGGCGTAAAAGTCATGCATGTGAAAAAGATCGAATCGCTGATGTCTTTATAGTTCGGCCTCAAGTCATGAATTTTTATGCAATTGCGCCAATTGTTTTCATGAGGGTCGACCATGTAAGAATGCATCCACACACCAAATATTTTTGTTCTGAAACTTATACTTTTGAGAATAGCTCTCATGGCGTAAAAGTCATGCATGTGAAAAAGATCGAATCGCTGATGTCTTTATAGTTCGGCCTCAAGTCATGAATTTTTATGCAATTGCGCCAATTGTTTTCATGAGGGTCGACCATGTAAGAATGCATCCACACAGCAAATATTTTTGTTCTGAAACTAATACTTTTGAGAATAGCTCTCATGGCGTAAAAGTCATGCATGTGAAAAAGATCGAATCGCTGATGTCTTTATAGTTCGACCTCAAGTCATGAATTTTTATGCAATTGCGCCAATTCTTTTCATGAGGGTCGACCATGTAAGAATGCATCCACACAGCAAATATTTTTGTTCTGAAACTTATACTTTTGAGAATAGCTCTCATGGCGTAAAAGTCATGCATGTGAAAAAGATCGAATCGCTGATGTCTTTATAGTTCGGCCTCAAGTCATGAATTTTTATGCAATTGCGCCAATTCTTTTCATGAGGGTCGACCATGTAAGAATGCATCCACACAGCAAATATTTTTGTTCTGAAACTAATACTTTTGAGAATAGCTCTCATGGCGTAAAAGTCATGCATGTGAAAAAGATCGAATCGCTGATGTCTTTATAGTTCGGCCTCAAGTCATGAATTTTTATGCATTTGCGCCAATTCTTTTCATGAGGGTCGACCATGTAAGAATGCATCCACACCGCAAAAACATTTTTGTTCTGAAACTAATACTTTTGAGAATAGCTCTCATGGCGTAAAAGTCATGCATGTGAAAAAGATCGAATCGCTGATGTCTTTATAGTTCGACCTCAAGTCATGAATTTTTATGCAATTGCGCCAATTCTTTTCATGAGGGTCGACCATGTAAGAATGCATCCACACAGCAAATATTTTTGTTCTGAAACTTATACTTTTGAGAATAGCTCTCATGGCGTAAAAGTCATGCATGTGAAAAAGATCGAATCGCTGATGTCTTTATAGTTCGGCCTCAAGTCATGAATTTTTATGCAATTGCGCCAATTCTTTTCATGAGGGTCGACCATGTAAGAATGCATCCACACAGCAAATATTTTTGTTCTGAAACTAATACTTTTGAGAATAGCTCTCATGGCGTAAAAGTCATGCATGTGAAAAAGATCGAATCGCTGATGTCTTTATACATGTAGTTCGGCCTCAAGTCATGAATTTTTATGCAATTGCGCCAATTCTTTTCATGAGGGTCGACCATGTAAGAATGCATCCACACAGCAAAAACATTTTTGTTCTGAAACTAATACTTTTGAGAATAGCTCTCATGGCGTAAAAGTCATGCATGTGAAAAAGATCGAATCGCTGATGTCTTTATAGTTCGGCCTCAAGTCATGGATTTTTATGCAATTGCGCCAATTCTTTTCATGAGGGTCGACCATGTAAGAATGCTTCCACACACCAAACATTTTTGTTCTGAAACTAATACTTTTGAGAATAGCTCTCATGGCGTAAAAGTCATGCATGTGAAAAAGATCGAATCGCTGATGTCTTTATAGTTCGACCTCAAGTCATGAATTTTTATGCAATTGCGCCAATTGTTTTCATGAAGGTCGACCATGTAAGAATGCATCCACACACCAAATATTTTTGTTCTGAAACTAATACTTTTGAGAATAGCTCTCATGGCGTAAAAGTCATGCATGTGAAAAAGATCGAATCGCTGATGTCTTTATAGTTCGGCCTCAAGTCATGAATTTTTATGCAATTGCGCCAATTCTTTTCATGAGGGTCGACCATGTAAGAATGCATCCACACACCAAATATTTTTGTTCTGAAACTAATACTTTTGAGAATAGCTCTCATGGCGTAAAAGTCATGCATGTGAAAAAGATCGAATCGCTGATGTCTTTATAGTTCGGCCTCAAGTCATGAATTTTTATGCAATTGCGCCAATTCTTTTCATGAGGGTCGACCAGGTAAGAATGCATCCACACAGCAAATATTTTTGTTCTGAAACTTATACTTTTGAGAATAGCTCTCATGGCGTAAAAGTCATGCATGTGAAAAAGATCGAATCGGTGATGTCTTTATAGTTCGGCCTCAAGTCATGAATTTTTATGCAATTGCGCCAATTGTTTTCATGAGGGTCGACCATGTAAGAATGCATCCACACAGCAAATATTTTTGTTCTGAAACTTATACTTTTGAGAATAGCTCTCATGGCGTAAAAGTCATGCATGTGAAAAAGATCGAATCGCTGATGTCTTTATAGTTCGGCCTCAAGTCATGAATTTTTATGCAATTGCGCCAATTGTTTTCATGAGGGTCGACCATGTAAGAATGCATCCACACAGCAAATATTTTTGTTCTGAAACTTATACTTTTGAGAATAGCTCTCATGGCGTAAAAGTCATGCATGTGAAAAAGATCGAATCGCTGATGTCTTTATAGTTCGGCCTCAAGTCATGAATTTTTATGCAATTGCGCCAATTCTTTTCATGAGGGTCGACCATGTAAGAATGCATCCACACAGCAAATATTTTTGTTCTGAAACTAATACTTTTGAGAATAGCTCTCATGGCGTAAAAGTCATGCATGTGAAAAAGATCGAATCGCTGATGTCTTTATAGTTCGGCCTCAAGTCATGAATTTTTATGCAATTGCGCCAATTCTTTTCATGAGGGTCGACCAGGTAAGAATGCATCCACACAGCAAATATTTTTGTTCTGAAACTTATACTTTTGAGAATAGCTCTCATGGCGTAAAAGTCATGCATGTGAAAAAGATCGAATCGGTGATGTCTTTATAGTTCGGCCTCAAGTCATGAATTTTTATGCAATTGCGCCAATTGTTTTCATGAGGGTCGACCATGTAAGAATGCATCCACACAGCAAATATTTTTGTTCTGAAACTTATACTTTTGAGAATAGCTCTCATGGCGTAAAAGTCATGCATGTGAAAAAGATCGAATCGCTGATGTCTTTATAGTTCGGCCTCAAGTCATGAATTTTTATGCAATTGCGCCAATTGTTTTCATGAGGGTCGACCATGTAAGAATGCATCCACACAGCAAATATTTTTGTTCTGAAACTTATACTTTTGAGAATAGCTCTCATGGCGTAAAAGTCATGCATGTGAAAAAGATCGAATCGCTGATGTCTTTATAGTTCGGCCTCAAGTCATGAATTTTTATGCAATTGCGCCAATTGTTTTCATGAGGGTCGACCATGTAAGAATGCATCCACACAGCAAATATTTTTGTTCTGAAACTTATACTTTTGAGAATAGCTCTCATGGCGTAAAAGTCATGCATGTGAAAAAGATCGAATCGCTGATGTCTTTATAGTTCGGCCTCAAGTCATGAATTTTTATGCAATTGCGCCAATTGTTTTCATGAGGGTCGACCATGTAAGAATGTATCCACACAGCAAATATTTTTGTTCTGAAACTTATACTTTTGAGAATAGCTCTCATGGCGTAAAAGTCATGCATGTGAAAAAGATCGAATCGCTGATGTCTTTATAGTTCGGCCTCAAGTCATGAATTTTTATGCAATTGCGCCAATTCTTTTCATGAGGGTCGACCATGTAAGAATGCATCCACACAGCAAATATTTTTGTTCTGAAACTAATACTTTTGAGAATAGCTCTCATGGCGTAAAAGTCATGCATGTGAAAAAGATCGAATCGCTGATGTCTTTATAGTTCGACCTCAAGTCATGAATTTTTATGCAATTGCGCCAATTCTTTTCATGAGGGTCGACCATGTAAGAATGCATCCACACAGCAAATATTTTTGTTCTGAAACTTATACTTTTGAGAATAGCTCTCATGGCGTAAAAGTCATGCATGTGAAAAAGATCGAATCGCTGATGTCTTTATAGTTCGGCCTCAAGTCATGAATTTTTATGCAATTGCGCCAATTCTTTTCCTGAGGGTCGACCAGGTAAGAATGCATCCACACAGCAAATATTTTTGTTCTGAAACTAATACTTTTGAGAATAGCTCTCATGGCGTAAAAGTCATGCATGTGAAAAAGATCGAATCGCTGATGTCTTTATAGTTCGGCCTCAAGTCATGAATTTTTATGCATTTGCGCCAATTGTTTTCATGAGGGTCGACCATGTAAGAATGCATCCACACCGCAAAAACATTTTTGTTCTGAAACTAATACTTTTGAGAATAGCTCTCATGGCGTAAAAGTCATGCATGTGAAAAAGATCGAATCGCTGATGTCTTTATAGTTCGGCCTCAAGTCATGAATTTTTATGCAATTGCGCCAATTGTTTTCATGAGGGTCGACCATGTAAGACTGCATCCAGACACCAATTATTTTTGTTCTGAAACTTATACTTTTGAGAATAGCTCTCATGGCGTAAATGTCATGCATGTGAAAAAGTTCCAATCGCTGATGTATTTATAGTTCAGCCTCTAGTCATGAATTTTTATGCAATTGCGCCAATTGTTTTCATGAGGGTCGACCATGTAAGAATGCATCCACACACCAAATATTTTTGTTCTGAAACTTATACTTTTGAGAATAGCTCTCATGGCGTAAAAGTCATGCATGTGAAAAAGATCGAATCGCTGATGTCTTTATAGTTCGGCCTCAAGTCATGAATTTTTATGCAATTGCGCCAATTCTTTTCATGAGGGTCGACCAGGTAAGAATGCATCCACACAGCAAATATTTTTGTTCTGAAACTTATACTTTTGAGAATAGCTCTCATGGCGTAAAAGTCATGCATGCGAAAAAATTAGAATCGCTGATGTCTTTATAGTTCGGCCTCAAGTCATGAATTTTTATGCAATTGCGCCAATTGTTTTCATGAGGGTCGACCATGTAAGAATGCATCCACACACCAAACATTTTTGTTCTGAAACTAATACTTTTGAGAATAGCTCTCATGGCGTAAAAGTCATGCATGCGAAAAAATTAGAATCGCTGATGTCTTTATAGTTCGGCCTCAAGTCATGAATTTTTATGCAATTGCGCCAATTCTTTTCATGAGGGTCGACCAGGTAAGAATGCATCCACACAGCAAATATTTTTGTTCTGAAACTAATACTTTTGAGAATAGCTCTCATGGCGTAAAAGTCATGCATGTGAAAAAGATCGAATCGCTGATGTCTTTATAGTTCGGCCTCAAGTCATGAATTTTTATGCAATTGCGCCAATTCTTTTCATGAGGGTCGACCATGTAAGAATGCATCCACACAGCAAATATTTTTGTTCTGAAACTTATACTTTTGAGAATAGCTCTCATGGCGTAAAAGTCATGCATGTGAAAAAGATCGAATCGCTGATGTCTTTATAGTTCGGCCTCAAGTCATGAATTTTTATGCAATTGCGCCAATTCTTTTCATGAGGGTCGACCATGTAAGAATGCATCCACACAGCAAATATTTTTGTTCTGAAACTAATACTTTTGAGAATAGCTCTCATGGCGTAAAAGTCATGCATGTGAAAAAGATCGAATCGCTGATGTCTTTATAGTTCGACCTCAAGTCATGAATTTTTATGCAATTGCGCCAATTGTTTTCATGAGGGTCGACCATGTAAGAATGCATCCACACACCAAATATTTTTGTTCTGAAACTAATACTTTTGAGAATAGCTCTCATGGCGTAAAAGTCATGCATGTGAAAAAGATCGAATCGCTGATGTCTTTATAGTTCGGCCTCAAGTCATGAATTTTTATGCATTTGCGCCAATTCTTTTCATGAGGGTCGACCATGTAAGAATGCATCCACACCGCAAAAACATTTTTGTTCTGAAACTAATACTTTTGAGAATAGCTCTCATGGCGTAAAAGTCATGCATGTGAAAAAGATCGAATCGCTGATGTCTTTATAGTTCGGCCTCAAGTCATGAATTTTTATGCAATTGCGCCAATTGTTTTCATGAGGGTCGACCAGGTAAGACTGCATCCACACACCAATTATTTTTGTTCTGAAACTTATACCTTTGAGAACAGCTCTCATGGCGTAAAAGTCATGCATGTGAAAAAGATCGAATCGCTGATGTCTTTATAGTTCGGCCTCAAGTCATGAATTTTTGTGCAATTGCGCCAATTCTTTTCATGAGGGTCGACCATGTAAGAATGCATCCACACACCAAATATTTTTGTTCTGAAACTTATACTTTTGAGAATAGCTCTCATGGCGTAAAAGTCATGCATGTGAAAAAGATCGAATCGCTGATGTCTTTATAGTTCGGCCTCAAGTCATGAATTTTTATGCAATTGCGCCAATTCTTTTTATGAGGGTCGACCAGGTAAGAATGCATCCACACAGCAAATATTTTTGTTCTGAAACTTATACTTTTGAGAATAGCTCTCATGGCGTAAAAGTCATGCATGCGAAAAAATTAGAATCGCTGATGTCTTTATAGTTCGGCCTCAAGTCATGAATTTTTATGCAATTGCGCCAATTCTTTTCATGAGGGTCGACCATGTAAGAATGCATCCACACAGCAAATATTTTTGTTCTGAAACTTATACTTTTGAGAATAGCTCTCATGGCGTAAAAGTCATGCATGTGAAAAAGATCGAATCGCTGATGTCTTTATAGTTCGGCCTCAAGTCATGAATTTTTATGCAATTGCGCCAATTGTTTTCATGAGGGTCGACCATGTAAGACTGCATCCAGACACCATTTTTTTTTGTTCTGAAACTAATACTTTTGAGAATAGCTCTCATGGCGTAAAAGTCATGCATGTGAAAAAGTTCCAATCGCTGATGTATTTATAGTTCAGCCTCTAGTCATGAATTTTTATGCAATTGCGCCAATTGTTTTCATGAGGGTCGACCAGGTATGACTGCATCCACACACCAATTATTTTTGTTCTGAAACTTATACCTTTGAGAACAGCTCTCATGGCGTAAAAGTCATGCATGTGAAAAAGATCGAATCGCTGATGTCTTTATAGTTCGGCCTCAAGTCATGAATTTTTGTGCAATTGCGCCAATTCTTTTCATGAGGGTCGACCATGTAAGAATGCATCCACACAGCAAATATTTTTGTTCTGAAACTTATACTTTTGAGAATAGCTCTCATGGCGTAAAAGTCATGCATGTGAAAAAGATCGAATCGCTGATGTCTTTATAGTTCGGCCTCAAGTCATGAATTTTTATGCATTTGCGCCAATTCTTTTCATGAGGGTCGACCAGGTAAGAATGCATCCACACAGCAAATATTTTTGTTCTGAAACTTATACTTTTGAGAATAGCTCTCATGGCGTAAAAGTCATGCATGCGAAAAAATTAGAATCGCTGATGTCTTTATAGTTCGGCCTCAAGTCATGAATTTTTATGCAATTGCGCCAATTCTTTTCATGAGGGTCGACCATGTAAGAATGCATCCACACACCAAACATTTTTGTTCTGAAACTAATACTTTTGAGAATAGCTCTCATGGCGTAAAAGTCATGCATGCGAAAAAATTAGAATCGCTGATGTCTTTATAGTTCGGCCTCAAGTCATGAATTTTTATGCAATTGCGCCAATTCTTTTCATGAGGGTCGACCAGGTAAGAATGCATCCACACACCAAATATTTTTGTTCTGAAACTAATACTTTTGAGAATAGCTCTCATGGCGTAAAAGTCATGCATGTGAAAAAGATCGAATCGCTGATGTCTTTATAGTTCGACCTCAAGTCATGAATTTTTATGCAATTGCGCCAATTCTTTTCATGAGGGTCGACCATGTAAGAATGCATCCACACACCAAATATTTTTGTTCTGAAACTTATACTTTTGAGAATAGCTCTCATGGCGTAAAAGTCATGCATGTGAAAAAGATCGAATCGCTGATGTCTTTATAGTTCGGCCTCAAGTCATGGATTTTTATGCAATTGCGCCAATTCTTTTCATGAGGGTCGACCATGTAAGAATGCATCCACACAGCAAATATTTTTGTTCTGAAACTAATACTTTTGAGAATAGCTCTCATGGCGTAAAAGTCATGCATGTGAAAAAGATCGAATCGCTGATGTCTTTATAGTTCGGCCTCAAGTCATGAATTTTTATGCATTTGCGCCAATTCTTTTCATGAGGGTCGACCATGTAAGAATGCATCCACACCGCAAAAACATTTTTGTTCTGAAACTAATACTTTTGAGAATAGCTCTCATGACGTAAAAGTCATGCATGTGAAAAAGATCGAATCGCTGATGTCTTTATAGTTCGGCCTCAAGTCATGAATTTTTGTGCAATTGCGCCAATTCTTTTCATGAGGGTCGACCATGTAAGAATGCATCCACACAGCAAATATTTTTGTTCTGAAACTTATACTTTTGAGAATAGCTCTCATGGCGTAAAAGTCATGCATGTGAAAAAGATCGAATCGCTGATGTCTTTATAGTTCGGCCTCAAGTCATGAATTTTTATGCATTTGCGCCAATTCTTTTCATGAGGGTCGACCAGGTAAGAATGCATCCACACAGCAAATATTTTTGTTCTGAAACTTATACTTTTGAGAATAGCTCTCATGGCGTAAAAGTCATGCATGCGAAAAAATTAGAATCGCTGATGTCTTTATAGTTCGGCCTCAAGTCATGAATTTTTATGCAATTGCGCCAATTCTTTTCATGAGGGTCGACCATGTAAGAATGCATCCACACACCAAACATTTTTGTTCTGAAACTAATACTTTTGAGAATAGCTCTCATGGCGTAAAAGTCATGCATGCGAAAAAATTAGAATCGCTGATGTCTTTATAGTTCGGCCTCAAGTCATGAATCTTTATGCAATTGCGCCAATTCTTTTCATGAGGGTCGACCATGTAAGAATGCATCCACACAGCAAATATTTTTGTTCTGAAACTAATACTTTTGAGAATAGCTCTCATGGCGTAAAAGTCATGCATGTGAAAAAGATCGAATCGCTGATGTCTTTATAGTTCGGCCTCAAGTCATGAATTTTTATGCATTTGCGCCAATTCTTTTCATGAGGGTCGACCAGGTAAGAATGCATCCACACCGCAAAAACATTTTTGTTCTGAAACTAATACTTTTGAGAATAGCTCTCATGACGTAAAAGTCATGCATGTGAAAAAGATCGAATCGCTGATGTCTTTATAGTTCGGCCTCAAGTCATGAATTTTTGTGCAATTGCGCCAATTCTTTTCATGAGGGTCGACCATGTAAGAATGCATCCACACAGCAAATATTTTTGTTCTGAAACTTATACTTTTGAGAATAGCTCTCATGGCGTAAAAGTCATGCATGTGAAAAAGATCGAATCGCTGATGTCTTTATAGTTCGGCCTCAAGTCATGAATTTTTATGCATTTGCGCCAATTCTTTTCATGAGGGTCGACCAGGTAAGAATGCATCCACACAGCAAATATTTTTGTTCTGAAACTTATACTTTTGAGAATAGCTCTCATGGCGTAAAAGTCATGCATGCGAAAAAATTAGAATCGCTGATGTCTTTATAGTTCGGCCTCAAGTCATGAATTTTTATGCAATTGCGCCAATTCTTTTCATGAGGGTCGACCATGTAAGAATGCATCCACACACCAAACATTTTTGTTCTGAAACTAATACTTTTGAGAATAGCTCTCATGGCGTAAAAGTCATGCATGCGAAAAAATTAGAATCGCTGATGTCTTTATAGTTCGGCCTCAAGTCATGAATTTTTATGCAATTGCGCCAATTCTTTTCATGAGGGTCGACCATGTAAGAATGCATCCACACACCAAATATTTTTGTTCTGAAACTAATACTTTTGAGAATAGCTCTCATGGCGTAAAAGTCATGCATGTGAAAAAGATCGAATCGCTGATGTCTTTATAGTTCGACCTCAAGTCATGAATTTTTATGCAATTGCGCCAATTCTTTTCATGAGGGTCGACCATGTAAGAATGCATCCACACACCAAATATTTTTGTTCTGAAACTTATACTTTTGAGAATAGCTCTCATGGCGTAAAAGTCATGCATGTGAAAAAGATCGAATCGCTGATGTCTTTATAGTTCGGCCTCAAGTCATGGATTTTTATGCAATTGCGCCAATTCTTTTCATGAGGGTCGACCATGTAAGAATGCATCCACACAGCAAATATTTTTGTTCTGAAACTAATACTTTTGAGAATAGCTGTCATGGCGTAAAAGTCATGCATGTGAAAAAGATCGAATCGCTGATGTCTTTATAGTTCGGCCTCAAGTCATGAATTTTTATGCATTTGCGCCAATTCTTTTCATGAGGGTCGACCAGGTAAGAATGCATCCACACCGCAAAAACATTTTTGTTCTGAAACTAATACTTTTGAGAATAGCTCTCATGACGTAAAAGTCATGCATGTGAAAAAGATCGAATCGCTGATGTCTTTATAGTTCGGCCTCAAGTCATGAATTTTTATGCAATTGCGCCAATTCTTTTCATGAGGGTCGACCAGGTAAGAATGCATCCACACAGCAAATATTTTTGTTCTGAAACTTATACTTTTGAGAATAGCTCTCATGGCGTAAAAGTCATGCATGCGAAAAAATTAGAATCGCTGATGTCTTTATAGTTCGGCCTCAAGTCATGAATTTTTATGCAAATGCGCCAATTCTTTTCATGAGGGTCGACCATGTAAGAATGCATCCACACACCAAACATTTTTGTTCTGAAACTAATACTTTTGAGAATAGCTCTCATGGCGTAAAAGTCATGGATGTGAAAAAATTAGAATCGCTGATGTCTTTATAGTTCGGCCTTAAGTCATGAATTTTTATGCAATTGCGCCAATTCTTTTCATGAGGGTCGACCAGGTAAGAATGCATCCACACAGCAAATATTTTTGTTCTGAAACTAATACTTTTGAGAATAGCTCTCATGGCGTAAAAGTCATGCATGTGAAAAAGATCGAATCGCTGATGTCTTTATAGTTCGGCCTCAAGTCATGAATTTTTATGCAATTGCGCCAATTGTTTTCATGAGGGTCGACCATGTAAGAATGCATCCACACAGCAAATATTTTTGTTCTGAAACTTATACTTTTGAGAATAGCTCTCATGGCGTAAAAGTCATGCATGTGAAAAAGATCGAATCGCTGATGTCTTTATAGTTCGGCCTCAAGTCATGAATTTTTATGCAATTGCGCCAATTGTTTTCATGAGGGTCGACCATGTAAGAATGCATCCACACAGCAAATATTTTTGTTCTGAAACTAATACTTTTGAGAATAGCTCTCATGGCGTAAATGTCATGCATGTGAAAAAGATCGAATCGCTGATGTCTTTATAGTTCGGCCTCAAGTCATGAATTTTTATGCAATTGCGCCAATTCTTTTCATGAGGGTCGACCATGTAAGAATGCATCCACACAGCAAATATTTTTGTTCTGAAACTTATACTTTTGAGAATAGCTCTCATGGCGTAAAAGTCATGCATGCGAAAAAATTAGAATCGCTGATGTCTTTATAGTTCGGCCTCAAGTCATGAATTTTTATGCATTTGCGCCAATTCTTTTCATGAGGGTCGACCAGGTAAGAATGCATCCACACAGCAAATATTTTTGTTCTGAAACTTATACTTTTGAGAATAGCTCTCATGGCGTAAAAGTCATGCATGCGAAAAAATTAGAATCGCTGATGTCTTTATAGTTCGGCCTCAAGTCATGAATTTTTATGCAATTGCGCCAATTCTTTTCATGAGGGTCGACCATGTAAGAATGCATCCACACACCAAACATTTTTGTTCTGAAACTAATACTTTTGAGAATAGCTCTCATGGCGTAAAAGTCATGCATGCGAAAAAATTAGAATCGCTGATGTCTTTATAGTTCGGCCTCAAGTCATGAATTTTTATGCAATTGCGCCAATTCTTTTCATGAGGGTCGACCAGGTAAGAATGCATCCACACACCAAATATTTTTGTTCTGAAACTAATACTTTTGAGAATAGCTCTCATGGCGTAAAAGTCATGCATGTGAAAAAGATCGAATCGCTGATGTCTTTATAGTTCGACCTCAAGTCATGAATTTTTATGCAATTGCGCCAATTCTTTTCATGAGGGTCGACCATGTAAGAATGCATCCACACACCAAATATTTTTGTTCTGAAACTTATACTTTTGAGAATAGCTCTCATGGCGTAAAAGTCATGCATGTGAAAAAGATCGAATCGCTGATGTCTTTATAGTTCGGCCTCAAGTCATGGATTTTTATGCAATTGCGCCAATTCTTTTCATGAGGGTCGACCATGTAAGAATGCATCCACACAGCAAATATTTTTGTTCTGAAACTAATACTTTTGAGAATAGCTCTCATGGCGTAAAAGTCATGCATGTGAAAAAGATCGAATCGCTGATGTCTTTATAGTTCGGCCTCAAGTCATGAATTTTTATGCATTTGCGCCAATTCTTTTCATGAGGGTCGACCATGTAAGAATGCATCCACACCGCAAAAACATTTTTGTTCTGAAACTAATACTTTTGAGAATAGCTCTCATGACGTAAAAGTCATGCATGTGAAAAAGATCGAATCGCTGATGTCTTTATAGTTCGGCCTCAAGTCATGAATTTTTGTGCAATTGCGCCAATTCTTTTCATGAGGGTCGACCATGTAAGAATGCATCCACACAGCAAATATTTTTGTTCTGAAACTTATACTTTTGAGAATAGCTCTCATGGCGTAAAAGTCATGCATGTGAAAAAGATCGAATCGCTGATGTCTTTATAGTTCGGCCTCAAGTCATGAATTTTTATGCATTTGCGCCAATTCTTTTCATGAGGGTCGACCAGGTAAGAATGCATCCACACAGCAAATATTTTTGTTCTGAAACTTATACTTTTGAGAATAGCTCTCATGGCGTAAAAGTCATGCATGCGAAAAAATTAGAATCGCTGATGTCTTTATAGTTCGGCCTCAAGTCATGAATTTTTATGCAATTGCGCCAATTCTTTTCATGAGGGTCGACCATGTAAGAATGCATCCACACACCAAACATTTTTGTTCTGAAACTAATACTTTTGAGAATAGCTCTCATGGCGTAAAAGTCATGCATGCGAAAAAATTAGAATCGCTGATGTCTTTATAGTTCGGCCTCAAGTCATGAATCTTTATGCAATTGCGCCAATTCTTTTCATGAGGGTCGACCATGTAAGAATGCATCCACACAGCAAATATTTTTGTTCTGAAACTAATACTTTTGAGAATAGCTCTCATGGCGTAAAAGTCATGCATGTGAAAAAGATCGAATCGCTGATGTCTTTATAGTTCGGCCTCAAGTCATGAATTTTTATGCATTTGCGCCAATTCTTTTCATGAGGGTCGACCAGGTAAGAATGCATCCACACCGCAAAAACATTTTTGTTCTGAAACTAATACTTTTGAGAATAGCTCTCATGACGTAAAAGTCATGCATGTGAAAAAGATCGAATCGCTGATGTCTTTATAGTTCGGCCTCAAGTCATGAATTTTTGTGCAATTGCGCCAATTCTTTTCATGAGGGTCGACCATGTAAGAATGCATCCACACAGCAAATATTTTTGTTCTGAAACTTATACTTTTGAGAATAGCTCTCATGGCGTAAAAGTCATGCATGTGAAAAAGATCGAATCGCTGATGTCTTTATAGTTCGGCCTCAAGTCATGAATTTTTATGCATTTGCGCCAATTCTTTTCATGAGGGTCGACCAGGTAAGAATGCATCCACACAGCAAATATTTTTGTTCTGAAACTTATACTTTTGAGAATAGCTCTCATGGCGTAAAAGTCATGCATGCGAAAAAATTAGAATCGCTGATGTCTTTATAGTTCGGCCTCAAGTCATGAATTTTTATGCAATTGCGCCAATTCTTTTCATGAGGGTCGACCATGTAAGAATGCATCCACACACCAAACATTTTTGTTCTGAAACTAATACTTTTGAGAATAGCTCTCATGGCGTAAAAGTCATGCATGCGAAAAAATTAGAATCGCTGATGTCTTTATAGTTCGGCCTCAAGTCATGAATTTTTATGCAATTGCGCCAATTCTTTTCATGAGGGTCGACCATGTAAGAATGCATCCACACACCAAATATTTTTGTTCTGAAACTAATACTTTTGAGAATAGCTCTCATGGCGTAAAAGTCATGCATGTGAAAAAGATCGAATCGCTGATGTCTTTATAGTTCGACCTCAAGTCATGAATTTTTATGCAATTGCGCCAATTCTTTTCATGAGGGTCGACCATGTAAGAATGCATCCACACACCAAATATTTTTGTTCTGAAACTTATACTTTTGAGAATAGCTCTCATGGCGTAAAAGTCATGCATGTGAAAAAGATCGAATCGCTGATGTCTTTATAGTTCGGCCTCAAGTCATGGATTTTTATGCAATTGCGCCAATTCTTTTCATGAGGGTCGACCATGTAAGAATGCATCCACACAGCAAATATTTTTGTTCTGAAACTAATACTTTTGAGAATAGCTGTCATGGCGTAAAAGTCATGCATGTGAAAAAGATCGAATCGCTGATGTCTTTATAGTTCGGCCTCAAGTCATGAATTTTTATGCATTTGCGCCAATTCTTTTCATGAGGGTCGACCAGGTAAGAATGCATCCACACCGCAAAAACATTTTTGTTCTGAAACTAATACTTTTGAGAATAGCTCTCATGACGTAAAAGTCATGCATGTGAAAAAGATCGAATCGCTGATGTCTTTATAGTTCGGCCTCAAGTCATGAATTTTTATGCAATTGCGCCAATTCTTTTCATGAGGGTCGACCAGGTAAGAATGCATCCACACAGCAAATATTTTTGTTCTGAAACTTATACTTTTGAGAATAGCTCTCATGGCGTAAAAGTCATGCATGCGAAAAAATTAGAATCGCTGATGTCTTTATAGTTCGGCCTCAAGTCATGAATTTTTATGCAAATGCGCCAATTCTTTTCATGAGGGTCGACCATGTAAGAATGCATCCACACACCAAACATTTTTGTTCTGAAACTAATACTTTTGAGAATAGCTCTCATGGCGTAAAAGTCATGGATGTGAAAAAATTAGAATCGCTGATGTCTTTATAGTTCGGCCTTAAGTCATGAATTTTTATGCAATTGCGCCAATTCTTTTCATGAGGGTCGACCAGGTAAGAATGCATCCACACAGCAAATATTTTTGTTCTGAAACTAATACTTTTGAGAATAGCTCTCATGGCGTAAAAGTCATGCATGTGAAAAAGATCGAATCGCTGATGTCTTTATAGTTCGGCCTCAAGTCATGAATTTTTATGCAATTGCGCCAATTGTTTTCATGAGGGTCGACCATGTAAGAATGCATCCACACAGCAAATATTTTTGTTCTGAAACTTATACTTTTGAGAATAGCTCTCATGGCGTAAAAGTCATGCATGTGAAAAAGATCGAATCGCTGATGTCTTTATAGTTCGGCCTCAAGTCATGAATTTTTATGCAATTGCGCCAATTGTTTTCATGAGGGTCGACCATGTAAGAATGCATCCACACAGCAAATATTTTTGTTCTGAAACTAATACTTTTGAGAATAGCTCTCATGGCGTAAATGTCATGCATGTGAAAAAGATCGAATCGCTGATGTCTTTATAGTTCGGCCTCAAGTCATGAATTTTTATGCAATTGCGCCAATTCTTTTCATGAGGGTCGACCATGTAAGAATGCATCCACACAGCAAATATTTTTGTTCTGAAACTTATACTTTTGAGAATAGCTCTCATGGCGTAAAAGTCATGCATGCGAAAAAATTAGAATCGCTGATGTCTTTATAGTTCGGCCTCAAGTCATGAATTTTTATGCAATTGCGCCAATTGTTTTCATGAGGGTCGACCATGTAAGAATGCATCCACACACCAAACATTTTTGTTCTGAAACTAATACTTTTGAGAATAGCTCTCATGGCGTAAAAGTCATGCATGTGAAAAAATTAGAATCGCTGATGTCTTTATAGTTCGGCCTTAAGTCATGAATTTTTATGCAATTGCGCCAATTCTTTTCATGAGGGTCGACCAGGTAAGAATGCATCCACACAGCAAATATTTTTGTTCTGAAACTAATACTTTTGAGAATAGCTCTCATGGCGTAAAAGTCATGCATGTGAAAAAGATCGAATCGCTGATGTCTTTATAGTTCGGCCTCAAGTCATGAATTTTTATGCAATTGCGCCAATTGTTTTCATGAGGGTCGACCATGTAAGAATGCATCCACACAGCAAATATTTTTGTTCTGAAACTTATACTTTTGAGAATAGCTCTCATGGCGTAAAAGTCATGCATGTGAAAAAGATCGAATCGCTGATGTCTTTATAGTTCGGCCTCAAGTCATGAATTTTTATGCAATTGCGCCAATTGTTTTCATGAGGGTCGACCATGTAAGAATGCATCCACACACCAAATATTTTTGTTCTGAAACTAATACTTTTGAGAATAGCTCTCATGGCGTAAAAGTCATGCATGTGAAAAAGATCGAATCGCTGATGTCTTTATAGTTCGACCTCAAGTCATGAATTTTTATGCAATTGCGCCAATTCTTTTCATGAGGGTCGACCATGTAAGAATGCATCCACACACCAAATATTTTTGTTCTGAAACTAATACTTTTGAGAATAACTCTCATGGCGTAAAAGTCATGCATGTGAAAAAGATCGAATCGCTGATGTCTTTATAGTTCGGCCTCAAGTCATGAATTTTTATGCAATTGCGCCAATTGTTTTCATGAGGGTCGACCATGTAAGAATGCATCCAGATACCAATTATTTTTGTTCTGAAACTAATACTTTTGAGAATAGCTCTCATGGCGTAAATGTCATGCATGTGAAAAAGTTCCAATCGCTGATGTATTTATAGTTCGGCCTCTAGTCATGAATTTTTATGCAATTGCGCCAATTGTTTTCATGAGGGTCCACCAGGTAAGAATGCATCCACACACCAATTATTTTTGTTCTGAAACTTATACCTTTGAGAACAGCTCTCATGGCGTAAAAGTCATGCATGTGAAAAAGATCGAATCGCTGATGTCTTTATAGTTCGGCCTCAAGTCATGAATTTTTATGCAATTGCGCCAATTCTTTTCATGAGGGTCGACCATGTAAGAATGCATCCACACAGCAAATATTTTTGTTCTGAAACTTATACTTTTGAGAATAGCTCTCATGGCGTAAAAGTCATGCATGCGAAAAAATTAGAATCGCTGATGTCTTTATAGTTCGGCCTCAAGTCATGAATTTTTATGCAATTGCGCCAATTCTTTTCATGAGGGTCGACCATGTAAGAATGCATCCACACACCAAACATTTTTGTTCTGAAACTAATACTTTTGAGAATAGCTCTCATGGCGTAAAAGTCATGCATGCGAAAAAATTAGAATCGCTGATGTCTTTATAGTTCGGCCTCAAGTCATGAATTTTTATGCAATTGCGCCAATTCTTTTCATGAGGGTCGACCAGGTAAGAATGCATCCACACACCAAATATTTTTGTTCTGAAACTAATACTTTTGAGAATAGCTCTCATGGCGTAAAAGTCATGCATGTGAAAAAGATCGAATCGCTGATGTCTTTATAGTTCGGCCTCAAGTCATGAATTTTTATGCAATTGCGCCAATTGTTTTCATGAGGGTCGACCATGTAAGAATGCATCCACACAGCAAATATTTTTGTTCTGAAACTTATACTTTTGAGAATAGCTCTCATGGCGTAAAAGTCATGCATGTGAAAAAGATCGAATCGCTGATGTCTTTATAGTTCGGCCTCAAGTCATGAATTTTTATGCAATTGCGCCAATTCTTTTCATGAGGGTCGACCATGTAAGAATGCATCCACACAGCAAATATTTTTGTTCTGAAACTTATACTTTTGAGAATAGCTCTCATGGCGTAAAAGTCATGCATGTGAAAAAGATCGAATCGCTGATGTCTTTATAGTTCGACCTCAAGTCATGAATTTTTATGCAATTGCGCCAATTCTTTTCATGAGGGTCGACCATGTAAGAATGCATCCACACAGCAAATATTTTTGTTCTGAAACTTATACTTTTGAGAATAGCTCTCATGGCGTAAAAGTCATGCATGTGAAAAAGATCGAATCGCTGATGTATTTATAGTTCGGCCTCAAGTCATGGATTTTTATGCAATTGCGCCAATTCTTTTCATGAGGGTCGACCATGTAAGAATGCATCCACACAGCAAATATTTTTTGTTCTGAAACTAATACTTTTGAGAATAGCTCTCATGGCGTAAAAGTCATGCATGTGAAAAAGATCGAATCGCTGATGTCTTTATAGTTCGGCCTCAAGTCATGAATTTTTATGCATTTGCGCCAATTCTTTTCATGAGGGTCGACCATGTAAGAATGCATCCACACCGCAAAAACATTTTTGTTCTGAAACTAATACTTTTGAGAATAGCTCTCATGGCGTAAAAGTCATGCATGTGAAAAAGATCGAATCGCTGATGTCTTTATAGTTCGGCCTCATTTTTATGCAATTGCGCCAATTGTTTTCATGAGGGTCGACCATGTAAGACTGCATCCAGATACCAATTATTTTTGTTCTGAAACTAATACTTTTGAGAATAGCTCTCATGGCGTAAATGTCATGCATGTGAAAAAGTTCCAATCGCTGATGTATTTATAGTTCAGCCTCTAGTCATGAATTTTTATGCAATTGCGCCAATTGTTTTCATGAGGGTTGACCAGGTAAGACTGCATCCACACACCAATTATTTTTGTTCTGAAACTTATACCTTTGAGAACAGCTCTCATGGCGTAAAAGTCATGCATGTGAAAAAGATCGAATCGCTGATGTCTTTATAGTTCGGCCTCAAGTCATGAATTTTTATGCAATTGCGCCAATTCTTTTCATGAGGGTCGACCAGGTAAGACTGCATCCAGATACCAATTATTTTTGTTCTGAAACTAATACTTTTGAGAATAGCTCTCATGGCGTAAAAGTCATGGATGCGAAAAAATTAGAATCGCTGATGTCTTTATAGTTCGGCCTCAAGTCATGAATTTTTATGCAATTGTGCCAATTCTTTTCATGAGGGTCGACCAGGTAAGAATGCATCCACACACCAAATATTTTTGTTCTGAAACTAATACTTTTGAGAATAGCTCTCATGGCGTAAAAGTCATGCATGTGAAAAAGATCGAATCGCTGATGTCTTTATAGTTCGGCCTCAAGTCATGAATTTTTATGCAATTGCGCCAATTGTTTTCATGAGGGTCGACCATGTAAGAATGCATCCACACAGCAAATATTTTTGTTCTGAAACTTATACTTTTGAGAATAGCTCTCATGGCGTAAAAGTCATGCATGTGAAAAAGATCGAATCGCTGATGTCTTTATAGTTCGGCCTCAAGTCATGAATTTTTATGCAATTGCGCCAATTCTTTTCATGAGGGTCGACCATGTAAGAATGCATCCACACACCAAATATTTTTGTTCTGAAACTAATACTTTTGAGAATAGCTCTCATGGCGTAAAAGTCATGCATGTGAAAAAGATCGAATCGCTGATGTCTTTATAGTTCGACCTCAAGTCATGAATTTTTATGCAATTGCGCCAATTCTTTTCATGAGGGTTGACCAGGTAAGACTGCATCCACACACCAATTATTTTTGTTCTGAAACTTATACCTTTGAGAACAGCTCTCATGGCGTAAAAGTCATGCATGTGAAAAAGATCGAATCGCTGATGTCTTTATAGTTCGGCCTCAAGTCATGAATTTTTGTGCAATTGCGCCAATTCTTTTCATGAGGTCGACCATGTAAGAATGCATCCACACACCAAATATTTTTGTTCTGAAACTAATACTTTTGAGAATAGCTCTCATGGCGTAAAAGTCATGCATGTGAAAAAGATCGAATCGCTGATGTCTTTATAGTTCGGTCTCAAGTCATGAATTTTTATGCAATTGCGCCAATTGTTTTCATGAGGGTCGACCATGTAAGAATGCATCCACACAGCAAATATTTTTGTTCTGAAACTTATACTTTTGAGAATAGCTCTCATGGCGTAAAAGTCATGCATGTGAAAAAGATCGAATCGCTGATGTCTTTATAGTTCGGCCTCAAGTCATGAATTTTTATGCAATTGCGCCAATTGTTTTCATGAGGGTCGACCATGTAAGAATGCATCCACACAGCAAATATTTTTGTTCTGAAACTTATACTTTTGAGAATAGCTCTCATGGCGTAAAAGTCATGCATGTGAAAAAGATCGAATCGCTGATGTCTTTATAGTTCGACCTCAAGTCATGAATTTTTATGCAATTGCGCCAATTCTTTTCATGAGGGTCGACCATGTAAGAATGCATCCACACAGCAAATATTTTTGTTCTGAAACTTATACTTTTGAGAATAGCTCTCATGGCGTAAAAGTCATGCATGTGAAAAAGATCGAATCGCTGATGTATTTATAGTTCGGCCTCAAGTCATGGATTTTTATGCAATTGCGCCAATTCTTTTCATGAGGGTCGACCATGTAAGAATGCATCCACACAGCAAATATTTTTGTTCTGAAACTAATACTTTTGAGAATAGCTCTCATGGCGTAAAAGTCATGCATGTGAAAAAGATCGAATCGCTGATGTCTTTATAGTTCGGCCTCAAGTCATGAATTTTTATGCATTTGCGCCAATTCTTTTCATGAGGGTCGACCAGGTAAGAATGCATCCACACCGCAAAAACATTTTTGTTCTGAAACTAATACTTTTGAGAATAGCTCTCATGGCGTAAAAGTCATGCATGTGAAAAAGATCGAATCGCTGATGTCTTTATAGTTCGGCCTCAAGTCATGAATTTTTATGCAATTGCGTCAATTGTTTTCATGAGGGTCGACCATGTAAGACTGCATCCAGATACCAATTATTTTTGTTCTGAAACTAATACTTTTGAGAATAGCTCTCATGGCGTAAATGTCATGCATGTGAAAAAGTTCCAATCGCTGATGTATTTATAGTTCAGCCTCTAGTCATGAATTTTTATGCAATTGCGCCAATTGTTTTCATGAGGGTTGACCAGGTAAGACTGCATCCACACACCAATTATTTTTGTTCTGAAACTTATACCTTTGAGAACAGCTCTCATGGCGTAAAAGTCATGCATGTGAAAAAGATCGAATCGCTGATGTCTTTATAGTTCGGCCTCAAGTCATGAATTTTTATGCAATTGCGTCAATTGTTTTCATGAGGGTCGACCATGTAAGACTGCATCCAGATACCAATTATTTTTGTTCTGAAACTAATACTTTTGAGAATAGCTCTCATGGCGTAAATGTCATGCATGTGAAAAAGTTCCAATCGCTGATGTATTTATAGTTCAGCCTCTAGTCATGAATTTTTATGCAATTGCGCCAATTGTTTTCATGAGGGTTGACCAGGTAAGACTGCATCCACACACCAATTATTTTTGTTCTGAAACTTATACCTTTGAGAACAGCTCTCATGGCGTAAAAGTCATGCATGTGAAAAAGATCGAATCGCTGATGTCTTTATAGTTCGGCCTCAAGTCATGAATTTTTGTGCAATTGCGCCAATTCTTTTCATGAGGGTCGACCATGTAAGAATGCATCCACACACCAAACATTTTTGTTCTGAAACTAATACTTTTGAGAATAGCTCTCATGGCGTAAAAGTCATGCATGCGAAAAAATTAGAATCGCTGATGTCTTTATAGTTCGGCCTCAAGTCATGAATTTTTATGCAATTGCGCCAATTCTTTTCATGAGGGTCCACCAGGTAAGAATGCATCCACACCGCAAAAACATTTTTGTTCTGAAACTAATACTTTTGAGAATAGCTCTCATGGCGTAAAAGTCATGCATGCGAAAAAATTAGAATCGCTGATGTCTTTATAGTTCGGCCTCAAGTCATGAATTTTTATGCAATTGCGCCAATTCTTTTCATGAGGGTCGACCAGGTAAGAATGCATCCACACACCAAATATTTTTGTTCTGAAACTAATACTTTTGAGAATAGCTCTCATGGCGTAAAAGTCATGCATGTGAAAAAGATCGAATCGCTGATGTCTTTATAGTTCGGCCTCAAGTCATGAATTTTTATGCAATTGCGCCAATTGTTTTCATGAGGGTCGACCATGTAAGAATGCATCCACACAGCAAATATTTTTGTTCTGAAACTTATACTTTTGAGAATAGCTCTCATGGCGTAAAAGTCATGCATGTGAAAAAGATCGAATCGCTGATGTCTTTATAGTTCGGCCTCAAGTCATGAATTTTTATGCAATTGCGCCAATTCTTTTCATGAGGGTCGACCATGTAAGAATGCATCCACACACCAAATATTTTTGTTCTGAAACTAATACTTTTGAGAATAGCTCTCATGGCGTAAAAGTCATGCATGTGAAAAAGATCGAATCGCTGATGTCTTTATAGTTCGACCTCAAGTCATGAATTTTTATGCAATTGCGCCAATTCTTTTCATGAGGGTTGACCAGGTAAGACTGCATCCACACACCAATTATTTTTGTTCTGAAACTTATACCTTTGAGAACAGCTCTCATGGCGTAAAAGTCATGCATGTGAAAAAGATCGAATCGCTGATGTCTTTATAGTTCGGCCTCAAGTCATGAATTTTTGTGCAATTGCGCCAATTCTTTTCATGAGGTCGACCATGTAAGAATGCATCCACACACCAAATATTTTTGTTCTGAAACTAATACTTTTGAGAATAGCTCTCATGGCGTAAAAGTCATGCATGTGAAAAAGATCGAATCGCTGATGTCTTTATAGTTCGGCCTCAAGTCATGAATTTTTATGCAATTGCGCCAATTGTTTTCATGAGGGTCGACCATGTAAGAATGCATCCACACAGCAAATATTTTTGTTCTGAAACTTATACTTTTGAGAATAGCTCTCATGGCGTAAAAGTCATGCATGTGAAAAAGATCGAATCGCTGATGTCTTTATAGTTCGGCCTCAAGTCATGAATTTTTATGCAATTGCGCCAATTGTTTTCATGAGGGTCGACCATGTAAGAATGCATCCACACAGCAAATATTTTTGTTCTGAAACTTATACTTTTGAGAATAGCTCTCATGGCGTAAAAGTCATGCATGTGAAAAAGATCGAATCGCTGATGTCTTTATAGTTCGACCTCAAGTCATGAATTTTTATGCAATTGCGCCAATTCTTTTCATGAGGGTCGACCATGTAAGAATGCATCCACACAGCAAATATTTTTGTTCTGAAACTTATACTTTTGAGAATAGCTCTCATGGCGTAAAAGTCATGCATGTGAAAAAGATCGAATCGCTGATGTATTTATAGTTCGGCCTCAAGTCATGGATTTTTATGCAATTGCGCCAATTCTTTTCATGAGGGTCGACCATGTAAGAATGCATCCACACAGCAAATATTTTTGTTCTGAAACTAATACTTTTGAGAATAGCTCTCATGGCGTAAAAGTCATGCATGTGAAAAAGATCGAATCGCTGATGTCTTTATAGTTCGGCCTCAAGTCATGAATTTTTATGCATTTGCGCCAATTCTTTTCATGAGGGTCGACCAGGTAAGAATGCATCCACACCGCAAAAACATTTTTGTTCTGAAACTAATACTTTTGAGAATAGCTCTCATGGCGTAAAAGTCATGCATGTGAAAAAGATCGAATCGCTGATGTCTTTATAGTTCGGCCTCAAGTCATGAATTTTTATGCAATTGCGTCAATTGTTTTCATGAGGGTCGACCATGTAAGACTGCATCCAGATACCAATTATTTTTGTTCTGAAACTAATACTTTTGAGAATAGCTCTCATGGCGTAAATGTCATGCATGTGAAAAAGTTCCAATCGCTGATGTATTTATAGTTCAGCCTCAAGTCATGAATTTTTATGCAATTGCGCCAATTGTTTTCATGAGGGTTGACCAGGTAAGACTGCATCCACACACCAATTATTTTTGTTCTGAAACTTATACCTTTGAGAACAGCTCTCATGGCGTAAAAGTCATGCATGTGAAAAAGATCGAATCGCTGATGTCTTTATAGTTCGGCCTCAAGTCATGAATTTTTATGCAATTGCGTCAATTGTTTTCATGAGGGTCGACCATGTAAGACTGCATCCAGATACCAATTATTTTTGTTCTGAAACTAATACTTTTGAGAATAGCTCTCATGGCGTAAATGTCATGCATGTGAAAAAGTTCCAATCGCTGATGTATTTATAGTTCAGCCTCTAGTCATGAATTTTTATGCAATTGCGCCAATTGTTTTCATGAGGGTTGACCAGGTAAGACTGCATCCACACACCAATTATTTTTGTTCTGAAACTTATACCTTTGAGAACAGCTCTCATGGCGTAAAAGTCATGCATGTGAAAAAGATCGAATCGCTGATGTCTTTATAGTTCGGCCTCAAGTCATGAATTTTTGTGCAATTGCGCCAATTCTTTTCATGAGGGTCGACCATGTAAGAATGCATCCACACACCAAACATTTTTGTTCTGAAACTAATACTTTTGAGAATAGCTCTCATGGCGTAAAAGTCATGCATGCGAAAAAATTAGAATCGCTGATGTCTTTATAGTTCGGCCTCAAGTCATGAATTTTTATGCAATTGCGCCAATTCTTTTCATGAGGGTCCACCAGGTAAGAATGCATCCACACCGCAAAAACATTTTTGTTCTGAAACTAATACTTTTGAGAATAGCTCTCATGGCGTAAAAGTCATGCATGTGAAAAAGATCGAATCGCTGATGTCTTTATAGTTCGGCCTCAAGTCATGAATTTTTATGCAATTGCGCCAATTCTTTTCATGAGGGTCGACCATGTAAGAATGCATCCAGATACCAATTATTTTTGTTCTGAAACTAATACTTTTGAGAATAGCTCTCATGGCGTAAAAGTCATGCATGCGAAAAAATTAGAATCGCTGATGTCTTTATAGTTCGGCCTCAAGTCATGAATTTTTATGCAATTGCGCCAATTCTTTTCATGAGGGTCGACCAGGTAAGAATGCATCCACACACCAAATATTTTTGTTCTGAAACTAATACTTTTGAGAATAGCTCTCATGGCGTAAAAGTCATGCATGTGAAAAAGATCGAATCGCTGATGTCTTTATAGTTCGGCCTCAAGTCATGAATTTTTATGCAATTGCGCCAATTGTTTTCATGAGGGTCGACCATGTAAGAATGCATCCACACAGCAAATATTTTTGTTCTGAAACTTATACTTTTGAGAATAGCTCTCATGGCGTAAAAGTCATGCATGTGAAAAAGATCGAATCGCTGATGTCTTTATAGTTCGGCCTCAAGTCATGAATTTTTATGCAATTGCGCCAATTCTTTTCATGAGGGTCGACCATGTAAGAATGCATCCACACACCAAATATTTTTGTTCTGAAACTAATACTTTTGAGAATAGCTCTCATGGCGTAAAAGTCATGCATGTGAAAAAGATCGAATCGCTGATGTCTTTATAGTTCGGCCTCAAGTCATGAATTTTTATGCAATTGCGCCAATTCTTTTCATGAGGGTTGACCAGGTAAGACTGCATCCACACACCAATTATTTTTGTTCTGAAACTTATACCTTTGAGAACAGCTCTCATGGCGTAAAAGTCATGCATGTGAAAAAGATCGAATCGCTGATGTCTTTATAGTTCGGCCTCAAGTCATGAATTTTTGTGCAATTGCGCCAATTCTTTTCATGAGGTCGACCATGTAAGAATGCATCCACACACCAAATATTTTTGTTCTGAAGCTTATACTTTTGAGAATAGCTCTCATGGCGTAAAAGTCATGCATGCGAAAAAATTAGAATCGCTGATGTCTTTATAGTTCGGCCTCAAGTCATGAATTTTTATGCAATTGCGCCAATTCTTTTCATGAGGGTCGACCATGTAAGAATGCATCCACACACCAAACATTTTTGTTCTGAAACTAATACTTTTGAGAATAGCTCTCATGGCGTAAAAGTCATGCATGCGAAAAAATTAGAATCGCTGATGTCTTTATAGTTCGGCCTCAAGTCATGAATTTTTATGCAATTGCGCCAATTCTTTTCATGAGGGTCCACCAGGTAAGAATGCATCCACACCGCAAAAACATTTTTGTTCTGAAACTAATACTTTTGAGAATAGCTCTCATGGCGTAAAAGTCATGCATGTGAAAAAGATCGAATCGCTGATGTCTTTATAGTTCGGCCTCAAGTCATGAATTTTTATGCAATTGCGCCAATTCTTTTCATGAGGGTCGACCAGGTAAGACTGCATCCAGATACCAATTATTTTTGTTCTGAAACTAATACTTTTGAGAATAGCTCTCATGGCGTAAAAGTCATGCATGTGAAAAAGATCGAATCGCTGATGTCTTTATAGTTCGGCCTCAAGTCATGAATTTTTATGCAATTGCGCCAATTCTTTTCATGAGGGTCGACCATGTAAGAATGCATCCACACACCAAATATTTTTGTTCTGAAACTAATACTTTTGAGAATAGCTCTCATGGCGTAAAAGTCATGCATGTGAAAAAGATCGAATCGCTGATGTCTTTATAGTTCGACCTCAAGTCATGAATTTTTATGCAATTGCGCCAATTCTTTTCATGAGGGTCGACCATGTAAGAATGCATCCACACACCAAATATTTTTGTTCTGAAACTTATACTTTTGAGAATAGCTCTCATGGCGTAAAAGTCATGCATGTGAAAAAGATCGAATCGCTGATGTATTTATAGTTCGGCCTCAAGTCATGGATTTTTATGCAATTGCGCCAATTCTTTTCATGAGGGTCGACCATGTAAGAATGCATCCACACAGCAAATATTTTTGTTCTGAAACTAATACTTTTGAGAATAGCTCTCATGGCGTAAAAGTCATGCATGTGAAAAAGATCGAATCGCTGATGTCTTTATAGTTCGGCCTCAAGTCATGAATTTTTATGCATTTGCGCCAATTCTTTTCATGAGGGTCGACCATGTAAGAATGCATCCACACCGCAAAAACATTTTTGTTCTGAAACTAATACTTTTGAGAATAGCTCTCATGGCGTAAAAGTCATGCATGTGAAAAAGATCGAATCGCTGATGTCTTTATAGTTCGGCCTCAAGTCATGAATTTTTATGCAATTGCGCCAATTGTTTTCATGAGGGTCGACCATGTAAGACTGCATCCAGATACCAATTATTTTTGTTCTGAAACTAATACTTTTGAGAATAGCTCTCATGGCGTAAATGTCATGCATGTGAAAAAGTTCCAATCGCTGATGTATTTATAGTTCAGCCTCTAGTCATGAATTTTTATGCAATTGCGCCAATTGTTTTCATGAGGGTTGACCAGGTAAGACTGCATCCACACACCAATTATTTTTGTTCTGAAACTTATACCTTTGAGAACAGCTCTCATGGCGTAAAAGTCATGCATGTGAAAAAGATCGAATCGCTGATGTCTTTATAGTTCGGCCTCAAGTCATGAATTTTTGTGCAATTGCGCCAATTCTTTTCATGAGGTCGACCATGTAAGAATGCATCCACACACCAAATATTTTTGTTCTGAAACTTATACTTTTGAGAATAGCTCTCATGGCGTAAAAGTCATGCATGTGAAAAAGATCGAATCGCTGATGTCTTTATAGTTCGGCCTCAAGTCATGAATTTTTATGCAATTGCGCCAATTCTTTTCATGAGGGTCGACCAGGTAAGAATGCATCCACACACCAAATATTTTTGTTCTGAAACTTATACTTTTGAGAATAGCTCTCATGGCGTAAAAGTCATGCATGCGAAAAAAATAGAATCGCTGATGTCTTTAAAGTTCGGCCTCAAGTCATGAATTTTTATGCAATTGCGCCAATTCTTTTCATGAGGGTCGACCATGTAAGAATGCATCCACACACCAAACATTTTTGTTCTGAAACTAATACTTTTGAGAATAGCTCTCATGGCGTAAAAGTCATGCATGCGAAAAAATTAGAATCGCTGATGTCTTTATAGTTCGGCCTCAAGTCATGAATTTTTATGCAATTGCGCCAATTGTTTTCATGAGGGTCCACCAGGTAAGAATGCATCCACACCGCAAAAATATTTTTGTTCTGAAACTAATACTTTTGAGAATAGCTCTCATGGCGTAAAAGTCATGCATGTGAAAAAGATCGAATCGCTGATGTCTTTATAGTTCGGCCTCAAGTCATGAATTTTTATGCAATTGCGCCAATTCTTTTCATGAGGGTCGACCATGTAAGAATGCATCCACACACCAAATATTTTTGTTCTGAAACTAATACTTTTGAGAATAGCTCTCATGGCGTAAAAGTCATGCATGTGAAAAAGATCGAATCGCTGATGTCTTTATAGTTCGACCTCAAGTCATGAATTTTTATGCAATTGCGCCAATTCTTTTCATGAGGGTCGACCATGTAAGAATGCATCCACAAACCAAATATTTTTGTTCTGAAACTTATACTTTTGAGAATAGCTCTCATGGCGTAAAAGTCATGCATGTGAAAAAGATCGAATCGCTGATGTCTTTATAGTTCGGCCTCAAGTCATGGATTTTTATGCAATTGCGCCAATTCTTTTCATGAGGGTCGACCATGTAAGAATGCATCCACACAGCAAATATTTTTGTTCTGAAACTAATACTTTTGAGAATAGCTCTCATGGCGTAAAAGTCATGCATGTGAAAAAGATCGAATCGCTGATGTCTTTATAGTTCGGCCTCAAGTCATGAATTTTTATGCATTTGCGCCAATTCTTTTCATGAGGGTCGACCATGTAAGAATGCATCCACACCGCAAAAACATTTTTGTTCTGAAACTAATACTTTTGAGAATAGCTCTCATGGCGTAAAAGTCATGCATGTGAAAAAGATCGAATCGCTGATGTCTTTATAGTTCGGCCTCAAGTCATGAATTTTTATGCATTTGCGCCAATTGTTTTCATGAGGGTCGACCATGTAAGACTGCATCCAGATACCAAATATTTTTGTTCTGAAACTAATACTTTTGAGAATAGCTCTCATGGCGTAAATGTCATGCATGTGAAAAAGTTCCAATCGCTGATGTATTTATAGTTCAGCCTCTAGTCATGAATTTTTATGCAATTGCGCCAATTGTTTTCATGAGGGTCGACCAGGTAAGACTGCATCCACACACCAATTATTTTTGTTCTGAAACTTATACCTTTGAGAACAGCTCTCATGGCGTAAAAGTCATGCATGTGAAAAAGATCGAATCGCTGATGTCTTTATAGTTCGGCCTCAAGTCATGAATTTTTGTGCAATTGCGCCAATTCTTTTCATGAGGTCGACCATGTAAGAATGCATGCACACACCAAATATTTTTGTTCTGAAACTTATACTTTTGAGAATAGCTCTCATGGCGTAAAAGTCATGCATGTGAAAAAGATCGAATCGCTGATGTCTTTATAGTTCGGCCTCAAGTCATGAATTTTTATGCAATTGCGCCAATTCTTTTCATGAGGGTCGACCATGTAAGAATGCATCCACACACCAAATATTTTTGTTCTGAAACTTATACTTTTGAGAATAGCTCTCATGGCGTAAAAGTCATGCATGCGAAAAAATTAGAATCGCTGATGTCTTTATAGTTCGGCCTCAAGTCATGAATTTTTATGCAATTGCGCCAATTCTTTTCATGAGGGTCGACCATGTAAGAATGCATCCACACACCAAACATTTTTGTTCTGAAACTAATACTTTTGAGAATAGCTCTCATGGCGTAAAAGTCATGCATGCGAAAAAATTAGAATCGCTGATGTCTTTATAGTTCGGCCTCAAGTCATGAATTTTTATGCAATTGCGCCAATTCTTTTCATGAGGGTCGACCAGGTAAGAATGCATCCACACCGCAAAAACATTTTTGTTCTGAAACTAATACTTTTGAGAATAGCTCTCATGGCGTAAAAGTCATGCATGTGAAAAAGATCGAATCGCTGATGTCTTTATAGTTCGGCCTCAAGTCATGAATTTTTATGCAATTGCGCCAATTGTTTTCATGAGGGTCGACCATGTAAGACTGCATCCAGATACCAATTATTTTTGTTCTGAAACTAATACTTTTGAGAATAGCTCTCATGGCGTAAATGTCATGCATGTGAAAAAGTTCCAATCGCTGATGTATTTATAGTTCAGCCTCTAGTCATGAATTTTTATGCAATTGCGCCAATTGTTTTCATGAGGGTCGACCATGTAAGAATGCATCCACACACCAAATATTTTTGTTCTGAAACTTATACTTTTGAGAATAGCTCTCATGGCGTAAAAGTCATGCATGTGAAAAAGATCGAATCGCTGATGTCTTTATAGTTCGGCCTCAAGTCATGAATTTTTATGCAATTGCGCCAATTCTTTTCATGAGGGTCGACCATGTAAGAATGCATCCACACAGCAAATATTTTTGTTCTGAAACTTATACTTTTGAGAATAGCTCTCATGGCGTAAAAGTCATGCATGCGAAAAAATTAGAATCGCTGATGTCTTTATAGTTCGGCCTCAAGTCATGAATTTTTATGCAATTGCGCCAATTGTTTTCATGAGGGTCGACCATGTAAGAATGCATCCACACACGAAACATTTTTGTTCTGAAACTAATACTTTTGAGAATAGCTCTCATGGCGTAAAAGTCATGCATGCGAAAAAATTAGAAACGCTGATGTCTTTATAGTTCGGCCTCAAGTCATGAATTTTTATGCAATTGCGCCAATTCTTTTCATGAGGGTCGACCAGGTAAGAATGCATCCAGACACCAAATATTTTTGTTCTGAAACTTATACTTTTGAGAATAGCTCTCATGGCGTAAAAGTCATGCATGTGAAAAAGATCGAATCGCTGATGTCTTTATAGTTCGGCCTCAAGTCATGAATTTTTATGCAATTGCGCCAATTCTTTTCATGAGGGTCGACCATGTAAGAATGCATCCACACACCAAATATTTTTGTTCTGAAACTTATACTTTTGAGAATAGCTCTCATGGCGTAAAAGTCATGCATGCGAAAAAATTAGAATCGCTGATGTCTTTATAGTTCGGCCTCAAGTCATGAATTTTTATGCAATTGCGCCAATTCTTTTCATGAGGGTCGACCATGTAAGAATGCATCCACACACCAAACATTTTTGTTCTGAAACTAATACTTTTGAGAATAGCTCTCATGGCGTAAAAGTCATGCATGCGAAAAAATTAGAATCGCTGATGTCTTTATAGTTCGGCCTCAAGTCATGAATTTTTATGCAATTGCGCCAATTCTTTTCATGAGGGTCGACCAGGTAAGAATGCATCCACACCGCAAAAACATTTTTGTTCTGAAACTAATACTTTTGAGAATAGCTCTCATGGCGTAAAAGTCATGCATGTGAAAAAGATCGAATCGCTGATGTCTTTATAGTTCGGCCTCAAGTCATGAATTTTTATGCAATTGCGCCAATTCTTTTCATGAGGGTCGACCATGTAAGACTGCATCCAGATACCAATTATTTTTGTTCTGAAACTTATACTTTTGAGAATAGCTCTCATGGCGTAAATGTCATGCATGTGAAAAAGTTCCAATCGCTGATGTATTTATAGTTCAGCCTCTAGTCATGAATTTTTATGCAATTGCGCCAATTGTTTTCATGAGGGTCGACCAGGTAAGACTGCATCCACACACCAATTATTTTTGTTCTGAAACTTATACCTTTGAGAACAGCTCTCATGGCGTAAAAGTCATGCATGTGAAAAAGATCGAATCGCTGATGTCTTTATAGTTCGGCCTCAAGTCATGAATTTTTGTGCAATTGCGCCAATTCTTTTCATGAGGTCGACCATGTAAGAATGCATCCACACACCAAATATTTTTGTTCTGAAACTTATACTTTTGAGAATAGCTCTCATGGCGTAAAAGTCATGCATGCGAAAAAATTAGAATCGCTGATGTCTTTATAGTTCGGCCTCAAGTCATGAATTTTTATGCAATTGCGCCAATTCTTTTCATGAGGGTCGACCAGGTAAGAATGCATCCACACCGCAAAAACATTTTTGTTCTGAAACTAATACTTTTGAGAATAGCTCTCATGGCGTAAAAGTCATGCATGTGAAAAAGATCGAATCGCTGATGTCTTTATAGTTCGGCCTCAAGTCATGAATTTTTATGCAATTGCGCCAATTGTTTTCATGAGGGTCGACCATGTAAGACTGCATCCAGATACCAATTATTTTTGTTCTGAAACTAATACTTTTGAGAATAGCTCTCATGGCGTAAATGTCATGCATGTGAAAAAGTTCCAATCGCTGATGTATTTATAGTTCAGCCTCTAGTCATGAATTTTTATGCAATTGCGCCAATTGTTTTCATGAGGGTCGACCAGGTAAGACTGCATCCACACACCAATTATTTTTGTTCTGAAACTTATACCTTTGAGAACAGCTCTCATGGCGTAAAAGTCATGCATGTGAAAAAGATCGAATCGCTGATGTCTTTATAGTTCGGCCTCAAGTCATGAATTTTTGTGCAATTGCGCCAATTCTTTTCATGAGGGTCGACCATGTAAGAATGCATCCACACACCAAATATTTTTGTTCTGAAACTTATACTTTTGAGAATAGCTCTCATGGCGTAAAAGTCATGCATGTGAAAAAGATCGAATCGCTGATGTCTTTATAGTTCGGCCTCAAGTCATGAATTTTTATGCAATTGCGCCAATTCTTTTCATGAGGGTCGACCATGTAAGAATGCATCCACACAGCAAATATTTTTGTTCTGAAACTTATACTTTTGAGAATAGCTCTCATGGCGTAAAAGTCATGCATGCGAAAAAATTAGAATCGCTGATGTCTTTATAGTTCGGCCTCAAGTCATGAATTTTTATGCAATTGCGCCAATTCTTTTCATGAGGGTCGACCATGTAAGAATGCATCCACACAGCAAATATTTTTGTTCTGAAACTAATACTTTTGAGAATAGCTCTCATGGCGTAAAAGTCATGCATGCGAAAAAATTAGAATCGCTGATGTCTTTATAGTTCGGCCTCAAGTCATGAATTTTTATGCAATTGCGCCAATTCTTTTCATGAGGGTCGACCAGGTAAGAATGCATCCACACACCAAATATTTTTGTTCTGAAACTAATACTTTGAGAATAGCTCTCATGGCGTAAAAGTCATGCATGTGAAAAAGATCGAATCGCTGATGTCTTTATAGTTCGGCCTCAAGTCATGAATTTTTATGCATTTGCGCCAATTCTTTTCATGAGGGTCGACCATGTAAGAATGCATCCACACCGCAAAAACATTTTTGTTCTGAAACTAATACTTTTGAGAATAGCTCTCATGGCGTAAAAGTCATGCATGTGAAAAAGATCGAATCGCTGATGTCTTTATAGTTCGGCCTCAAGTCATGAATTTTTATGCAATTGCGCCAATTGTTTTCATGAGGGTCGACCATGTAAGACTGCATCCAGATACCAATTATTTTTGTTCTGAAACTAATACTTTTGAGAATAGCTCTCATGGCGTAAATGTCATGCATGTGAAAAAGTTCCAATCGCTGATGTATTTATAGTTCAGCCTCTAGTCATGAATTTTTATGCAATTGCGCCAATTGTTTTCATGAGGGTCGACCAGGTAAGACTGCATCCACACACCAATTATTTTTGTTCTGAAACTTATACCTTTGAGAACAGCTCTCATGGCGTAAAAGTCATGCATGTGAAAAAGATCGAATCGCTGATGTCTTTATAGTTCGGCCTCAAGTCATGAATTTTTATGCAATTGCGCCAATTCTTTTCATGAGGTCGACCATGTAAGAATGCATCCACACACCAAATATTTTTGTTCTGAAACTTATACTTTTGAGAATAGCTCTCATGGCGTAAAAGTCATGCATGTGAAAAAGATCGAATCGCTGATGTCTTTATAGTTCGGCCTCAAGTCATGAATTTTTATGCAATTGCGCCAATTCTTTTCATGAGGGTCGACCAGGTAAGAATGCATCCACACAGCAAATATTTTTGTTCTGAAACTTATACTTTTGAGAATAGCTCTCATGGCGTAAAAGTCATGCATGCGAAAAAATTAGAATCGCTGATGTCTTTATAGTTCGGCCTCAAGTCATGAATTTTTATGCAATTGCGCCAATTCTTTTCATGAGGGTCGACCATGTAAGAATGCATCCACACACCAAACATTTTTGTTCTGAAACTAATACTTTTGAGAATAGCTCTCATGGCGTAAATGTCATGCATGTGAAAAAGTTCCAATCGCTGATGTATTTATAGTTCAGCCTCTAGTCATGAATTTTTATGCAATTGCGCCAATTGTTTTCATGAGGGTCGACCAGGTAAGACTGCATCCACACACCAATTATTTTTGTTCTGAAACTTATACCTTTGAGAACAGCTCTCATGGCGTAAAAGTCATGCATGTGAAAAAGATCGAATCGCTGATGTCTTTATAGTACGGCCTCAAGTCATGAATTTTTGTGCAATTGCGCCAATTCTTTTCATGAGGTCGACCATGTAAGAATGCATCCACACACCAAATATTTTTGTTCTGAAACTTATACTTTTGAGAATAGCTCTCATGGCGTAAAAGTCATGCATGTGAAAAAGATCGAATCGCTGATGTCTTTATAGTTCGGCCTCAAGTCATGAATTTTTATGCAATTGCGCCAATTCTTTTCATGAGGGTCGACCAGGTAAGAATGCATCCACACAGCAAATATTTTTGTTCTGAAACTTATACTTTTGAGAATAGCTCTCATGGCGTAAAAGTCATGCATGCGAAAAAATTAGAATCGCTGATGTCTTTATAGTTCGGCCTCAAGTCATGAATTTTTATGCAATTGCGCCAATTCTTTTCATGAGGGTCGACCATGTAAGAATGCATCCACACACCAAACATTTTTGTTCTGAAACTAATACTTTTGAGAATAGCTCTCATGGCGTAAAAGTCATGCATGCGAAAAAATTAGAATCGCTGATGTCTTTATAGTTCGGCCTCAAGTCATGAATTTTTATGCAATTGCGCCAATTCTTTTCATGAGGGTCGACCAGGTAAGAATGCATCCACACCGCAAAAACATTTTTGTTCTGAAACTAATACTTTTGAGAATAGCTCTCATGACGTAAAAGTCATGCATGTGAAAAAGATCGAATCGCTGATGTCTTTATAGTTCGGCCTCAAGTCATGAATTTTTATGCAATTGCGCCAATTCTTTTCATGAGGGTCGACCATGTAAGACTGCATCCAGATACCAATTATTTTTGTTCTGAAACTAATACTTTTGAGAATAGCTCTCATGGCGTAAATGTCATGCATGTGAAAAAGTTCCAATCGCTGATGTATTTATAGTTCAGCCTCTAGTCATGAATTTTTATGCAATTGCGCCAATTGTTTTCATGAAGGTCGACCAGGTAAGACTGCATCCACACACCAATTATTTTTGTTCTGAAACTTATACCTTTGAGAACAGCTCTCATGGCGTAAAAGTCATGCATGTGAAAAAGATCGAATCGCTGATGTCTTTATAGTTCGGCCTCAAGTCATGAATTTTTATGCATTTGCGCCAATTCTTTTCATGAGGGTCGACCATGTAAGAATGCATCCACACCGCAAAAACATTTTTGTTCTGAAACTAATACTTTTGAGAATAGCTCTCATGGCGTAAAAGTCATGCATGTGAAAAAGATCGAATCGCTGATGTCTTTATAGTTCGGCCTCAAGTCATGAATTTTTATGCAATTGCGCCAATTGTTTTCATGAGGGTCGACCATGTAAGACTGCATCCAGATACCAATTATTTTTGTTCTGAAACTAATACTTTTGAGAATAGCTCTCATGGCGTAAATGTCATGCATGTGAAAAAGTTCCAATCGCTGATGTATTTATAGTTCAGCCTCTAGTCATGAATTTTTATGCAATTGCGCCAATTGTTTTCATGAGGGTCGACCAGGTAAGACTGCATCCACACACCAATTATTTTTGTTCTGAAACTTATACCTTTGAGAACAGCTCTCATGGCGTAAAAGTCATGCATGTGAAAAAGATCGAATCGCTGATGTCTTTATAGTTCGGCCTCAAGTCATGAATTTTTGTGCAATTGCGCCAATTCTTTTCATGAGGTCGACGATGTAAGAATGCATCCACACACCAAATATTTTTGTTCTGAAACTAATACTTTTGAGAATAGCTCTCATGGCGTAAAAGTCATGCATGTGAAAAAGATCGAATCGCTGATGTCTTTATAGTTCGGCCTCAAGTCATGAATTTTTATGCAATTGCGCCAATTCTTTTCATGAGGGTCGACCATGTAAGAATGCATCCACACAGCAAATATTTTTGTTCTGAAACTTATACTTTTGAGAATAGCTCTCATGGCGTAAAAGTCATGCATGCGAAAAATTAGAATCGCTGATGTCTTTATAGTTCGGCCTCAAGTCATGAATTTTTATGCAATTGCGCCAATTCTTTTCATGAGGGTCGACCATGTAAGAATGCATCCACACACCAAATATTTTTGTTCTGAAACTAATACTTTTGAGAATAGCTCTCATGGCGTAAAAGTCATGCATGCGAAAAAATTAGAATCGCTGATGTCTTTATAGTTCGGCCTCAAGTCATGAATTTTTATGCAATTGCGCCAATTCTTTTCATGAGGGTCGACCAGGTAAGAATGCATCCACACCGCAAAAACATTTTTGTTCTGAAACTAATACTTTTGAGAATAGCTCTCATGGCGTAAAAGTCATGCATGTGAAAAAGATCGAATCGCTGATGTCTTTATAGTTCGGCCTCAAGTCATGAATTTTTATGCAATTGCGCCAATTGTTTTCATGAGGGTCGACCATGTAAGACTGCATCCAGATACCAATTATTTTTGTTCTGAAACTAATACTTTTGAGAATAGCTCTCATGGCGTAAATGTCATGCATGTGAAAAAGTTCCAATCGCTGATGTATTTATAGTTCAGCCTCTAGTCATGAATTTTTATGCAATTGCGCCAATTCTTTTCATGAGGGTCGACCATGTAAGACTGCATCCACACACCAATTATTTTTGTTCTGAAACTTATACTTTTGAGAACAGCTCTCATGGCGTAAAAGTCATGCATGTGAAAAAGATCGAATCGCTGATGTCTTTATAGTTCGGCCTCAAGTCGTGAATTTTTGTGCAATTGCGCCAATTCTTTTCATGAGGTCAACCATGTAAGAATGCATCCACACACCAAATATTTTTGTTCTGAAACTTATACTTTTGAGAATAGCTCTCATGGCGTAAAAGTCATGCATGTGAAAAAGATCGAATCGCTGATGTCTTTATAGTTCGGCCTCAAGTCATGAATTTTTATGCAATTGCGCCAATTCTTTTCATGAGGGTCGACCATGTAAGAATGCATCCACACAGCAAATATTTTTGTTCTGAAACTTATACTTTTGAGAATAGCTCTCATGGCGTAAAAGTCATGCATGCGAAAAAATTAGAATCGCTGATGTCTTTATAGTTCGGCCTCAAGTCATGAATTTTTATGCAATTGCGCCAATTCTTTTCATGAGGGTCGACCATGTAAGAATGCATCCACACACCAAACATTTTTGTTCTGAAACTAATACTTTTGAGAATAGCTCTCATGGCGTAAAAGTCATGCATGCGAAAAAATTAGAATCGCTGATGTCTTTATAGTTCGGCCTCAAGTCATGAATTTTTATGCAATTGCGCCAATTCTTTTCATGAGGGTCGACCAGGTAAGAATGCATCCACACACCAAATATTTTTGTTCTGAAACTAATACTTTTGAGAATAGCTCTCATGGCGTAAAAGTCATGCATGTGAAAAAGATCGAATCGCTGATGTCTTTATAGTTCGGCCTCAAGTCATGAATTTTTATGCATTTGCGCCAATTCTTTTCATGAGGGTCGACCATGTAAGAATGCATCCACACCGCAAAAACATTTTTGTTCTGAAACTAATACTTTTGAGAATAGCTCTCATGGCGTAAAAGTCATGCATGTGAAAAAGATCGAATCGCTGATGTCTTTATAGTTCGGCCTCAAGTCATGAATTTTTATGCAATTGCGCCAATTGTTTTCATGAGGGTCGACCATGTAAGACTGCATCCAGATACCAATTATTTTTGTTCTGAAACTAATACTTTTGAGAATAGCTCTCATGGCGTAAATGTCATGCATGTGAAAAAGTTCCAATCGCTGATGTATTTATAGTTCAGCCTCTAGTCATGAATTTTTATGCAATTGCGCCAATTGTTTTTATGAGGGTCCACCAGGTAAGACTGCATCCACACACCAATTATTTTTGTTCTGAAACTTATACCTTTGAGAACAGCTCTCATGGCGTAAAAGTCATGCATGTGAAAAAGATCGAATCGCTGATGTCTTTATAGTTCGGCCTCAAGTCATGAATTTTTATGCAATTGCGCCAATTCTTTTCATGAGGTCAACCATGTAAGAATGCATCCACACACCAAATATTTTTGTTCTGAAACTTATACTTTTGAGAATAGCTCTCATGGCGTAAAAGTCATGCATGTGAAAAAGATCGAATCGCTGATGTCTTTATAGTTCGGCCTCAAGTCATGAATTTTTATGCAATTGCGCCAATTCTTTTCATGAGGGTCGACCAGGTAAGAATGCATCCACACAGCAAATATTTTTGTTCTGAAACTTATACTTTTGAGAATAGCTCTCATGGCGTAAAAGTCATGCATGTGAAAAAATTAGAATCGCTGATGTCTTTATAGTTCGGCCTCAAGTCATGAATTTTTATGCAATTGCGCCAATTCTTTTCATGAGGGTCGACCATGTAAGAATGCATCCACACACCAAACATTTTTGTTCTGAAACTAATACTTTTGAGAATAGCTCTCATGGCGTAAATGTCATGCATGTGAAAAAGTTCCAATCGCTGATGTATTTATAGTTCAGCCTCTAGTCATGAATTTTTATGCAATTGCGCCAATTGTTTTCATGAGGGTCGACCAGGTAAGACTGCATCCACACACCAATTATTTTTGTTCTGAAACTTATACCTTTGAGAACAGCTCTCATGGCGTAAAAGTCATGCATGTGAAAAAGATCGAATCGCTGATGTCTTTATAGTACGGCCTCAAGTCATGAATTTTTGTGCAATTGCGCCAATTCTTTTCATGAGGTCGACCATGTAAGAATGCATCCACACACCAAATATTTTTGTTCTGAAACTTATACTTTTGAGAATAGCTCTCATGGCGTAAAAGTCATGCATGTGAAAAAGATCGAATCGCTGATGTCTTTATAGTTCGGCCTCAAGTCATGAATTTTTATGCAATTGCGCCAATTCTTTTCATGACGGTCGACCAGGTAAGAATGCATCCACACACCAAATATTTTTGTTCTGAAACTTATACTTTTGAGAATAGCTCTCATGGCGTAAAAGTCATGCATGCGAAAAAATTAGAATCGCTGATGTCTTTATAGTTCGGCCTCAAGTCATGAATTTTTATGCAATTGCGCCAATTCTTTTCATGAGGGTCGACCATGTAAGAATGCATCCACACACCAAACATTTTTGTTCTGAAACTAATACTTTTGAGAATAGCTCTCATGGCGTAAAAGTCATGCATGCGAAAAAATTAGAATCGCTGATGTCTTTATAGTTCGGCCTCAAGTCATGAATTTTTATGCAATTGCGCCAATTCTTTTCATGAGGGTCGACCAGGTAAGAATGCATCCACACACCAAACATTTTTGTTCTGAAACTAATACTTTTGAGAATAGCTCTCATGGCGTAAAAGTCATGCATGTGAAAAAGATCGAATCGCTGATGTCTTTATAGTTCGGCCTCAAGTCATGAATTTTTATGCAATTGCGCCAATTGTTTTCATGAGGGTCGACCATGTAAGACTGCATCCAGATACCAATTATTTTTGTTCTGAAACTAATACTTTTGAGAATAGCTCTCATGGCGTAAATGTCATGCATGTGAAAAAGTTCCAATCGCTGATGTATTTATAGTTCAGCCTCTAGTCATGAATTTTTATGCAATTGCGCCAATTGTTTTCATGAGGGTCGACCAGGTAAGACTGCATCCACACACCAATTATTTTTGTTCTGAAACTTATACCTTTGAGAACAGCTCTCATGGCGTAAAAGTCATGCATGTGAAAAAGATCGAATCGCTGATGTCTTTATAGTTCGGCCTCAAGTCATGAATTTTTGTGCAATTGCGCCAATTCTTTTCATGAGGTCGACCATGTAAGAATGCATCCACACACCAAATATTTTTGTTCTGAAACTTATACTTTTGAGAATAGCTCTCATGGCGTAAAAGTCATGCATGTGAAAAAGATCGAATCGCTGATGTCTTTATAGTTCGGCCTCAAGTCATGAATTTTTATGCAATTGCGCCAATTCTTTTCATGAGGGTCGACCATGTAAGAATGCATCCACACAGCAAATATTTTTGTTCTGAAACTTATACTTTTGAGAATAGCTCTCATGGCGTAAAAGTCATGCATGCGAAAAAATTAGAATCGCTGATGTCTTTATAGTTCGGCCTCAAGTCATGAATTTTTATGCAATTGCGCCAATTCTTTTCATGAGGGTCGACCATGTAAGAATGCATCCACACACCAAACATTTTTGTTCTGAAACTAATACTTTTGAGAATAGCTCTCATGGCGTAAAAGTCATGCATGCGAAAAAATTAGAATCGCTGATGTCTTTATAGTTCGGCCTCAAGTCATGAATTTTTATGCAATTGCGCCAATTCTTTTCATGAGGGTCGACCAGGTAAGAATGCATCCACACAGCAAATATTTTTGTTCTGAAACTTATACTTTTGAGAATAGCTCTCATGGTGTAAAAGTCATGCATGTGAAAAAGATCGAATCGCTGATGTCTTTATAGTTCGGCCTCAAGTCATGAATTTTTATGCAATTGCGCCAATTCTTTTCATGAGGGTCGACCATGTAAGAATGCATCCACACAGCAAATATTTTTGTTCTGAAACTAATACTTTTGAGAATAGCTCTCATGGCGTAAATGTCGTGCATGTGAAAAAGTTCCAATCGCTGATGTATTTATAGTTCGGCCTCTAGTCATGAATTTTTATGCATTTGCGCCAATTTTTTCATGAGGGTCGACCAGGTAAGACTGCATCCACACACCAATTATTTTTGTTTTGAAACTAATACTTTTGAGAATAGCTCTCATGGCGTAAAAGTCATGCATGTGAAAAAGATCGAATCGCTGATGTCTTTATAGTTCGACCTCAAGTCATGAATTTTTATGCAATTGCGCCAATTCTTTTCATGAGGGTCGACCATGTAAGAATGCATCCACACACCAAATATTTTTGTTCTGAAACTAATACTTTTGAGAATAGCTCTCATGGCGTAAAAGTCATGCATGCGAAAAAATTAGAATCGCTGATGTCTTTATAGTTCAGCCTCAAGTCATGAATTTTTATGCAATTGCGCCAATTGTTTTCATGAGGGTCCACCAGGTAAGAATGCATCCACACAGCAAATATTTTTGTTCTGAAACTAATACTTTTGAGAATAGCTCTCATGGCGTAAAAGTCATGCATGTGAAAAAGATCGAATCGCTGATGTCTTTATAGTTCGGCCTCAAGTCATGAATTTTTATGCAATTGCGCCAATTCTTTTCATGAGGGTCGACCATGTAAGAATGCATCCACACAGCAAATATTTTTGTTCTGAAACTAATACTTTTGAGAATAGCTCTCATGGCGTAAATGTCGTGCATGTGAAAAAGTTCCAATCGCTGATGTATTTATAGTTCGGCCTCTAGTCATGAATTTTTATGCAATTGCGCCAATTCTTTTCATGAGGGTCGACCAGGTAAGACTGCATCCACACACCAATTATTTTTGTTCTGAAACTTATACCTTTGAGAATAGCTCTCATGGCGTAAAAGACATGCATGTGAAAAAGTTCGAATCGCTGATGTCTTTATAGTTCGGCCTCAAGTCATGAATTTTTGTGCAATTGCGCCAATTGTTTTCATGAGGGTCGACCATGTAAGAATGCATCCACACACCAAATATTTTTGTTCTGAAACTTATACTTTTGAGAATAGCTCTCATGGCGTAAAAGTCATGCATGTGAAAAAGATCGAATCGCTGATGTCTTTATAGTTCTGCCTCAAGTCATGAATTTTTATGCAATTGCGCCAATTCTTTTCATGAGGGTCGACCATGTAAGAATGCATCCACACAGCAAATATTTTTGTTCTGAAACTAATACTTTTGAGAATAGCTCTCATGGCGTAAAAGTCATGCATGCGAAAAAATTAGAATCGCTGATGTCTTTATAGTTCGGCCTCAAGTCATGAATTTTTATGCAATTGCGCCAATTCTTTTCATGAGGGTCGACCATGTAAGAATGCATCCACACAGCAAATATTTTTGTTCTGAAACTAATACTTTTGAGAATAGCTCTCATGGCGTAAAAGTCATGCATGTGAAAAAGATCGAATCGCTGATGTCTTTATAGTTCGGCCTCAAGTCATGAATTTTTATGCAATTGCGCCAATTCTTTTCATGAGGGTCGACCATGTAAGAATGCATCCACACACCAAATATTTTTGTTCTGAAACTTATACTTTTGAGAAAAGCTCTCATGGCGTAAAAGTCATGCATGTGAAAAAGATCGAATCGCTGATGTCTTTATAGTTCGGCCTCAAGTCATGAATTTTTATGCAATTGCGCCAATTCTTTTTATGAGGGTCGACCATGTAAGAATGCATCCACACAGCAAATATTTTTGTTCTGAAACTAATACTTTTGAGAATAGCTCTCATGGCGTAAAAGTCATGCATGTGAAAAAGATCGAATCGCTGATGTCTTTATAGTTCGGCCTCAAGTCATGAATTTTTATGCAATTGCGCCAATTCTTTTCATGAGGGTCGACCATGTAAGAATGCATCCACACAGCAAATATTTTTGTTCTGAAACTTATACTTTTGAGAAAAGCTCTCATGGCGTAAAAGTCATGCATGTGAAAAAGATCGAATCGCTGATGTCTTTATAGTTCGGCCTCAAGTCATGAATTTTTATGCAATTGCGCCAATTCTTTTCATGAGGGTCGACCATGTAAGAATGCATCCACACACCAAATATTTTTGTTCTGAATCTAATACTTTTGAGAATAGCTCTCATGGCGTAAATGTCGTGCATGTGAAAAAGTTCCAATCGCTGATGTATTTATAGTTCAGCCTCTAGTCATGAATTTTTATGCAATTGCGCCAATTTTTTTCATGAGGGTCGACCAGGTAAGACTGCATCCACACACCAATTATTTTCGTTCTGAAACTTATACCTTTGAGAATAGCTCTCATGGCGTAAAAGTCATGCATGTGAAAAAGTTCCAATCGCTGATGTATTTATAGTTCGGCCTCTAGTCATGAATTTTTATGCAATTGCGCCAATTCTTTTCATGAGGGTCGACCATGTAAGAATGCATCCACACACCTAACATTTTTGTTCTGCAACTAATACTTTTGAGAATAGCTCTCATGGCGTAAAAGTCATGCATGTGAAAAAGATCGAATCGCTGATGTCTTTATAGTTCGACCTCAAGTCATGAATTTTGATGCAATTGCGCCAATGGTTTTCATGAGGGTCGACCATGTAAGAATGCATCCACACACCAAATATTTTTGTTCTGAAACTTATACTTTTGAGAATAGCTCTCATGGCGTAAAAGTTATGCATGTGAAAAAGATCGAATCGCTGATGTCTTTATAGTTCGGCCTCAAGTCATGGATTTTTATGCAATTGCGCCAATTCTTTTCATGAGGGTCGACCATGTAAGAATGCATCCACACACCAAACATTTTTGTTCTGAAACTAATACTTTTGAGAATAGCTCTCATGGCGTAAAAGTCATGCATGTGAAAAAGATCGAATCGCTGATGTCTTTATAGTTCGACCTCAAGTCATGAATTTTTATGCAATTGCGCCAATTCTTTTCATGAGGGTCGACCAAGTAAGAATGCATCCACACACCAAATATTTTTGTTCTGAAACTAATACTTTTGAGAATAGCTCTCATGGCGTAAAAGTCATGCATGTGAAAAAGATCGAATCGCTGATGTCTTTATAGTTCGGCCTCAAGTCATGAATTTTTATGCAATTGCGCCAATTCTTTTCATGAGGGTCGACCATGTAAGAATGCATCCACACAGCAAATATTTTTGTTCTGAAACTTATACTTTTGAGAATAGCTCTCATGGCGTAAAAGTCATGCATGCGAAAAAATTAGAATCGCTGATGTCTTTATAGTTCGGCCTCAAGTCATGAATTTTTATGCAATTGCGCCAATTCTTTTCATGAGGGTCGACCATGTAAGAATGCATCCACACAGAAAACATTTTTGTTCTGAAACTAATACTTTTGAGAATAGCTCTCATAGCGTAAAAGTCATGCATGCGAAAAAATTAGAATCGCTGATGTCTTTATAGTTCGGCCTCAAGTCATGAATTTTTATGCAATTGCGCCAATTCTTTTCATGAGGGTCGACCATGTAAGAATGCATCCACACAGCAAATATTTTTGTTCTGAAACTTATACTTTTGAGAATAGCTCTCATGGCGTAAAAGTCATGCATGCGAAAAAATTAGAATCGCTGATGTCTTTATAGTTCGGCCTCAAGTCATGAATTTTTATGCAATTGCGCCAATTCTTTTCATGAGGGTCGACCAGGTAAGAATGCATCCACACACCAAATATTTTTGTTCTGAAACTAATACTTTTGAGAATAGCTCTCATGGCGTAAAAGTCATGCATGTGAAAAAGATCGAATCGCTGATGTCTTTATAGTTCGGCCTCAAGTCATGAATTTTTATGCATTTGCGCCAATTCTTTTCATGAGGGTCGACCATGTAAGAATGCATCCACACCGCAAAAACATTTTTGTTCTGAAACTAATACTTTTGAGAATAGCTCTCATGGCGTAAAAGTCATGCATGTGAAAAAGATCGAATCGCTGATGTCTTTATAGTTCGGCCTCAAGTCATGAATTTTTATGCAATTGCGCCAATTCTTTTCATGAGGTCGACCATGTAAGAATGCATCCACACACCAAATATTTTTGTTCTGAAACTTATACTTTTGAGAATAGCTCTCATGGCGTAAAAGTCATGCATGCGAAAAAATTAGAATCGCTGATGTCTTTATAGTTCGGCCTCAAGTCATGAATTTTTATGCAATTGCGCCAATTCTTTTCATGAGGGTCGACCATGTAAGAATGCATCCACACACCAAACATTTTTGTTCTGAAACTAATACTTTTGAGAATAGCTCTCATGGCGTAAAAGTCATGCATGCGAAAAAATTAGAATCGCTGATGTCTTTATAGTTCGGCCTCAAGTCATGAATTTTTATGCAATTGCGCCAATTCTTTTCATGAGGGTCGACCAGGTAAGAATGCATCCACACACCAAATATTTTTGTTCTGAAACTTATACTTTTGAGAATAGCTCTCATGGTGTAAAAGTCATGCATGTGAAAAAGATCGAATCGCTGATGTCTTTATAGTTCGGCCTCAAGTCATGAATTTTTATGCAATTGCGCCAATTCTTTTCATGAGGGTCGACCATGTAAGAATGCATCCACACAGCAAATATTTTTGTTCTGAAACTAATACTTTTGAGAATAGCTCTCATGGCGTAAATGTCGTGCATGTGAAAAAGTTCCAATCGCTGATGTATTTATAGTTCGGCCTCTAGTCATGAATTTTTATGCATTTGCGCCAATTTTTTTCATGAGGGTCGACCAGGTAAGACTGCATCCACACACCAATTATTTTTGTTTTGAAACTAATACTTTTGAGAATAGCTCTCATGGCGTAAAAGTCATGCATGTGAAAAAGATCGAATCGCTGATGTCTTTATAGTTCGACCTCAAGTCATGAATTTTTATGCAATTGCGCCAATTCTTTTCATGAGGGTCGACCATGTAAGAATGCATCCACACACCAAATATTTTTGTTCTGAAACTAATACTTTTGAGAATAGCTCTCATGGCGTAAAAGTCATGCATGCGAAAAAATTAGAATCGCTGATGTCTTTATAGTTCAGCCTCAAGTCATGAATTTTTATGCAATTGCGCCAATTCTTTTCATGAGGGTCCACCAGGTAAGAATGCATCCACACAGCAAATATTTTTGTTCTGAAACTAATACTTTTGAGAATAGCTCTCATGGCGTAAAAGTCATGCATGTGAAAAAGATCGAATCGCTGATGTCTTTATAGTTCGGCCTCAAGTCATGAATTTTTATGCAATTGCGCCAATTCTTTTCATGAGGGTCGACCATGTAAGAATGCATCCACACACCAAATATTTTTGTTCTGAAACTAATACTTTTGAGAATAGCTCTCATGGCGTAAAAGTCATGCATGCGAAAAAATTAGAATCGCTGATGTCTTTATAGTTCAGCCTCAAGTCATGAATTTTTATGCAATTGCGCCAATTCTTTTCATGAGGGTCCACCAGGTAAGAATGCATCCACACAGCAAATATTTTTGTTCTGAAACTAATACTTTTGAGAATAGCTCTCATGGCGTAAATGTCGTGCATGTGAAAAAGTTCCAATCGCTGATGTATTTATAGTTCGGCCTCTAGTCATGAATTTTTATGCAATTGCGCCAATTCTTTTCATGAGGGTCGACCAGGTAAGACTGCATCCACACACCAATTATTTTTGTTCTGAAACTTATACCTTTGAGAATAGCTCTCATGGCGTAAAAGACATGCATGTGAAAAAGTTCGAATCGCTGATGTCTTTATAGTTCGGCCTCAAGTCATGAATTTTTGTGCAATTGCGCCAATTGTTTTCATGAGGGTCGACCATGTAAGAATGCATCCACACACCAAATATTTTTGTTCTGAAACTTATACTTTTGAGAATAGCTCTCATGGCGTAAAAGTCATGCATGTGAAAAAGATCGAATCGCTGATGTCTTTATAGTTCGGCCTCAAGTCATGAATTTTTATGCAATTGCGCCAATTCTTTTCATGAGGGTCGACCATGTAAGAATGCATCCACACAGCAAATATTTTTGTTCTGAAACTAATACTTTTGAGAATAGCTCTCATGGCGTAAAAGTCATGCATGCGAAAAAATTAGAATCGCTGATGTCTTTATAGTTCGGCCTCAAGTCATGAATTTTTATGCAATTGCGCCAATTCTTTTCATGAGGGTCGACCATGTAAGAATGCATCCACACACCAAATATTTTTGTTCTGAAACTAATACTTTTGAGAATAGCTCTCATGGCGTAAAAGTCATGCATGTGAAAAAGATCGAATCGCTGATGTCTTTATAGTTCGGCCTCAAGTCATGAATTTTTGTGCAATTGCGCCAATTCTTTTCATGAGGGTCGACCATGTAAGAATGCATCCACACACCAAATATTTTTGTTCTGAAACTTATACTTTTGAGAAAAGCTCTCATGGCGTAAAAGTCATGCATGTGAAAAAGATCGAATCGCTGATGTCTTTATAGTTCGGCCTCAAGTCATGAATTTTTATGCAATTGCGCCAATTCTTTTTATGAGGGTCGACCATGTAAGAATGCATCCACACAGCAAATATTTTTGTTCTGAAACTAATACTTTTGAGAATAGCTCTCATGGCGTAAAAGTCATGCATGTGAAAAAGATCGAATCGCTGATGTCTTTATAGTTCGGCCTCAAGTCATGAATTTTTATGCAATTGCGCCAATTCTTTTCATGAGGGTCGACCATGTAAGAATGCATCCACACAGCAAATATTTTTGTTCTGAAACTTATACTTTTGAGAAAAGCTCTCATGGCGTAAAAGTCATGCATGTGAAAAAGATCGAATCGCTGATGTCTTTATAGTTCGGCCTCAAGTCATGAATTTTTATGCAATTGCGCCAATTCTTTTCATGAGGGTCGACCATGTAAGAATGCATCCACACACCAAATATTTTTGTTCTGAAACTAATACTTTTGAGAATAGCTCTCATGGCGTAAATGTCGTGCATGTGAAAAAGTTCCAATCGCTGATGTATTTATAGTTCGGCCTCTAGTCATGAATTTTTATGCAATTGCGCCAATTTTTTTCATGAGGGTCGACCAGGTAAGACTGCATCCACACACCAATTATTTTCGTTCTGAAACTTATACCTTTGAGAATAGCTCTCATGGCGTAAAAGTCATGCATGTGAAAAAGTTCCAATCGCTGATGTATTTATAGTTCGGCCTCTAGTCATGAATTTTTATGCAATTGCGCCAATTCTTTTCATGAGGGTCGACCATGTAAGAATGCATCCACACACCTAACATTTTTGTTCTGCAACTAATACTTTTGAGAATAGCTCTCATGGCGTAAAAGTCATGCATGTGAAAAAGATCGAATCGCTGATGTCTTTATAGTTCGACCTCAAGTCATGAATTTTTATGCAATTGCGCCAATGGTTTTCATGAGGGTCGACCATGTAAGAATGCATCCACACACCAAATATTTTTGTTCTGAAACTTATACTTTTGAGAATAGCTCTCATGGCGTAAAAGTTATGCATGTGAAAAAGATCGAATCGCTGATGTCTTTATAGTTCGGCCTCAAGTCATGGATTTTTATGCAATTGCGCCAATTCTTTTCATGAGGGTCGACCATGTAAGAATGCATCCACACACCAAACATTTTTGTTCTGAAACTAATACTTTTGAGAATAGCTCTCATGGCGTAAAAGTCATGCATGTGAAAAAGATCGAATCGCTGATGTCTTTATAGTTCGACCTCAAGTCATGAATTTTTATGCAATTGCGCCAATTCTTTTCATGAGGGTCGACCATGTAAGAATGCATCCACACACCAAATATTTTTGTTCTGAAACTAATACTTTTGAGAATAGCTCTCATGGCGTAAAAGTCATGCATGTGAAAAAGATCGAATCGCTGATGTCTTTATAGTTCGGCCTCAAGTCATGAATTTTTATGCAATTGCGCCAATTCTTTTCATGAGGGTCGACCATGTAAGAATGCATCCACACAGCAAATATTTTTGTTCTGAAACTTATACTTTTGAGAATAGCTCTCATGGCGTAAAAGTCATGCATGCGAAAAAATTAGAATCGCTGATGTCTTTATAGTTCGGCCTCAAGTCATGAATTTTTATGCAATTGCGCCAATTCTTTTCATGAGGGTCGACCATGTAAGAATGCATCCACACACAAAACATTTTTGTTCTGAAACTAATACTTTTGAGAATAGCTCTCATGGCGTAAAAGTCATGAATGCGAAAAAATTAGAATCGCTGATGTCTTTATAGTTCGGCCTCAAGTCATGAATTTTTATGCAATTGCGCCAATTCTTTTCATGAGGGTCGACCAGGTAAGAATGCATCCACACACCAAATATTTTTGTTCTGAAACTAATACTTTTGAGAATAGCTCTCATGGCGTAAAAGTCATGCATGTGAAAAAGATCGAATCGCTGATGTCTTTATAGTTCGGCCTCAAGTCATGAATTTTTATGCATTTGCGCCAATTCTTTTCATGAGGGTCGACCATGTAAGAATGCATCCACACCGCAAAAACATTTTTGTTCTGAAACTAATACTTTTGAGAATAGCTCTCATGGCGTAAAAGTCATGCATGTGAAAAAGATCGAATCGCTGATGTCTTTATAGTTCGGCCTCAAGTCATGAATTTTTATGCATTTGCGCCAATTCTTTTCATGAGGGTCGACCATGTAAGAATGCATCCACACAGCAAATATTTTTGTTCTGAAACTTATACTTTTGAGAATAGCTCTCATGGCGTAAAAGTCATGCATGCGAAAAAATTAGAATCGCTGATGTCTTTATAGTTCGGCCTCAAGTCATGAATTTTTATGCAATTGCGCCAATTCTTTTCATGAGGGTCGACCATGTAAGAATGCATCCACACACAAAACATTTTTGTTCTGAAACTAATACTTTTGAGAATAGCTCTCATGGCGTAAAAGTCATGAATGCGAAAAAATTAGAATCGCTGATGTCTTTATAGTTCGGCCTCAAGTCATGAATTTTTATGCAATTGCGCCAATTCTTTTCATGAGGGTCGACCAGGTAAGAATGCATCCACACACCAAATATTTTTGTTCTGAAACTAATACTTTTGAGAATAGCTCTCATGGCGTAAAAGTCATGCATGTGAAAAAGATCGAATCGCTGATGTCTTTATAGTTCGGCCTCAAGTCATGAATTTTTATGCATTTGCGCCAATTCTTTTCATGAGGGTCGACCATGTAAGAATGCATCCACACCGCAAAAACATTTTTGTTCTGAAACTAATACTTTTGAGAATAGCTCTCATGGCGTAAAAGTCATGCATGTGAAAAAGATCGAATCGCTGATGTCTTTATAGTTCGGCCTCAAGTCATGAATTTTTATGCAATTGCGCCAATTGTTTTCATGAGGGTCGACCATGTAAGACTGCATCCAGATACCAATTATTTTTGTTCTGAAACTAATACTTTTGAGAATAGCTCTCATGGCGTAAATGTCATGCATGTGAAAAAGTTCCAATCGCTGATGTATTTATAGTTCAGCCTCTAGTCATGAATTTTTATGCAATTGCGCCAATTGTTTTCATGAGGGTCGACCAGGTAAGACTGCATCCACACACCAAACATTTTTGTTCTGAAACTTATACCTTTGAGAACAGCTCTCATGGCGTAAAAGTCATGCATGTGAAAAAGATCGAATCGCTGATGTCTTTATAGTTCGGCCTCAAGTCATGAATTTTTATGCAATTGCGCCAATTCTTTTCATGAGGTCGACCATGTAAGAATGCATCCACACACCAAATATTTTTGTTCTGAAACTTATACTTTTGAGAATAGCTCTCATGGCGTAAAAGTCATGCATGTGAAAAAGATCGAATCGCTGATGTCTTTATAGTTCGGCCTCAAGTCATGAATTTTTATGCAATTGCGCCAATTCTTTTTATGAGGGTCGACCATGTAAGAATGCATCCACACACCAAATATTTTTGTTCTGAAACTTATACTTTTGAGAATAGCTCTCATGGTGTAAAAGTCATGCATGTGAAAAAGATCGAATCGCTGATGTCTTTATAGTTCGGCCTCAAGTCATGAATTTTTATGCAATTGCGCCAATTCTTTTCATGAGGGTCGACCATGTAAGAATGCATCCACACACCAAATATTTTTGTTCTGAAACTAATACTTTTGAGAATAGCTCTCATGGCGTAAAAGTCATGCATGTGAAAAAGATCGAATCGCTGATGTCTTTATAGTTCGGCCTCAAGTCATGAATTTTTATGCAATTGCGCCAATTCTTTTCATGAGGGTCGACCATGTAAGAATGCATCCACACACCAAATATTTTTGTTCTGAAACTTATACTTTTGAGAAAAGCTCTCATGGCGTAAAAGTCATGCATGTGAAAAAGATCGAATCGCTGATGTCTTTATAGTTCGGCCTCAAGTCATGAATTTTTATGCAATTGCGCCAATTCTTTTCATGAGGGTCGACCATGTAAGAATGCATCCACACAGCAAATATTTTTGTTCTGAAACTAATACTTTTGAGAATAGCTCTCATGGCGTAAAAGTCATGCATGTGAAAAAGATCGAATCGCTGATGTCTTTATAGTTCGGCCTCTAGTCATGAATTTTTATGCAATTGCGCCAATTCTTTTCATGAGGGTCGACCATGTAAGAATGCATCCACACAGCAAATATTTTTGTTCTGAAACTTATACTTTTGAGAAAAGCTCTCATGGCGTAAAAGTCATGCATGTGAAAAAGATCGAATCGCTGATGTCTTTATAGTTCGGCCTCAAGTCATGAATTTTTATGCAATTGCGCCAATTCTTTTCATGAGGGTCGACCATGTAAGAATGCATCCACACACCAAATATTTTTGTTCTGAAACTAATACTTTTGAGAATAGCTCTCATGGCGTAAATGTCGTGCATGTGAAAAAGTTCCAATCGCTGATGTATTTATAGTTCAGCCTCTAGTCATGAATTTTTATGCAATTGCGCCAATTCTTTTCATGAGGGTCGACCATGTAAGAATGCATCCACACACCAAATATTTTTGTTCTGAAACTAATACTTTTGAGAATAGCTCTCATGGCGTAAAAGTCATGCATGCGAAAAAATTAGAATCGCTGATGTCTTTATAGTTCGGCCTCAAGTCATGAATTTTTATGCAATTGCGCCAATTCTTTTCATGAGGGTCGACCATGTAAGAATGCATCCACACACCAAATATTTTTGTTCTGAAACTAATACTTTTGAGAATAGCTCTCATGGCGTAAAAGTCATGCATGTGAAAAAGATCGAATCGCTGATGTCTTTATAGTTCGGCCTCAAGTCATGAATTTTTATGCAATTGCGCCAATTCTTTTCATGAGGGTCGACCATGTAAGAATGCATCCACACACCAAATATTTTTGTTCTGAAACTTATACTTTTGAGAAAAGCTCTCATGGCGTAAAAGTCATGCATGTGAAAAAGATCGAATCGCTGATGTCTTTATAGTTCGGCCTCAAGTCATGAATTTTTATGCAATTGCGCCAATTCTTTTCATGAGGGTCGACCATGTAAGAATGCATCCACACAGCAAATATTTTTGTTCTGAAACTAATACTTTTGAGAATAGCTCTCATGGCGTAAAAGTCATGCATGTGAAAAAGATCGAATCGCTGATGTCTTTATAGTTCGGCCTCAAGTCATGAATTTTTATGCAATTGCGCCAATTCTTTTCATGAGGGTCGACCATGTAAGAATGCATCCACACAGCAAATATTTTTGTTCTGAAACTTATACTTTTGAGAAAAGCTCTCATGGCGTAAAAGTCATGCATGTGAAAAAGATCGAATCGCTGATGTCTTTATAGTTCGGCCTCAAGTCATGAATTTTAATGCAATTGCGCCAATTCTTTTCATGAGGATCGACCATGTAAGAATGCATCCACACACCAAATATTTTTGTTCTGAAACTAATACTTTTGAGAATAGCTCTCATGGCGTAAATGTCGTAAATGTGAAAAAGTTCCAATCGCTGATGTATTTATAGTTCAGCCTCTAGTCATGAATTTTTATGCAATTGCGCCAATTTTTTTCATGAGGGTCGACCAGGTAAGAATGCATCCACACACCAATTATTTTTGTTCTGAAACTTATACCTTTGGGAATAGCTCTCATGGCGTAAAAGTCATGCATGTGAAAAAGTTCCAATCGCTGATGTATTTATAGTTCTGCCTCTAGTCATGAATTTTTATGCATTTGCGCCAATTCTTTTCATGAGGGTCGACCATGTAAGAATGCATCCACACACCAAACATTTTTGTTCTGAAACTAATACTTTTGAGAATAGCTCTCATGGCGTAAAAGTCATGCATGTGAAAAAGATCGAATCGCTGATGTCTTTATAGTTCGACCTCAAGTCATGAATTTTGATGCAATTGCGCCAATTCTTTTCATGAGGGTCGACCATGTAAGAATGCATCCACACAGCAAATATTTTTGTTCTGAAACTTATACTTTTGAGAATAGCTCTCATGGCGTAAAAGTTATGCATGTGAAAAAGATCGAATCGCTGATGTCTTTATAGTTCGGCCTCAAGTCATGAATTTTTATGCAATTGCGCCAATTCTTTTCATGAGGGTCGACCATGTAAGAATGCATCCACACACCAAACATTTTTGTTCTGAAACTAATACTTTTGAGAATAGCTCTCATGGCGTAAAAGTCATGCATGTGAAAAAGATCGAATCGCTGATGTCTTTATAGTTCGACCTCAAGTCATGAATTTTTATGCAATTGCGCCAATTCTTTTCATGAGGGTCGACCAAGTAAGAATGCATCCACACACCAAATATTTTTGTTCTGAAACTAATACTTTTGAGAATAGCTCTCATGGCGTAAAAGTCATGCATGTGAAAAAGATCGAATCGCTGATGTCTTTATAGTTCGGCCTCAAGTGATGAATTTTTATGCAATTGCGCCAATTCTTTTCCTGAGGGTCGATCATGTAAGAATGCATCCACACACCAAATATTTTTGTTCTGAAACTAATACTTTTGAGAATAGCTCTCATGGCGTAAAAGTCATGCATGTGAAAAAGATCGAATCGCTGATGTCTTTATAGTTCGGCCTCAAGTCATGAATTTTTATGCAATTGCGCCAATTCTTTTCATGAGGGTCGATCATGTAAGAATGCATCCACACAGCAAATATTTTTGTTCTGAAACTAATACTTTTGAGAATAGCTCTCATGGCGTAAAAGTCATGCATGTGAAAAAGATCGAATCGCTGATGTCTTTATAGTTCGGCCTCAAGTCATGAATGTTTATGCAATTGCGCCAATTCTTTTCATGAGGGTCGACCATGTAAGAATGCATCCACACACCAAATATTTTTGTTCTGAAACTTATACTTTTGAGAATAGCTCTCATGGCGTAAAAGTCATGCATGTGAAAAAGATCGAATCGCTGATGTCTTTATAGTTCGGCCTCAAGTCATGAATTTTTATGCAATTGCGCCAATTCTTTTCATGAGGGTCGACCATGTAAGAATGCATCCACACAGCAAATATTTTTGTTCTGAAACTAATACTTTTGAGAATAGCTCTCATGGCGTAAAAGTCATGCATGTGAAAAAGATCGAATCGCTGATGTCTTTATAGTTCGGCCTCAAGTCATGAATGTTTATGCAATTGCGCCAATTCTTTTCATGAGGGTCGACCATGTAAGAATGCATCCACACAGCAAATATTTTTGTTCTGAAACTTATACTTTTGAGAATAGCTCTCATGGCGTAAAAGTCGTGCATGTGAAAAAGATCGAATCGCTGATGTCTTTATAGTTCGGCCTCAAGTCATGAATTTTTATGCAATTGCGCCAATTCTTTTCATGAGGGTCGACCATGTAAGAATGCATCCACACAGCAAATATTTTTGTTCTGAAACTAATACTTTTGAGAATAGCTCGCATGGCGTAAAAGTCATGCATGTGAAAAAGATCGAATCGCTGATGTCTTTATAGTTCGGCCTCAAGTCATGAATGTTTATGCAATTGCGCCAATTTTTTTTCATGAGGGTCGACCATGTAAGAATTCATCCACACACCAAATATTTTTGTTCTGAAACTTATACTTTTGAGAATAGCTCTCATGGCGTAAAAGTCATGCATGTGAAAAAGATCGAATCGCTGATGTCTTTATAGTTCGGCCTCAAGTCATGAATTTTTATGCAATTGCGCCAATTCTTTTCATGAGGGTCGACCATGTAAGAATGCATCCACACAGCAAATATTTTTTTTCTGAAACTAATACTTTTGAGAATAGCTCTCATGGCGTAAAAGTCATGCATGTGAAAAAGATCGAATCGCTGATGTCTTTATAGTTCGGCCTCAAGTCATGAATTTTTATGCAATTGCGCCAATTCTTTTCATGAGGGTCGACCATGTAAGAATGCATCCACACACCAAATATTTTTGTTCTGAAACTTATACTTTTGAGAATAGCTCTCATGGCGTAAAAGTCATGCATGTGAAAAAGATCGAATCGCTGTTGTATTTATAGTTCGGCCTCAAGTCATGAATTTTTATGCAATTGTGCCAATTTTTTTCATGAGGGTCAACTAGGTAAGAATGCATCCACACACCAAATATTTTTGTTCTGAAACTAATACTTTTGAGAATAGCTCTCATGGCGTAAAAGTCATGCATGTGAAAAAGATCGAATCGCTGATGTCTTTATAGTTCGGCCTCAAGTCATGAATTTTTATGCAATTGCGCCAATTCTTTTCATGAGGGTCGACCATGTAAGAATGCATCCACACAGCAAATATTTTTGTTCTGAAACTAATACTTTTGAGAATAGCTCTCATGGCGTAAAAGTCATGCATGTGAAAAAGATCGAATCGCTGATGTCTTTATAGTTCGGCCTCAAGTCATGAATGTTTATGCAATTGCGCCAATTTTTTTTCATGAGGGTCGACCATGTAAGAATGCATCCACACACCAAATATTTTTGTTCTGAAACTTATACTTTTGAGAATAGCTCTCATGGCGTAAAAGTCATGCATGTGAAAAAGATCGAATCGCTGTTGTATTTATAGTTCGGCCTCAAGTCATGAATTTTTATGCAATTGCGCCAATTTTTTTCATGAGGGTCGACCAAGTAAGAATGCATCCACACACCAAATATTTTTGTTCTGAAACTAATACTTTTGAGAATAGCTCTCATGGCGTAAAAGTCATGCATGTGAAAAAGATCGAATCGCTGATGTCTTTATAGTTCGGCCTCAAGTCATGAATTTTTATGCAATTGCGCCAATTCTTTTCATGAGGGTCGACCATGTAAGAATGCATCCACACAGCAAATATTTTTGTTCTGAAACTAATACTTTTGAGAATAGCTCTCATGGCGTAAAAGTCATGCATGTGAAAAAGATCGAATCGCTGATGTCTTTATAGTTCGGCCTCAAGTCATGAATGTTTATGCAATTGCGCCAATTTTTTTTCATGAGGGTCGACCATGTAAGAATGCATCCACACACCAAATATTTTTGTTCTGAAACTTATACTTTTGAGAATAGCTCTCATGGCGTAAAAGTCATGCATGTGAAAAAGATCGAATCGCTGATGTCTTTATAGTTCGGCCTCAAGTCATGAATTTTTATGCAATTGCGCCAATTCTTTTCATGAGGGTCGACCATGTAAGAATGCATCCACACAGCAAATATTTTTGTTCTGAAACTAATACTTTTGAGAATAGCTCTCATGGCGTAAAAGTCATGCATGTGAAAAAGATCGAATCGCTGATGTCTTTATAGTTCGGCCTCAAGTCATGAATTTTTATGCAATTGCGCCAATTCTTTTTATGAGGGTCGACCATGTAAGAATGCATCCACACAGCAAATATTTTTGTTCTGAAACTTATACTTTTGAGAATAGCTCTCATGGCGTAAAAGTCATGCATGTGAAAAAGATCGAATCGCTGATGTCTTTATAGTTCGGCCTCAAGTCATAAATTTTTATGCAATTGCGCCAATTTTTTTCATGAGGGTCAACTAGGTAAGAATGCATCCACACACCAAATATTTTTGTTCTGAAACTAATACTTTTGAGAATAGCTCTCATGGCGTAAAAGTCATCCACGCGAAAAAATTAGAATCGCTGATGTCTTTATAGTTCGGCCTCAAGTCATGAATTTTTATGCAATTGCGCCAATTGTTTTCATAAGGGTCGACCATGTAAGACTGCATCCACACACCAAATATTTTTGTTCTGAAACTAATACTTTTGAGAATAGCTCTCATAGCGTAAAAGTCATGCATGTGAAAAAGATCGAATCGCTGTTGTATTTATAGTTCGGCCTCAAGTCATGAATTTTTATGCAATTGCGCCAATTCTTTTCATGAGGGTCGACCATGTAAGAATGCATCCACACACCAAACATTTTTGTTCTGAAACTAATACTTTTGAGAATAGCTCTCATGGCGTAAAAGTCATGCATGTGAAAAAGATCGAATCGCTGATGTCTTTATAGTTCGACCTCAAGTCATGAATTTTTATGCAATTGCGCCAATTCTTTTCATGAGGGTCGACCATGTAAGAATGCATCCACACAGCAAATATTTTTGTTCTGAAACTTATACTTTTGAGAATAGCTCTCATGGCGTAAAAGTCATGCATGTGAAAAAGATCGAATCGCTGATGTCTTTATAGTTCGGCCTCAAGTCATGAATTTTTATGCAATTGCGCCAATTCTTTTCATGAGGGTCGACCATGTAAGAATGCATCCACACACCAAATATTTTTGTTCTGAAACTAATACTTTTGAGAATAGCTCTCATGGCGTAAAAGTCATGCATGTGAAAAAGATCGAATCGCTGATGTCTTTATAGTTCGGCCTCAAGTCATGAATTTTTATGCAATTGCGCCAATTCTTTTCATGAGGGTCGACCATGTAAGAATGCATCCACACAGCAAATATTTTTGTTCTGAAACTAATACTTTTGAGAATAGCTCTCATGGCGTAAAAGTCATGCATGTGAAAAAGATCGAATCGCTGATGTCTTTATAGTTCGGCCTCAAGTCATGAATTTTTATGCAATTGCGCCAATTCTTTTCATGAGGGTCGACCATGTAAGAATGCATCCACACACCAAATATTTTTGTTCTGAAACTAATACTTTTGAGAATAGCTCTCATGGCGTAAAAGTCATGCATGTGAAAAAGATCGAATCGCTGATGTCTTTATAGTTCGGCCTCAAGTGATGAATTTTTATGCAATTGCGCCAATTGTTTTCATGAGGGTCGACCATGTAAGACTGCATCCAGATACCAATTATTTTTGTTCTGAAACTAATACTTTTGAGAATAGCTCTCATGGCGTAAATGTCATGCATGTGAAAAAGTTCCAATCGCTGATGTATTTATAGTTCAGCCTCTAGTCATGAATTTTTATGCAATTGCGCCAATTGTTTTCATGAGGGTCGACCAGGTAAGAATGCATCCACACACCAATTATTTTTGTTCTGAAACTTATACCTTTGAGAACAGCTCTCATGGCGTAAAAGTCATGCATGTGAAAAAGATCGAATCGCTGATGTCTTTATAGTTCGGCCTCAAGTCATGAATTTTTATGCAATTGCGCCAATTCTTTTCATGAGGTCGACCATGTAAGAATGCATCCACACACCAAATATTTTTGTTCTGAAACTTATACTTTTGAGAATAGCTCTCATGGCGTAAAAGTCATGCATGTGAAAAAGATCGAATCGCTGATGTCTTTATAGTTCGGCCTCAAGTCATGAATTTTTATGCAATTGCGCCAATTCTTTTCATGAGGGTCGACCAGGTAAGAATGCATCCACACAGCAAATATTTTTGTTCTGAAACTTATACTTTTGAGAATAGCTCTCATGGCGTAAATGTCATGCATGTGAAAAAGGTCCAATCGCTGATGTATTTATAGTTCAGCCTCTAGTCATGAATTTTTATGCAATTGCGCCAATTTTTTTCATGAGGGTCAACTAGGTAAGAATGCATCCACACACCAAATATTTTTGTTCTGAAACTAATACTTTTGAGAATAGCTCTCATGGCGTAAAAGTCATCCACGCGAAAAAATTAGAATCGCTGATGTCTTTATAGTTCGGCCTCAAGTGATGAATTTTTATGCAATTGCGCCAATTGTTTTCATAAGGGTCGACCAGGTACGACTGCATCCACACACCAAATATTTTTGTTCTGAAACTAATACTTTTGAGAATAGCTCTCATAGCGTAAAAGTCATGCATGTGAAAAAGATCGAATCGCTGTTGTATTTATAGTTCGGCCTCAAGTCATGAATTTTTATGCAATTGCGCCAATTCTTTTCATGAGGGTCAACTAGGTAAGAATGCATCCACACACCAAATATTTTTGTTCTGAAACTAATACTTTTGAGAATAGCTCTCATGGCGTAAAAGTCATCCACGCGAAAAAATTAGAATCGCTGATGTCTTTATAGTTCGGCCTCAAGTCATGAATTTTTATGCAATTGCGCCAATTGTTTTCATAAGGGTCGACCATGTAAGACTGCATCCACACACCAAATATTTTTGTTCTGAAACTAATACTTTTGAGAATAGCTCTCATAGCGTAAAAGTCATGCATGTGAAAAAGATCGAATCGCTGTTGTATTTATAGTTCGGCCTCAAGTCATGAATTTTTATGCAATTGCGCCAATTCTTTTCATGAGGGTCGACCATGTAAGAATGCATCCACACACCAAACATTTTTGTTCTGAAACTAATACTTTTGAGAATAGCTCTCATGGCGTAAAAGTCATGCATGTGAAAAAGATCGAATCGCTGATGTCTTTATAGTTCGACCTCAAGTCATGAATTTTTATGCAATTGCGCCAATTCTTTTCATGAGGGTCGACCATGTAAGAATGCATCCACACAGCAAATATTTTTGTTCTGAAACTTATACTTTTGAGAATAGCTCTCATGGCGTAAAAGTCATGCATGTGAAAAAGATCGAATCGCTGATGTCTTTATAGTTCGGCCTCAAGTCATGAATTTTTATGCAATTGCGCCAATTCTTTTCATGAGGGTCGACCATGTAAGAATGCATCCACACACCAAATATTTTTGTTCTGAAACTAATACTTTTGAGAATAGCTCTCATGGCGTAAAAGTCATGCATGTGAAAAAGATCGAATCGCTGATGTCTTTATAGTTCGGCCTCAAGTCATGAATTTTTATGCAATTGCGCCAATTCTTTTCATGAGGGTCGACCATGTAAGAATGCATCCACACAGCAAATATTTTTGTTCTGAAACTAATACTTTTGAGAATAGCTCTCATGGCGTAAAAGTCATGCATGTGAAAAAGATCGAATCGCTGATGTCTTTATAGTTCGGCCTCAAGTCATGAATTTTTATGCAATTGCGCCAATTCTTTTCATGAGGGTCGACCATGTAAGAATGCATCCACACACCAAATATTTTTGTTCTGAAACTAATACTTTTGAGAATAGCTCTCATGGCGTAAAAGTCATGCATGTGAAAAAGATCGAATCGCTGATGTCTTTATAGTTCGGCCTCAAGTCATGAATTTTTATGCAATTGCGCCAATTGTTTTCATGAGGGTCGACCATGTAAGACTGCATCCAGATACCAATTATTTTTGTTCTGAAACTAATACTTTTGAGAATAGCTCTCATGGCGTAAATGTCATGCATGTGAAAAAGTTCCAATCGCTGATGTATTTATAGTTCAGGCTCTAGTCATGAATTTTTATGCAATTGCGCCAATTGTTTTCATGAGGGTCGACCAGGTAAGAATGCATCCACACACCAATTATTTTTGTTCTGAAACTTATACCTTTGAGAACAGCTCTCATGGCGTAAAAGTCATGCATGTGAAAAAGATCGAATCGCTGATGTCTTTATAGTTCGGCCTCAAGTCATGAATTTTTATGCAATTGCGCCAATTCTTTTCATGAGGTCGACCATGTAAGAATGCATCCACACACCAAATATTTTTGTTCTGAAACTTATACTTTTGAGAATAGCTCTCATGGCGTAAAAGTCATGCATGTGAAAAAGATCGAATCGCTGATGTCTTTATAGTTCGGCCTCAAGTCATGAATTTTTATGCAATTGCGCCAATTCTTTTCATGAGGGTCGACCAGGTAAGAATGCATCCACACAGCAAATATTTTTGTTCTGAAACTTATACTTTTGAGAATAGCTCTCATGGCGTAAATGTCATGCATGTGAAAAAGGTCCAATCGCTGATGTATTTATAGTTCAGCCTCTAGTCATGAATTTTTATGCAATTGCGCCAATTTTTTTCATGAGGGTCAACTAGGTAAGAATGCATCCACACACCAAATATTTTTGTTCTGAAACTAATACTTTTGAGAATAGCTCTCATGGCGTAAAAGTCATCCACGCGAAAAAATTAGAATCGCTGATGTCTTTATAGTTCGGCCTCAAGTGATGAATTTTTATGCAATTGCGCCAATTGTTTTCATAAGGGTCGACCAGGTACGACTGCATCCACACACCAAATATTTTTGTTCTGAAACTAATACTTTTGAGAATAGCTCTCATAGCGTAAAAGTCATGCATGTGAAAAAGATCGAATCGCTGTTGTATTTATAGTTCGGCCTCAAGTCATGAATTTTTATGCAATTGCGCCAATTCTTTTCATGAGGGTCGACCATGTAAGAATGCATCCACACACCAAACATTTTTGTTCTGAAACTAATACTTTTGAGAATAGCTCTCATGGCGTAAAAGTCATGCATGTGAAAAAGATCGAATCGCTGATGTCTTTATAGTTCGGCCTCAAGTCATGAATTTTTATGCAATTGCGCCAATTCTTTTCATGAGGGTCGACCATGTAAGAATGCATCCACACACCAAATATTTTTGTTCTGAAACTAATACTTTTGAGAATAGCTCTCATGGCGTAAAAGTCATGCATGTGAAAAAGATCGAATCGCTGATGTCTTTATAGTTCGACCTCAAGTCATGAATTTTTATGCAATTGCGCCAATTCTTTTCATGAGGGTCGACCAAGTAAGAATGCATCCACACAGCAAATATTTTTGTTCTGAAACTAATACTTTTGAGAATAGCTCTCATGGCGTAAAAGTCATGCATGTGAAAAAGATCGAATCGCTGATGTCTTTATAGTTCGGCCTCAAGTCATGAATTTTTATGCAATTGCGCCAATTCTTTTCATGAGGGTCGACCATGTAAGAATGCATCTACACACCAAATATTTTTGTTCTGAAACTAATACTTTTGAGAATAGCTCTCATGGCGTAAAAGTCATGCATGTGAAAAAGATCGAATCGCTGATGTCTTTATAGTTCGGCCTCAAGTCATGAATTTTTATGCAATTGCGCCAATTCTTTTCATGAGGGTCGACCATGTAAGAATGCATCCACACAGCAAATATTTTTGTTCTGAAACTAATACTTTTGAGAATAGCTCTCATGGCGTAAAAGTCATGCATGTGAAAAAGATCGAATCGCTGATGTCTTTATAGTTCGGCCTCAAGTCATGAATGTTTATGCAATTGCGCCAATTCTTTTCATGAGGGTCGACCATGTAAGAATGCATCCACACAGCAAATATTTTTGTTCTGAAACTTATACTTTTGAGAATAGCTCTCATGGCGTAAAAGTCATGCATGTGAAAAAGATCGAATCGCTGATGTCTTTATAGTTCGGCCTCAAGTCATGAATTTTTATGCAATTGCGCCAATTCTTTTCATGAGGGTCGACCATGTAAGAATGCATCCACACACCAAACATTTTTGTTCTGAAACTAATACTTTTGAGAATAGCTCTCATGGCGTAAAAGTCATGCATGTGAAAAAGATCGAATCGCTGATGTCTTTATAGTTCGGCCTCAAGTCATGAATTTTTATGCAATTGCGCCAATTCTTTTCATGAGGGTCGACCATGTAAGAATTCATCCACACAGCAAATATTTTTGTTCTGAAACTAATACTTTTGAGAATAGCTCTCATGGCGTAAAAGTCATGCATGAAAAAAAATTAGAATCGCTGATGTCTTTATAGTTCGGCCTCAAGTCATGAATTTTTATGCAATTGCGCCAATTCTTTTCATGAGGGTCGACCATGTAAGAATGCATCCACACACCAAATATTTTTGTTCTGAAACTAATACTTTTGAGAATAGCTCTCATGGCGTAAAAGTCATGCATGTGAAAAAGATCGAATCGCTGATGTCTTTATAGATCGGCCTCAAGTCATGAATTTTTATGCAATTGCGCCAATTCTTTTCATGAGGGTCGACCATGTAAGAATGCATCCACACAGCAAATATTTTTGTTCTGAAACTTATACTTTTGAGAATAGCTCTCATGGCGTAAAAGTCATGCATGTGAAAAAGATCGAATCGCTGATGTCTTTATAGTTCGGCCTCAAGTCATGAATTTTTATGCAATTGCGCCAATTCTTTTCATGAGGGTCGACCATGTAAGAATGCATCCACACAGCAAATATTTTTGTTCTGAAACTTATACTTTTGAGAATAGCTCTCATAGCGTAAAAGTCATGCATGAAAAAAAATTAGAATCGCTGATGTCTTTATAGTTCGGCCTCAAGTCATGAATTTTTATGCAATTGCGCCAATTCTTTTCATGAGGGTCGACCATGTAAGAATGCATCCACACACCAAATATTTTTGTTCTGAAACTAATACTTTTGAGAATAGCTCTCATGGCGTAAAAGTCATGCATGTGAAAAAGATCGAATCGCTGATGTCTTTATAGTTCGGCCTCAAGTCATGAATTTTTATGCAATTGCGCCAATTCTTTTCATGAGGGTCGACCATGTAAGAATGCATCCACACACCAAATATTTTTGTTCTGAAACTTATACTTTTGAGAATAGCTCTCATGGCGTAAAAGTCATGCATGTGAAAAAGATCGAATCGCTGTTGTATTTATAGTTCGGCCTCAAGTCATGAATTTTTATGCAATTGCGCCAATTCTTTTCATGAGGGTCGACCATGTAAGAATGCATCCACACACCAAACATTTTTGTTCTGAAACTAATACTTTTGAGAATAGCTCTCATGGCGTAAAAGTCATGCATGTGAAAAAGATCGAATCGCTGATGTCTTTATAGTTCGGCCTCAAGTCATGAATTTTTATGCAATTGCGCCAATTTTTTTCATGAGGGTCAACCAGGTAAGAATGCATCCACACAGCAAATATTTTTGTTCTGAAACTAATACTTTTGAGAATAGCTCTCATGGCGTAAAAGTCATGCATGCGAAAAAATTAGAATCGCTGATGTCTTTATAGTTCGGCCTCAAGTCATGAATTTTTATGCAATTGCGCCAATTGTTTTCATAAGGGTCGACCAGGTACGACTGCATCCACACACCAAATATTTTTGTTCTGAAACTAATACTTTTGAGAATAGCTCTCATAGCGTAAAAGTCATGCATGTGCAAAAGATCGAATCGCTGTTGTATTTATAGTTCGGCCTCAAGTCATGAATTTTTATGCAATTGCGCCAATTGTTTTCATGAGGGTCGACCATGTAAGAATGCATCCACACACCAAACATTTTTGTTCTGAAACTAATACTTTTGAGAATAGCTCTCATGGCGTAAAAGTCATGCATGTGAAAAAGATCGAATCGCTGATGTCTTTATAGTTCGACCTGAAAACATGAATTTTTATGCAATTGCGCCAATTCTTTTCATGAGGGTCGACCATGTAAGAATGCATCCACACAGCAAATATTTTTGTTCTGAAACTAATACTTTTGAGAATAGCTCTCATGGCGTAAAAGTCATGCATGTGAAAAAGATCGAATCGCTGATGTCTTTATAGTTCGGCCTCAAGTCATGAATGTTTATGCAATTGCGCCAATTCTTTTCATGAGGGTCGACCATGTAAGAATGCATCCACACAGCAAATATTTTTGTTCTGAAACTAATACTTTTGAGAATAGCTCTCATGGCGTAAAAGTCATGCATGTGAAAAAGATCGAATCGCTGATGTCTTTATAGTTCGACCTGAAAACATGAATTTTTATGCAATTGCGCCAATTCTTTTCATGAGGGTCGACCATGTAAGAATGCATCCACACAGCAAATATTTTTGTTCTGAAACTAATACTTTTGAGAATAGCTCTCATGGCGTAAAAGTCATGCATGTGAAAAAGATCGAATCGCTGATGTCTTTATAGTTCGGCCTCAAGTCATGAATTTTTATGCAATTGCGCCAATTCTTTTCATGAGGGTCGACCATGTAAGAATGCATCCACACACCAAACATTTTTGTTCTGAAACTAATACTTTTGAGAATAGCTCTCATGGCGTAAAAGTCATGCATGTGAAAAAGATCGAATCGCTGATGTCTTTATAGTTCGACCTCAAGTCATGAATTTTTATGCAATTGCGCCAATTCTTTTCATGAGGGTCGACCAAGTAAGAATGCATCCACACAGCAAATATTTTTGTTCTGAAACTAATACTTTTGAGAATAGCTCTCATGGCGTAAAAGTCATGCATGTGAAAAAGATCGAATCGCTGATGTCTTTATAGTTCGGCCTCAAGTCATGAATTTTTATGCAATTGCGCCAATTGTTTTCATGAGGGTCGACCATGTAAGAATGCATCCACACAGCAAATATTTTTGTTCTGAAACTAATACTTTTGAGAATAGCTCTCATGGCGTAAAAGTCATGCATGTGAAAAAGATCGAATCGCTGATGTCTTTATAGTTCGGCCTCAAGTCATGAATGTTTATGCAATTGCGCCAATTCTTTTCATGATGGTCGACCATGTAAGAATGCATCCACACAGCAAATATTTTTGTTCTGAAACTTATACTTTTGAGAATAGCTCTCATGGCGTAAAAGTCATGCATGTGAAAAAGATCGAATCGCTGATGTCTTTATAGTTCGGCCTCAAGTCATGAATTTTTATGCAATTGCGCCAATTCTTTTCATGAGGGTCGACCATGTAAGAATGCATCCACACACCAAACATTTTTGTTCTGAAACTAATACTTTTGAGAATAGCTCTCATGGCGTAAAAGTCATGCATGTGAAAAAGATCGAATCGCTGATGTCTTTATAGTTCGGCCTCAAGTCATGAATTTTTATGCAATTGCGCCAATTCTTTTCATGAGGGTCGACCATGTAAGAATGCATCCACACACCAAATATTTTTGTTCTGAAACTAATACTTTTGAGAATAGCTCTCATGGCGTAAAAGTCATGCATGAAAAAAAATTAGAATCGCTGATGTCTTTATAGTTCGGCCTCAAGTCATGAATTTTTATGCAATTGCGCCAATTCTTTTCATGAGGGTCGACCATGTAAGAATGCATCCACACAGCAAATATTTTTGTTCTGAAACTAATACTTTTGAGAATAGCTCTCATGGCGTAAAAGTCATGCATGTGAAAAAGATCGAATCGCTGATGTCTTTATAGATCGGCCTCAAGTCATGAATTTTTATGCAATTGCGCCAATTCTTTTCATGAGGGTCGACCATGTAAGAATGCATCCACACAGCAAATATTTTTGTTCTGAAACTTATACTTTTGAGAATAGCTCTCATGGCGTAAAAGTCATGCATGTGAAAAAGATCGAATCGCTGATGTCTTTATAGTTCGGCCTCAAGTCATGAATTTTTATGCAATTGCGCCAATTCTGTTCCTGAGGGTCGACCATGTAAGAATGCATCCACACACCAAATATTTTTGTTCTGAAACTTATACTTTTGAGAATAGCTCTCATGGCGTAAAAGTCATGCATGTGAAAAAGATCGAATCGCTGATGTCTTTATAGTTCGGCCTCAAGTCATGAATTTTTATGCAATTGCGCCAATTCTTTTCATGAGGGTCGACCATGTAAGAATGCATCCACACAGCAAATATTTTTGTTCTGAAACTTATACTTTTGAGAATAGCTCTCATGGCGTAAAAGTCATGCATGTGAAAAAGATCGAATCGCTGATGTCTTTATAGTTCGGCCTCAAGTCATGAATTTTTATGCAATTGCGCCAATTCTTTTCATGAGGGTCGACCATGTAAGAATGCATCCACACACCAAACGTTTTTGTTCTGAAACTAATACTTTTGAGAATAGCTCTCATGGCGTAAAAGTCATGCATGTGAAAAAGATCGAATCGCTGATGTCTTTATAGTTCGGCCTCAAGTCATGGATTTTTATGCAATTGCGCCAATTCTTTTCATGAGGGTCGACCATGTAAGAATGCTTCCACACACCAAATATTTTTGTTCTGAAACTAATACTTTTGAGAATAGCTCTCATGGCGTAAAAGTCATGCATGTGAAAAAGATCGAATCGCTGATGTCTTTATAGTTCGACCTCAAGTCATGAATTTTTATGCAATTGCGCCAATTCTTTTCATGAGGGTCGACCAAGTAAGAATGCATCCACACAGCAAATATTTTTGTTCTGAAACTAATACTTTTGAGAATAGCTCTCATGGCGTAAAAGTCATGCATGTGAAAAAGATCGAATCGCTGATGTCTTTATAGTTCGGCCTCAAGTCATGAATTTTTATGCAATTGCGCCAATTCTTTTCATGAGGGTCGACCATGTAAGAATGCATCCACACAGCAAATATTTTTGTTCTGAAACTAATACTTTTGAGAATAGCTCTCATGGCGTAAAAGTCATGCATGTGAAAAAGATCGAATCGCTGATGTCTTTATAGTTCGGCCTCAAGTCATGAATTTTTATGCAATTGCGCCAATTCTTTTCATGAGGGTCGACCATGTAAGAATGCATCCACACAGCAAATATTTTTGTTCTGAAACTTATACTTTTGAGAATAGCTCTCATGGCGTAAAAGTCATGCATGTGAAAAAGATCGAATCGCTGATGTCTTTATAGTTCGGCCTCAAGTCATGAATTTTTATGCAATTGCGCCAATTCTTTTCATGAGGGTCGACCATGTAAGAATGCATCCACACACCAAACATTTTTGTTCTGAAACTAATACTTTTGAGAATAGCTCTCATGGCGTAAAAGTCATGCATGTGAAAAAGATCGAATCGCTGATGTCTTTATAGTTCGGCCTCAAGTCATGAATTTTTATGCAATTGCGCCAATTCTTTTCATGAGGGTCGACCATGTAAGAATTCATCCACACACCAAATATTTTTGTTCTGAAACTAATACTTTTGAGAATAGCTCTCATGGCGTAAAAGTCATGCATGAAAAAAAATTAGAATCGCTGATGTCTTTATAGTTCGGCCTCAAGTCATGAATTTTTATGCAATTGCGCCAATTCTTTTCATGAGGGTCGACCATGTAAGAATGCATCCACACAGCAAATATTTTTGTTCTGAAACTAATACTTTTGAGAATAGCTCTCATGGCGTAAAAGTCATGCATGTGAAAAAGATCGAATCGCTGATGTCTTTATAGATCGGCCTCAAGTCATGAATTTTTATGCAATTGCGCCAATTCTTTTCATGAGGGTCGACCATGTAAGAATGCATCCACACAGCAAATATTTTTGTTCTGAAACTTATACTTTTGAGAATAGCTCTCATGGCGTAAAAGTCATGCATGTGAAAAAGATCGAATCGCTGATGTCTTTATAGTTCGGCCTCAAGTCATGAATTTTTATGCAATTGCGCCAATTCTTTTCATGAGGGTCGACCATGTAAGAATGCATCCACACAGCAAATATTTTTGTTCTGAAACTTATACTTTTGAGAATAGCTCTCATGGCGTAAAAGTCATGCATGAAAAAAAATTAGAATCGCTGATGTCTTTATAGTTCGGCCTCAAGTCATGAATTTTTATGCAATTGCGCCAATTCTTTTCATGAGGGTCGACCATGTAAGAATGCATCCACACAGCAAATATTTTTGTTCTGAAACTTATACTTTTGAGAATAGCTCTCATGGCGTAAAAGTCATGCATGTGAAAAAGATCGAATCGCTGATGTCTTTATAGTTCGGCCTCAAGTCATGAATTTTTATGCAATTGCGCCAATTCTTTTCATGAGGGTCGACCATGTAAGAATTCATCCACACACCAAATATTTTTGTTCTGAAACTAATACTTTTGAGAATAGCTCTCATGGCGTAAAAGTCATGCATGTGAAAAAGATCGAATCGCTGATGTCTTTATAGTTCGGCCTCAAGTCATGAATTTTTATGCAATTGCGCCAATTCTTTTCATGAGGGTCGACCATGTAAGAATGCATCCACACAGCAAATATTTTTGTTCTGAAACTTATACTTTTGAGAATAGCTCTCATGGCGTAAAAGTCATGCATGTGAAAAAGATCGAATCGCTGATGTCTTTATAGTTCGGCCTCAAGTCATGAATTTTTATGCAATTGCGCCAATTCTTTTCATGAGGGTCGACCATGTAAGAATGCATCCACACAGCAAATATTTTTGTTCTGAAACTAATACTTTTGAGAATAGCTCTCATGGCGTAAAAGTCATGCATGTGAAAAAGATCGAATCGCTGATGTCTTTATAGTTCGGCCTCAAGTCATGAATTTTTATGCAATTTCGCCAATTCTTTTCATGAGGGTCGACCATGTAAGAATGCATCCACACACCAAATATTTTTGTTCTGAAACTAATACTTTTGAGAATAGCTCTCATGGCGTAAAAGTCATGCACGTGAAAAAGATCGAATCGCTGATGTCTTTATAGTTCGGCCTCAAGTCATGAATTTTTATGCAATTGCGCCAATTCTTTTCATGAGGGTCGACCATGTAAGAATGCATCCACACACCAAATATTTTTGTTCTGAAACTAATACTTTTGAGAATAGCTCTCATGGCGTAAAAGTCATGCATGTGAAAAAGATCGAATCGCTGATGTCTTTATAGTTCGGCCTCAAGTCATGAATTTTTATGCAATTGCGCCAATTCTTTTCATGAGGGTCGACCATGTAAGAATGCATCCACACAGCAAATATTTTTGTTCTGAAACTAATACTTTTGAGAATAGCTCTCATGGCGTAAAAGTCATGCATGTGAAAAAGATCGAATCGCTGATGTCTTTATAGTTCGGCCTCAAGTCATGAATTTTTATGCAATTTCGCCAATTCTTTTCATGAGGGTCGACCATGTAAGAATGCATCCACACAGCAAATATTTTTGTTCTGAAACTAATACTTTTGAGAATAGCTCTCATGGCGTAAAAGTCATGCACGTGAAAAAGATCGAATCGCTGATGTCTTTATAGTTCGGCCTCAAGTCATGAATTTTTATGCAATTGCGCCAATTCTTTTCATGAGGGTCGACCATGTAAGAATGCATCCACACACCAAATATTTTTGTTCTGAAACTAATACTTTTGAGAATAGCTCTCATGGCGTAAAAGTCATGCATGTGAAAAAGATCGAATCGCTGATGTCTTTATAGTTCGGCCTCAAGTCATGAATTTTTATGCAATTGCGCCAATTCTTTTCATGAGGGTCGACCATGTAAGAATGCATCCACACAGCAAATATTTTTGTTCTGAAACTTATACTTTTGAGAATAGCTCTCATGGCGTAAAAGTCATGCATGTGAAAAAGATCGAATCGCTGATGTCTTTATAGTTCGGCCTCAAGTCATAAATTTTTATGCAATTGCGCCAATTCTTTTCATGAGGGTCGACCATGTAAGAATGCATCCACACACCAAATATTTTTGTTCTGAAACTAATACTTTTGAGAATAGCTCTCATGGCGTAAAAGCCATCCACGCGAAAAAATTAGAATCGCTGATGTCTTTATAGTTCGGCCTCAAGTCATGAATTTTTATGCAATTGCGCCAATTCTTTTCATGAGGGTCGACCAGGTACGACTGCATCCACACACCAAATATTTTTGTTCTGAAACTTATACTTTTGAGAATAGCTCTCATGGCGTAAAAGTCATGCATGTGAAAAAGATCGAATCGCTGTTGTATTTATAGTTCGACCTCAAGTCATGAATTTTTATGCAATTGCGCCAATTCTTTTCATGAGGGTCGACCATGTAAGAATGCATCCACACAGCAAATATTTTTGTTCTGAAACTAATACTTTTGAGAATAGCTCTCATGGCGTAAAAGTCATGCATGTGAAAAAGATCGAATCGCTGATGTCTTTATAGTTCGGCCTCAAGTCATGAATTTTTATGCAATTGCGCCAATTCTTTTCATGAGGGTCGACCATGTAAGAATTCATCCACACAGCAAATATTTTTGTTCTGAAACTAATACTTTTGAGAATAGCTCTCATGGCGTAAAAGTCATGCATGTGAAAAAGATCGAATCGCTGATGTATTTATAGTTCGGCCTCAAGTCATGAATTTTTATGCAATTGCGCCAATTCTTTTCCTGAGGGTCGACCATGTAAGAATGCATCCACACAGCAAATATTTTTGTTCTGAAACTTATACTTTTGAGAATAGCTCTCATGGCGTAAAAGTCATGCATGTGAAAAAGATCGAATCGCTGATGTCTTTATAGTTCGGCCTCAAGTCATGAATTTTTATGCAATTGCGCCAATTCTTTTCATGAGGGTCGACCATGTAAGAATTCATCCACACAGCAAATATTTTTGTTCTGAAACTAATACTTTTGAGAATAGCTCTCATGGCGTAAAAGTCATGCATGAAAAAAAATTAGAATCGCTGATGTCTTTATAGTTCGGCCTCAAGTCATGAATTTTTATGCAATTGCGCCAATTCTTTTCATGAGGGTCGACCATGTAAGAACGCATCCACACAGCAAATATTTTTGTTCTGAAACTAATACTTTTGAGAATAGCTCTCATGGCGTAAAAGTCATGCATGTGAAAAAGATCGAATCGCTGATGTCTTTATAGTTCGGCCTCAAGTCATGAATTTTTATGCAATTGCGCCAATTCTTTTCATGAGGGTCGACCATGTAAGAATGCATCCACACAGCAAATATTTTTGTTCTGAAACTTATACTTTTGAGAATAGCTCTCATGGCGTAAAAGTCATGCATGTGAAAAAGATCGAATCGCTGATGTCTTTATAGTTCGACCTCAAGTCATGAATTTTTATGCAATTGCGCCAATTGTTTTCATGAGGGTCGACCATGTAAGAATGCATCCACACAGCAAATATTTTTGTTCTGAAACTAATACTTTTGAGAACAGCTCTCATGGCGTAAAAGTCATGCATGTGAAAAAGATCGAATCGCTGATGTCTTTATAGTTCGGCCTCAAGTCATGAATTTTTATGCAATTGCGCCAATTCTTTTCCTGAGGGTCGACCATGTAAGAATTCATCCACACACCAAATATTTTTGTTCTGAAACTAATACTTTTGAGAATAGCTCTCATGGCGTAAAAGTCATGCATGTGAAAAAGATCGAATCGCTGATGTCTTTATAGATCGGCCTCAAGTCATGAATTTTTATGCAATTGCGCCAATTCTTTTCATGAGGGTCGACCATGTAAGAATGCATCCACACAGCAAATATTTTTGTTCTGAAACTTATACTTTTGAGAATAGCTCTCATGGCGTAAAAGTCATGCATGTGAAAAAGATCGAATCGCTGATGTCTTTATAGTTCGGCCTCAAGTCATGAATTTTTATGCAATTGCGCCAATTCTTTTCATGAGGGTCGACCATGTAAGAATGCATCCACACAGCAAATATTTTTGTTCTGAAACTTATACTTTTGAGAATAGCTCTCATGGCGTAAAAGTCATGCATGTGAAAAAGATCGAATCGCTGATGTCTTTATAGTTCGGCCTCAAGTCATGAATTTTTATGCAATTGCGCCAATTCTTTTCATGAGGGTCGACCATGTAAGAATGCATCCACACAGCAAATATTTTTGTTCTGAAACTTATACTTTTGAGAATAGCTCTCATGGCGTAAAAGTCATGCATGAAAAAAAATTAGAATCGCTGATGTCTTTATAGTTCGGCCTCAAGTCATGAATTTTTATGCAATTGCGCCAATTCTTTTCATGAGGGTCGACCATGTAAGAATGCATCCACACAGCAAATATTTTTGTTCTGAAACTTATACTTTTGAGAATAGCTCTCATGGCGTAAAAGTCATGCATGTGAAAAAGATCGAATCGCTGATGTCTTTATAGTTCGGCCTCAAGTCATGAATTTTTATGCAATTGCGCCAATTCTTTTCATGAGGGTCGACCATGTAAGAATTCATCCACACACCAAATATTTTTGTTCTGAAACTAATACTTTTGAGAATAGCTCTCATGGCGTAAAAGTCATGCATGTGAAAAAGATCGAATCGCTGATGTCTTTATAGTTCGGCCTCAAGTCATGAATTTTTATGCAATTGCGCCAATTCTTTTCATGAGGGTCGACCATGTAAGAATGCATCCACACAGCAAATATTTTTGTTCTGAAACTTATACTTTTGAGAATAGCTCTCATGGCGTAAAAGTCATGCATGTGAAAAAGATCGAATCGCTGATGTCTTTATAGTTCGGCCTCAAGTCATGAATTTTTATGCAATTGCGCCAATTCTTTTCATGAGGGTCGACCATGTAAGAATGCATCCACACAGCAAATATTTTTGTTCTGAAACTAATACTTTTGAGAATAGCTCTCATGGCGTAAAAGTCATGCATGTGAAAAAGATCGAATCGCTGATGTCTTTATAGTTCGGCCTCAAGTCATGAATTTTTATGCAATTTCGCCAATTCTTTTCATGAGGGTCGACCATGTAAGAATGCATCCACACACCAAATATTTTTGTTCTGAAACTAATACTTTTGAGAATAGCTCTCATGGCGTAAAAGTCATGCACGTGAAAAAGATCGAATCGCTGATGTCTTTATAGTTCGGCCTCAAGTCATGAATTTTTATGCAATTGCGCCAATTCTTTTCATGAGGGTCGACCATGTAAGAATGCATCCACACACCAAATATTTTTGTTCTGAAACTAATACTTTTGAGAATAGCTCTCATGGCGTAAAAGTCATGCATGTGAAAAAGATCGAATCGCTGATGTCTTTATAGTTCGGCCTCAAGTCATGAATTTTTATGCAATTGCGCCAATTCTTTTCATGAGGGTCGACCATGTAAGAATGCATCCACACAGCAAATATTTTTGTTCTGAAACTAATACTTTTGAGAATAGCTCTCATGGCGTAAAAGTCATGCATGTGAAAAAGATCGAATCGCTGATGTCTTTATAGTTCGGCCTCAAGTCATGAATTTTTATGCAATTTCGCCAATTCTTTTCATGAGGGTCGACCATGTAAGAATGCATCCACACAGCAAATATTTTTGTTCTGAAACTAATACTTTTGAGAATAGCTCTCATGGCGTAAAAGTCATGCACGTGAAAAAGATCGAATCGCTGATGTCTTTATAGTTCGGCCTCAAGTCATGAATTTTTATGCAATTGCGCCAATTCTTTTCATGAGGGTCGACCATGTAAGAATGCATCCACACACCAAATATTTTTGTTCTGAAACTAATACTTTTGAGAATAGCTCTCATGGCGTAAAAGTCATGCATGTGAAAAAGATCGAATCGCTGATGTCTTTATAGTTCGGCCTCAAGTCATGAATTTTTATGCAATTGCGCCAATTCTTTTCATGAGGGTCGACCATGTAAGAATGCATCCACACAGCAAATATTTTTGTTCTGAAACTTATACTTTTGAGAATAGCTCTCATGGCGTAAAAGTCATGCATGTGAAAAAGATCGAATCGCTGATGTCTTTATAGTTCGGCCTCAAGTCATAAATTTTTATGCAATTGCGCCAATTCTTTTCATGAGGGTCGACCATGTAAGAATGCATCCACACACCAAATATTTTTGTTCTGAAACTAATACTTTTGAGAATAGCTCTCATGGCGTAAAAGCCATCCACGCGAAAAAATTAGAATCGCTGATGTCTTTATAGTTCGGCCTCAAGTCATGAATTTTTATGCAATTGCGCCAATTCTTTTCATGAGGGTCGACCAGGTACGACTGCATCCACACACCAAATATTTTTGTTCTGAAACTTATACTTTTGAGAATAGCTCTCATGGCGTAAAAGTCATGCATGTGAAAAAGATCGAATCGCTGTTGTATTTATAGTTCGACCTCAAGTCATGAATTTTTATGCAATTGCGCCAATTCTTTTCATGAGGGTCGACCATGTAAGAATGCATCCACACAGCAAATATTTTTGTTCTGAAACTAATACTTTTGAGAATAGCTCTCATGGCGTAAAAGTCATGCATGTGAAAAAGATCGAATCGCTGATGTCTTTATAGTTCGGCCTCAAGTCATGAATTTTTATGCAATTGCGCCAATTCTTTTCATGAGGGTCGACCATGTAAGAATTCATCCACACAGCAAATATTTTTGTTCTGAAACTAATACTTTTGAGAATAGCTCTCATGGCGTAAAAGTCATGCATGTGAAAAAGATCGAATCGCTGATGTATTTATAGTTCGGCCTCAAGTCATGAATTTTTATGCAATTGCGCCAATTCTTTTCCTGAGGGTCGACCATGTAAGAATGCATCCACACAGCAAATATTTTTGTTCTGAAACTTATACTTTTGAGAATAGCTCTCATGGCGTAAAAGTCATGCATGTGAAAAAGATCGAATCGCTGATGTCTTTATAGTTCGGCCTCAAGTCATGAATTTTTATGCAATTGCGCCAATTCTTTTCATGAGGGTCGACCATGTAAGAATTCATCCACACAGCAAATATTTTTGTTCTGAAACTAATACTTTTGAGAATAGCTCTCATGGCGTAAAAGTCATGCATGAAAAAAAATTAGAATCGCTGATGTCTTTATAGTTCGGCCTCAAGTCATGAATTTTTATGCAATTGCGCCAATTCTTTTCATGAGGGTCGACCATGTAAGAACGCATCCACACAGCAAATATTTTTGTTCTGAAACTAATACTTTTGAGAATAGCTCTCATGGCGTAAAAGTCATGCATGTGAAAAAGATCGAATCGCTGATGTCTTTATAGTTCGGCCTCAAGTCATGAATTTTTATGCAATTGCGCCAATTCTTTTCATGAGGGTCGACCATGTAAGAATGCATCCACACAGCAAATATTTTTGTTCTGAAACTTATACTTTTGAGAATAGCTCTCATGGCGTAAAAGTCATGCATGTGAAAAAGATCGAATCGCTGATGTCTTTATAGTTCGACCTCAAGTCATGAATTTTTATGCAATTGCGCCAATTGTTTTCATGAGGGTCGACCATGTAAGAATGCATCCACACAGCAAATATTTTTGTTCTGAAACTAATACTTTTGAGAACAGCTCTCATGGCGTAAAAGTCATGCATGTGAAAAAGATCGAATCGCTGATGTCTTTATAGTTCGGCCTCAAGTCATGAATTTTTATGCAATTGCGCCAATTCTTTTCCTGAGGGTCGACCATGTAAGAATTCATCCACACACCAAATATTTTTGTTCTGAAACTAATACTTTTGAGAATAGCTCTCATGGCGTAAAAGTCATGCATGTGAAAAAGATCGAATCGCTGATGTCTTTATAGTTCGACCTCAAGTCATGAATTTTTATGCAATTGCGCCAATTCTTTTCCTGAGGGTCGACCATGTAAGAATGCATCCACACAGCAAATATTTTTGTTCTGCAACTTATACTTTTGAGAATAGCTCTCATGGCGTAAAAGTCATGCATGTGAAAAAGATCGAATCGCTGATGTCTTTATAGTTCGGCCTCAAGTCATGAATTTTTATGCAATTGCGCCAATTCTTTTCATGAGGGTCGACCATGTAAGAATGCATCCACACAGCAAATATTTTTGTTCTGAAACTTATACTTTTGAGAATAGCTCTCATGGCGTAAAAGTCATGCACGTGAAAAAGATCGAATCGCTGATGTCTTTATAGTTCGGCCTCAAGTCATGAATTTTTATGCAATTGCGCCAATTCTTTTCATGAGGGTCGACCATGTAAGAATGCATCCACACAGCAAATATTTTTGTTCTGAAACTAATACTTTTGAGAATAGCTCTCATGGCGTAAAAGTCATGCATGTGAAAAAGATCGAATCGCTGATGTCTTTATAGTTCGGCCTCAAGTCATGAATTTTTATGCAATTGCGCCAATTCTTTTCATGAGGGTCGACCATGTAAGAATGCATCCACACAGCAAATATTTTTGTTCTGAAACTTATACTTTTGAGAATAGCTCTCATGGCGTAAAAGTCATGCATGTGAAAAAGATCGAATCGCTGATGTCTTTATAGTTCGGCCTCAAGTCATAAATTTTTATGCAATTGCGCCAATTTTTTTCATGAGGGTCGACCAGGTAAGAATGCATCCACACACCAAATATTTTTGTTCTGAAACTAATACTTTTGAGAATAGCTCTCATGGCGTAAAAGTCATCCGCGCGAAAAAATTACAATCGCTGATGTCTTTATAGTTCGGCCTCAAGTCATGAATTTTTATGCAATTGCGCCAATTGTTTTCATAAGGGTCGACCAGGTACGACTGCATCCACACACCAAATATTTTTGTTCTGAAACTAATACTTTTGAGAATAGCTCTCATAGCGTAAAAGTCATGCATGTGAAAAAGATCGAATCGCTGTTGTATTTATAGTTCGGCCTCAAGTCATGACTTTTTATGCAATTGCGCCAATTCTTTTCATGAGGGTCGACCATGTAAGAATGCATCCACACACCAAACATTTTTGTTCTGAAACTAATACTTTTGAGAATAGCTCTCATGGCGTAAAAGTCATGCATGTGAAAAAGATCGAATCGCTGATGTCTTTATAGTTCGGCCTCAAGTCATGAATTTTTATGCAATTGCGCCAATTGTTTTCATGAGGGTCGACCATGTAAGAATTCATCCACACAGCAAATATTTTTGTTCTGAAACTAATACTTTTGAGAATAGCTCTCATGGCGTAAAAGTCATGCATGTGAAAAAGATCGAATCGCTGATGTCTTTACAGTTCGGCCTCAAGTCATGAATTTTTATGCAATTGCGCCAATTCTTTTCATGAGGGTCGACCATGTAAGAATGCATCCACACAGCAAATATTTTTGTTCTGAAACTTATACTTTTGAGAATAGCTCTCATGGCGTAAAAGTCATGCATGTGAAAAAGATCGAATCGCTGATGTCTTTATAGTTCGGCCTCAAGTCATGAATTTTTATGCAATTGCGCCAATTCTTTTCATGAGGGTCGACCATGTAAGAATTCATCCACACAGCAAATATTTTTGTTCTGAAACTAATACTTTTGAGAATAGCTCTCATGGCGTAAAAGTCATGCATGAAAAAAAATTAGAATCGCTGATGTCTTTATAGTTCGGCCTCAAGTCATGAATTTTTATGCAATTGCGCCAATTCTTTTCATGAGGGTCGACCATGTAAGAATGCATCCACACACCAAATATTTTTGTTCTGAAACTAATACTTTTGAGAATAGCTCTCATGGCGTAAAAGTCATGCATGTGAAAAAGATCGAATCGCTGATGTCTTTATAGTTCGGCCTCAAGTCATGAATTTTTATGCAATTGCGCCAATTCTTTTCATGAGGGTCGACCATGTAAGAATGCATCCACACAGCAAATATTTTTGTTCTGAAACTTATACTTTTGAGAATAGCTCTCATGGCGTAAAAGTCATGCATGTGAAAAAGATCGAATCGCTGATGTCTTTATAGTTCGACCTCAAGTCATGAATTTTTATGCAATTGCGCCAATTGTTTTCATGAGGGTCGACCATGTAAGAATGCATCCACACAGCAAATATTTTTGTTCTGAAACTAATACTTTTGAGAATAGCTCTCATGGCGTAAAAGTCATGCATGTGAAAAAGATCGAATCGCTGATGTCTTTATAGTTCGGCCTCAAGTCATGAATTTTTATGCAATTGCGCCAATTCTTTTCATGAGGGTCGACCATGTAAGAATTCATCCACACACCAAATATTTTTGTTCTGAAACTAATACTTTTGAGAATAGCTCTCATGGCGTAAAAGTCATGCATGTGAAAAAGATCGAATCGCTGATGTCTTTATAGTTCGGCCTCAAGTCATGAATTTTTATGCAATTGCGCCAATTCTTTTCATGAGGGTCGACCATGTAAGAATGCATCCACACACCAAATATTTTTGTTCTGAAACTTATACTTTTGAGAATAGCTCTCATGGCGTAAAAGTCATCCACGCGAAAAAATTACAATCGCTGATGTCTTTATAGTTCGGCCTCAAGTCATGAATTTTTATGCAATTGCGCCAATTCTTTTCATAAGGGTCGACCAGGTACGACTACATCCACACACCAAATATTTTTGTTCTGAAACTAATACTTTTGAGAATAGCTCTCATAGCGTAAAAGTCATGCATGTGGAAAAGATCGAATCGCTTTTGTATTTATAGTTCGACCTGAAGTCATGAATTTTTATGCAATTGCGCCAATTGTTTTCATGAGGGTCGACCATGTAAGAATGCATCCACACAGCAAATATTTTTGTTCTGAAACTAATACTTTTGAGAATAGCTCTCATGGCGTAAAAGTCATGCATGTGAAAAAGATCGAATCGCTGATGTCTTTATAGTTCGGCCTCAAGTCATGAATTTTTATGCAATTGCGCCAATTCTTTTCATGAGGGTCGACCATGTAAGAATTCATCCACACAGCAAATATTTTTGTTCTGAAACTAATACTTTTGAGAATAGCTCTCATGGCGTAAAAGTCATGCATGTGAAAAAGATCGAATCGCTGATGTCTTTATAGTTCGGCCTCAAGTCATGAATTTTTATGCAATTGCGCCAATTCTTTTCCTGAGGGTCGACCATGTAAGAATGCATCCACACAGCAAATATTTTTGTTCTGAAACTTATACTTTTGAGAATAGCTCTCATGGCGTAAAAGTCATGCATGTGAAAAAGATCGAATCGCTGATGTCTTTATAGTTCGGCCTCAAGTCATAAATTTTTATGCAATTGCGCCAATTTTTTTCATGAGGGTCGACCAGGTCAGAATGCATCCACACACCAAACATTTTTGTTCTGAAACTAATACTTTTGAGAATAGCTCTCATGGCGTAAAAGTCATCCACGCGAAAAAATTAGAATCGCTGATGTCTTTATAGTTCGGCCTCAAGTCATGAATTTTTATGCAATTGCGCCAATTGTTTTCATAAGGGTCGACCAGGTACGACTGCATCCACACAGCAAATATTTTTGTTCTGAAACTAATACTTTTGAGAATAGCTCTCATAGCGTAAAAGTCATGCATGTGAAAAAGATCGAATCGCTGTTGTATTTATAGTTCGGCCTCAAGTCATGAATTTTTATGCAATTGCGCCAATTCTTTTCATGAGGGTCGACCATGTAAGAATGCATCCACACACCAAACATTTTTGTTCTGAAACTAATACTTTTGAGAATAGCTCTCATGGCGTAAAAGTCATGCATGTGAAAAAGATCGAATCGCTGATGTCTTTATAGTTCGACCTCAAGTCATGAATTTTTATGCAATTGCGCCAATTGTTTTCATGAGGGTCGACCATGTAAGAATGCATCCACACAGCAAATATTTTTGTTCTGAAACTAATACTTTTGAGAATAGCTCTCATGGCGTAAAAGTCATGCATGTGAAAAAGATCGAATCGCTGATGTCTTTATAGTTCGGCCTCAAGTCATGAATTTTTATGCAATTGCGCCAATTCTTTTCATGAGGGTCGACCATGTAAGAATGCATCCACACACCAAATATTTTTGTTCTGAAACTTATACTTTTGAGAATAGCTCTCATGGCGTAAAAGTCATGCATGTGAAAAAGATCGAATCGCTGATGTCTTTATAGTTCGACCTCAAGTCATGAATTTTTATGCAATTGCGCCAATTCTTTTCATGAGGGTCGACCAAGTAAGAATGCATCCACACAGCAAATATTTTTGTTCTGAAACTAATACTTTTGAGAATAGCTCTCATGGCGTAAAAGTCATGCATGTGAAAAAGATCGAATCGCTGATGTCTTTATAGTTCGGCCTCAAGTGATGAATTTTTATGCAATTGCGCCAATTCTTTTCATGAGGGTCGACCATGTAAGAATGCATCCACACAGCAAATATTTTTGTTCTGAAACTTATACTTTTGAGAATAGCTCTCATGGCGTAAAAGTCATGCATGTGAAAAAGATCGAATCGCTGATGTCTTTATAGTTCGGCCTCAAGTCATGAATCTTTATGCAATTGCGCCAATTCTTTTCATGAGGGTCGACCATGTAAGAATTCATCCACACACCAAATATTTTTGTTCTGAAACTAATACTTTTGAGAATAGCTCTCATGGCGTAAAAGTCATGCATGAAAAAAAATTAGAATCGCTGATGTCTTTATAGTTCGGCCTCAAGTCATGAATTTTTATGCAATTGCGCCAATTCTTTTCATGAGGGTCGACCATGTAAGAATGCATCCACACACCAAATATTTTTGTTCTGAAACTAATACTTTTGAGAATAGCTCTCATGGCGTAAAAGTCATGCATGTGAAAAAGATCGAATCGCTGATGTCTTTATAGTTCGGCCTCAAGTCATGAATTTTGATGCAATTGCGCCAATTCTTTTCCTGAGGGTCGACCATGTAAGAATGCATCCACACAGCAAATATTTTTGTTCTGAAACTTATACTTTTGAGAATAGCTCTCATGGCGTAAAAGTCATGCATGTGAAAAAGATCGAATCGCTGATGTCTTTATAGTTCGACCTCAAGTCATGAATTTTTATGCAATTGCGCCAATTGTTTTCATGAGGGTCGACCATGTAAGAATGCATCCACACAGCAAATATTTTTGTTCTGAAACTAATACTTTTGAGAATAGCTCTCATGGCGTAAAAGTCATGCATGTGAAAAAGATCGAATCGCTGATGTCTTTATAGTTCGGCCTCAAGTCATGAATTTTTATGCAATTGCGCCAATTCTTTTCCTGAGGGTCGACCATGTAAGAATTCATCCACACACCAAATATTTTTGTTCTGAAACTAATACTTATGAGAATAGCTCTCATGGCGTAAAAGTCATGCATGTGAAAAAGATCGAATCGCTGATGTCTTTATAGTTCGGCCTCAAGTCATGAATTTTTATGCAATTGCGCCAATTCTTTTCCTGAGGGTCGACCATGTAAGAATGCATCCACACAGCAAATATTTTTGTTCTGAAACTTATACTTTTGAGAATAGCTCTCATGGCGTAAAAGTCATCCACGCGAAAAAATTACAATCGCTGATGTCTTTATAGTTCGGCCTCAAGTCATGAATTTTTATGCAATTGCGCCAATTCTTTTCATGATGGTCGACCATGTAAGAATGCATCCACACAGCAAATATTTTTGTTCTGAAACTTATACTTTTGAGAATAGCTCTCATGGCGTAAAAGTCATGCATGTGAAAAAGATCGAATCGCTGATGTCTTTATAGTTCGGCCTCAAGTCATGAATTTTTATGCAATTGCGCCAATTCTTTTCATAAGGGTCGACCAGGTACGACTACATCCACACACCAAATATTTTTGTTCTGAAACTAATACTTTTGAGAATAGCTCTCATAGCGTAAAAGTCATGCATGTGGAAAAGATCGAATCGCTTTTGTATTTATAGTTCGACCTCAAGTCATGAATTTTTATGCAATTGCGCCAATTCTTTTCATGAGGGTCGACCATGTAAGAATGCATCCACACAGCAAATATTTTTGTTCTGAAACTAATACTTTTGAGAATAGCTCTCATGGCGTAAAAGTCATGCATGTGAAAAAGATCGAATCGCTGATGTCTTTATAGTTCGGCCTCAAGTGATGAATTTTTATGCAATTGCGCCAATTCTTTTCCTGAGGGTCGACCATGTAAGAATGCATCCACACAGCAAATATTTTTGTTCTGAAACTAATACTTTTGAGAATAGCTCTCATGGCGTAAAAGTCATGCATGTGAAAAAGATCGAATCGCTGATGTCTTTATAGTTCGGCCTCAAGTCATGAATTTTTATGCAATTGCGCCAATTCTTTTCATGAGGGTCGACCATGTAAGAATGCATCCACACACCAAACATTTTTGTTCTGAAACTAATACTTTTGAGAATAGCTCTCATGGCGTAAAAGTCATGCATGTGAAAAAGATCGAATCGCTGATGTCTTTATAGTTCGACCTCAAGTCATGAATTTTTATGCAATTGCGCCAATTCTTTTCATGAGGGTCGACCAAGTAAGAATGCATCCACACAGCAAATATTTTTGTCCTGAAACTAATACTTTTGAGAATAGCTCTCATGGCGTAAAAGTCATGCATGTGAAAAAGATCGAATCGCTGATGTCTTTATAGTTCGGCCTCAAGTCATGAATTTTTATGCAATTGCGCCAATTCTTTTCATGAGGGTCGACCATGTAAGAATGCATCCACACAGCAAATATTTTTGTTCTGAAACTTATACTTTTGAGAATAGCTCTCATGGCGTAAAAGTCATGCATGTGAAAAAGATCGAATCGCTGATGTCTTTATAGTTCGGCCTCAAGTCATGAATTTTTATGCAATTGCGCCAATTCTTTTCATGAGGGTCGACCATGTAAGAATTCATCCACACACCAAATATTTTTGTTCTGAAACTAATACTTTTGAGAATAGCTCTCATGGCGTAAAAGTCATGCATGTGAAAAAAAATTAGAATCGCTGATGTCTTTATAGTTCGGCCTCAAGTCATGAATTTTTATGCAATTGCGCCAATTCTTTTCATGAGGGTCGACCATGTAAGAATGCATCCACACAGCAAATATTTTTGTTCTGAAACTAATACTTTTGAGAATAGCTCTCATGGCGTAAAAGTCATGCATGTGAAAAAGATCGAATCGCTGATGTCTTTATAGTTCGGCCTCAAGTCATGAATTTTTATGCAATTGCGCCAATTCTTTTCCTGAGGGTCGACCATGTAAGAATGCATCCACACAGCAAATATTTTTGTTCTGAAACTTATACTTTTGAGAATAGCTCTCATGGCGTAAAAGTCATGCATGTGAAAAAGATCGAATCGCTGATGTCTTTATAGTTCGACCTCAAGTCATGAATTTTTATGCAATTGCGCCAATTGTTTTCATGAGGGTCGACCATGTAAGAATGCATCCACACAGCAAATATTTTTGTTCTGAAACTAATACTTTTGAGAATAGCTCTCATGGCGTAAAAGTCATGCATGTGAAAAAGATCGAATCGCTGATGTCTTTATAGTTCGGCCTCAAGTCATGAATTTTTATGCAATTGCGCCAATTCTTTTCCTGAGGGTCGACCATGTAAGAATTCATCCACACACCAAATATTTTTGTTCTGAAACTAATACTTTTGAGAATAGCTCTCATGGCGTAAAAGTCATGCATGTGAAAAAGATCGAATCGCTGATGTCTTTATAGTTCGGCCTCAAGTCATGAATTTTTATGCAATTGCGCCAATTCTTTTCCTGAGGGTCGACCATGTAAGAATGCATCCACACAGCAAATATTTTTGTTCTGAAACTTATACTTTTGAGAATAGCTCTCATGGCGTAAAAGTCATCCACGCGAAAAAATTACAATCGCTGATGTCTTTATAGTTCGGCTCAAGTCATGAATTTTTATGCAATTGCGCCAATTCTTTTCATAAGGGTCGACCAGGTACGACTACATCCACACACCAAATATTTTTGTTCTGAAACTAATACTTTTGAGAATAGCTCTCATAGCGTAAAAGTCATGCATGTGGAAAAGATCGAATCGCTTTTGTATTTATAGTTCGACCTGAAGTCATGAATTTTTATGCAATTGCGCCAATTGTTTTCATGAGGGTCGACCATGTAAGAATGCATCCACACAGCAAATATTTTTGTTCTGAAACTAATACTTTTGAGAATAGCTCTCATGGCGTAAAAGTCATGCATGTGAAAAAGATCGAATCGCTGATGTCTTTATAGTTCGGCCTCAAGTGATGAATTTTTATGCAATTGCGCCAATTCTTTTCATGAGGGTCGACCATGTAAGAATGCATCCACACAGCAAATATTTTTGTTCTGAAACTTATACTTTTGAGAATAGCTCTCATGGCGTAAAAGTCATGCATGTGAAAAAGATCGAATCGCTGATGTCTTTATAGTTCGGCCTCAAGTCATGAATTTTTATGCAATTGCGCCAATTCTTTTCATGAGGGTCGACCATGTAAGAATTCATCCACACACCAAATATTTTTGTTCTGAAACTAATACTTTTGAGAATAGCTCTCATGGCGTAAAAGTCATGCATGAAAAAAAATTAGAATCGCTGATGTCTTTATAGTTCGGCCTCAAGTCATGAATTTTTATGCAATTGCGCCAATTCTTTTCATGAGGGTCGACCATGTAAGAATGCATCCACACACCAAATATTTTTGTTCTGAAACTAATACTTTTGAGAATAGCTCTCATGGCGTAAAAGTCATGCATGTGAAAAAGATCGAATCGCTGATGTCTTTATAGTTCGGCCTCAAGTCATGAATTTTTATGCAATTGCGCCAATTCTTTTCATGAGGGTCGACCATGTAAGAATGCATCCACACAGCAAATATTTTTGTTCTGAAACTTATACTTTTGAGAATAGCTCTCATGGCGTAAAAGTCATGCATGTGAAAAAGATCGAATCGCTGATGTCTTTATAGTTCGACCTCAAGTCATGAATTTTTATGCAATTGCGCCAATTGTTTTCATGAGGGTCGACCATGTAAGAATGCATCCACACAGCAAATATTTTTGTTCTGAAACTAATACTTTTGAGAATAGCTCTCATGGCGTAAAAGTCATGCATGTGAAAAAGATCGAATCGCTGATGTCTTTATAGTTCGGCCTCAAGTCATGAATTTTTATGCAATTGCGCCAATTCTTTTCCTGAGGGTCGACCATGTAAGAATTCATCCACACACCAAATATTTTTGTTCTGAAACTAATACTTTTGAGAATAGCTCTCATGGCGTAAAAGTCATGCATGTGAAAAAGATCGAATCGCTGATGTCTTTATAGTTCGGCCTCAAGTCATGAATTTTTATGCAATTGCGCCAATTCTTTTCCTGAGGGTCGACCATGTAAGAATGCATCCACACAGCAAATATTTTTGTTCTGAAACTTATACTTTTGAGAATAGCTCTCATGGCGTAAAAGTCATCCACGCGAAAAAATTACAATCGCTGATGTCTTTATAGTTCGGCCTCAAGTCATGAATTTTTATGCAATTGCGCCAATTCTTTTCATGAGGGTCGACCAGGTACGACTACATCCACACAGCAAATATTTTTGTTCTGAAACTAATACTTTTGAGAATAGCTCTCATGGCGTAAAAGTCATGCATGTGAAAAAGATCGAATCGCTGATGTCTTTATAGTTCGGCCTCAAGTGATGAATTTTTATGCAATTGCGCCAATTCTTTTCATGAGGGTCGACCATGTAAGAATTCATCCACACAGCAAATATTTTTGTTCTGAAACTAATACTTTTGAGAATAGCTCTCATGGCGTAAAAGTCATGCATGTGAAAAAGATCGAATCGCTGATGTCTTTATAGTTCGGCCTCAAGTCATGAATTTTTATGCAATTGCGCCAATTCTTTTCCTGAGGGTCGACCATGTAAGAATGCATCCACACACCAAATATTTTTGTTCTGAAACTTATACTTTTGAGAATAGCTCTCATGGCGTAAAAGTCATGCATGTGAAAAAGATCGAATCGCTGATGTCTTTATAGTTCGGCCTCAAGTCATGAATTTTTATGCAATTGCGCCAATTCTTTTCCTGAGGGTCGACCATGTAAGAATGCATCCACACAGCAAATATTTTTGTTCTGAAACTTATACTTTTGAGAATAGCTCTCATGGCGTAAAAGTCATGCATGTGAAAAAGATCGAATCGCTGATGTCTTTATAGTTCAGCCTCAAGTCATAAATTTTTATGCAATTGCGCCAATTTTTTTCATGAGGGTCGACCAGGTCAGAATGCATCCACACACCAAACATTTTTGTTCTGAAACTAATACTTTTGAGAATAGCTCTCATGGCGTAAAAGTCATCCACGCGAAAAAATTAGAATCGCTGATGTCTTTATAGTTCGGCCTCAAGTCATGAATTTTTATGCAATTGCGCCAATTGTTTTCATGAGGGTCGACCAGGTACGACTGCATCCACACAGCAAATATTTTTGTTCTGAAACTAATACTTTTGAGAATAGCTCTCATAGCGTAAAAGTCATGCATGTGAAAAAGATCGAATCGCTGTTGTATTTATAGTTCGGCCTCAAGTGATGAATTTTTATGCAATTGCGCCAATTCTTTTCCTGAGGGTCGACCATGTAAGAATGCATCCACACAGCAAATATTTTTGTTCTGAAACTTATACTTTTGAGAATAGCTCTCATGGCGTAAAAGTCATCCACGCGAAAAAATTACAATCGCTGATGTCTTTATAGTTCGGCTCAAGTCATGAATTTTTATGCAATTGCGCCAATTCTTTTCATAAGGGTCGACCAGGTACGACTACATCCACACACCAAATATTTTTGTTCTGAAACTAATACTTTTGAGAATAGCTCTCATAGCGTAAAAGTCATGCATGTGGAAAAGATCGAATCGCTTTTGTATTTATAGTTCGACCTGAAGTCATGAATTTTTATGCAATTGCGCCAATTGTTTTCATGAGGGTCGACCATGTAAGAATGCATCCACACAGCAAATATTTTTGTTCTGAAACTAATACTTTTGAGAATAGCTCTCATGGCGTAAAAGTCATGCATGTGAAAAAGATCGAATCGCTGATGTCTTTATAGTTCGGCCTCAAGTGATGAATTTTTATGCAATTGCGCCAATTCTTTTCATGAGGGTCGACCATGTAAGAATGCATCCACACAGCAAATATTTTTGTTCTGAAACTTATACTTTTGAGAATAGCTCTCATGGCGTAAAAGTCATGCATGTGAAAAAGATCGAATCGCTGATGTCTTTATAGTTCGGCCTCAAGTCATGAATTTTTATGCAATTGCGCCAATTCTTTTCATGAGGGTCGACCATGTAAGAATTCATCCACACACCAAATATTTTTGTTCTGAAACTAATACTTTTGAGAATAGCTCTCATGGCGTAAAAGTCATGCATGAAAAAAAATTAGAATCGCTGATGTCTTTATAGTTCGGCCTCAAGTCATGAATTTTTATGCAATTGCGCCAATTCTTTTCATGAGGGTCGACCATGTAAGAATGCATCCACACACCAAATATTTTTGTTCTGAAACTAATACTTTTGAGAATAGCTCTCATGGCGTAAAAGTCATGCATGTGAAAAAGATCGAATCGCTGATGTCTTTATAGTTCGGCCTCAAGTCATGAATTTTTATGCAATTGCGCCAATTCTTTTCCTGAGGGTCGACCATGTAAGAATGCATCCACACAGCAAATATTTTTGTTCTGAAACTTATACTTTTGAGAATAGCTCTCATGGCGTAAAAGTCATGCATGTGAAAAAGATCGAATCGCTGATGTCTTTATAGTTCGACCTCAAGTCATGAATTTTTATGCAATTGCGCCAATTGTTTTCATGAGGGTCGACCATGTAAGAATGCATCCACACAGCAAATATTTTTGTTCTGAAACTAATACTTTTGAGAATAGCTCTCATGGCGTAAAAGTCATGCATGTGAAAAAGATCGAATCGCTGATGTCTTTATAGTTCGGCCTCAAGTCATGAATTTTTATGCAATTGCGCCAATTCTTTTCCTGAGGGTCGACCATGTAAGAATTCATCCACACACCAAATATTTTTGTTCTGAAACTAATACTTTTGAGAATAGCTCTCATGGCGTAAAAGTCATGCATGTGAAAAAGATCGAATCGCTGATGTCTTTATAGTTCGGCCTCAAGTCATGAATTTTTATGCAATTGCGCCAATTCTTTTCCTGAGGGTCGACCATGTAAGAATGCATCCACACAGCAAATATTTTTGTTCTGAAACTTATACTTTTGAGAATAGCTCTCATGGCGTAAAAGTCATCCACGCGAAAAAATTACAATCGCTGATGTCTTTATAGTTCGGCCTCAAGTCATGAATTTTTATGCAATTGCGCCAATTCTTTTCATGAGGGTCGACCAGGTACGACTACATCCACACAGCAAATATTTTTGTTCTGAAACTAATACTTTTGAGAATAGCTCTCATGGCGTAAAAGTCATGCATGTGAAAAAGATCGAATCGCTGATGTCTTTATAGTTCGGCCTCAAGTGATGAATTTTTATGCAATTGCGCCAATTCTTTTCATGAGGGTCGACCATGTAAGAATTCATCCACACAGCAAATATTTTTGTTCTGAAACTAATACTTTTGAGAATAGCTCTCATGGCGTAAAAGTCATGCATGTGAAAAAGATCGAATCGCTGATGTCTTTATAGTTCGGCCTCAAGTCATGAATTTTTATGCAATTGCGCCAATTCTTTTCCTGAGGGTCGACCATGTAAGAATGCATCCACACACCAAATATTTTTGTTCTGAAACTTATACTTTTGAGAATAGCTCTCATGGCGTAAAAGTCATGCATGTGAAAAAGATCGAATCGCTGATGTCTTTATAGTTCGGCCTCAAGTCATGAATTTTTATGCAATTGCGCCAATTCTTTTCCTGAGGGTCGACCATGTAAGAATGCATCCACACAGCAAATATTTTTGTTCTGAAACTTATACTTTTGAGAATAGCTCTCATGGCGTAAAAGTCATGCATGTGAAAAAGATCGAATCGCTGATGTCTTTATAGTTCAGCCTCAAGTCATAAATTTTTATGCAATTGCGCCAATTTTTTTCATGAGGGTCGACCAGGTCAGAATGCATCCACACACCAAACATTTTTGTTCTGAAACTAATACTTTTGAGAATAGCTCTCATGGCGTAAAAGTCATCCACGCGAAAAAATTAGAATCGCTGATGTCTTTATAGTTCGGCCTCAAGTCATGAATTTTTATGCAATTGCGCCAATTGTTTTCATGAGGGTCGACCAGGTACGACTGCATCCACACAGCAAATATTTTTGTTCTGAAACTAATACTTTTGAGAATAGCTCTCATAGCGTAAAAGTCATGCATGTGAAAAAGATCGAATCGCTGTTGTATTTATAGTTCGGCCTCAAGTGATGAATTTTTATGCAATTGCGCCAATTCTTTTCCTGAGGGTCGACCATGTAAGAATGCATCCACACAGCAAATATTTTTGTTCTGAAACTTATACTTTTGAGAATAGCTCTCATGGCGTAAAAGTCATCCACGCGAAAAAATTACAATCGCTGATGTCTTTATAGTTCGGCTCAAGTCATGAATTTTTATGCAATTGCGCCAATTCTTTTCATAAGGGTCGACCAGGTACGACTACATCCACACACCAAATATTTTTGTTCTGAAACTAATACTTTTGAGAATAGCTCTCATAGCGTAAAAGTCATGCATGTGGAAAAGATCGAATCGCTTTTGTATTTATAGTTCGACCTGAAGTCATGAATTTTTATGCAATTGCGCCAATTGTTTTCATGAGGGTCGACCATGTAAGAATGCATCCACACAGCAAATATTTTTGTTCTGAAACTAATACTTTTGAGAATAGCTCTCATGGCGTAAAAGTCATGCATGTGAAAAAGATCGAATCGCTGATGTCTTTATAGTTCGGCCTCAAGTGATGAATTTTTATGCAATTGCGCCAATTCTTTTCATGAGGGTCGACCATGTAAGAATGCATCCACACAGCAAATATTTTTGTTCTGAAACTTATACTTTTGAGAATAGCTCTCATGGCGTAAAAGTCATGCATGTGAAAAAGATCGAATCGCTGATGTCTTTATAGTTCGGCCTCAAGTCATGAATTTTTATGCAATTGCGCCAATTCTTTTCATGAGGGTCGACCATGTAAGAATTCATCCACACACCAAATATTTTTGTTCTGAAACTAATACTTTTGAGAATAGCTCTCATGGCGTAAAAGTCATGCATGAAAAAAAATTAGAATCGCTGATGTCTTTATAGTTCGGCCTCAAGTCATGAATTTTTATGCAATTGCGCCAATTCTTTTCATGAGGGTCGACCATGTAAGAATGCATCCACACACCAAATATTTTTGTTCTGAAACTAATACTTTTGAGAATAGCTCTCATGGCGTAAAAGTCATGCATGTGAAAAAGATCGAATCGCTGATGTCTTTATAGTTCGGCCTCAAGTCATGAATTTTTATGCAATTGCGCCAATTCTTTTCCTGAGGGTCGACCATGTAAGAATGCATCCACACAGCAAATATTTTTGTTCTGAAACTTATACTTTTGAGAATAGCTCTCATGGCGTAAAAGTCATGCATGTGAAAAAGATCGAATCGCTGATGTCTTTATAGTTCGACCTCAAGTCATGAATTTTTATGCAATTGCGCCAATTGTTTTCATGAGGGTCGACCATGTAAGAATGCATCCACACAGCAAATATTTTTGTTCTGAAACTAATACTTTTGAGAATAGCTCTCATGGCGTAAAAGTCATGCATGTGAAAAAGATCGAATCGCTGATGTCTTTATAGTTCGGCCTCAAGTCATGAATTTTTATGCAATTGCGCCAATTCTTTTCCTGAGGGTCGACCATGTAAGAATTCATCCACACACCAAATATTTTTGTTCTGAAACTAATACTTTTGAGAATAGCTCTCATGGCGTAAAAGTCATGCATGTGAAAAAGATCGAATCGCTGATGTCTTTATAGTTCGGCCTCAAGTCATGAATTTTTATGCAATTGCGCCAATTCTTTTCCTGAGGGTCGACCATGTAAGAATGCATCCACACAGCAAATATTTTTGTTCTGAAACTTATACTTTTGAGAATAGCTCTCATGGCGTAAAAGTCATCCACGCGAAAAAATTACAATCGCTGATGTCTTTATAGTTCGGCCTCAAGTCATGAATTTTTATGCAATTGCGCCAATTCTTTTCATGAGGGTCGACCAGGTACGACTACATCCACACAGCAAATATTTTTGTTCTGAAACTAATACTTTTGAGAATAGCTCTCATGGCGTAAAAGTCATGCATGTGAAAAAGATCGAATCGCTGATGTCTTTATAGTTCGGCCTCAAGTGATGAATTTTTATGCAATTGCGCCAATTCTTTTCATGAGGGTCGACCATGTAAGAATTCATCCACACAGCAAATATTTTTGTTCTGAAACTAATACTTTTGAGAATAGCTCTCATGGCGTAAAAGTCATGCATGTGAAAAAGATCGAATCGCTGATGTCTTTATAGTTCGGCCTCAAGTCATGAATTTTTATGCAATTGCGCCAATTCTTTTCCTGAGGGTCGACCATGTAAGAATGCATCCACACACCAAATATTTTTGTTCTGAAACTTATACTTTTGAGAATAGCTCTCATGGCGTAAAAGTCATGCATGTGAAAAAGATCGAATCGCTGATGTCTTTATAGTTCGGCCTCAAGTCATGAATTTTTATGCAATTGCGCCAATTCTTTTCCTGAGGGTCGACCATGTAAGAATGCATCCACACAGCAAATATTTTTGTTCTGAAACTTATACTTTTGAGAATAGCTCTCATGGCGTAAAAGTCATGCATGTGAAAAAGATCGAATCGCTGATGTCTTTATAGTTCAGCCTCAAGTCATAAATTTTTATGCAATTGCGCCAATTTTTTTCATGAGGGTCGACCAGGTCAGAATGCATCCACACACCAAACATTTTTGTTCTGAAACTAATACTTTTGAGAATAGCTCTCATGGCGTAAAAGTCATCCACGCGAAAAAATTAGAATCGCTGATGTCTTTATAGTTCGGCCTCAAGTCATGAATTTTTATGCAATTGCGCCAATTGTTTTCATGAGGGTCGACCAGGTACGACTGCATCCACACAGCAAATATTTTTGTTCTGAAACTAATACTTTTGAGAATAGCTCTCATAGCGTAAAAGTCATGCATGTGAAAAAGATCGAATCGGTGTTGTATTTATAGTTCGGCCTCAAGTGATGAATTTTTATGCAATTGCGCCAATTCTTTTCATGAGGGTCGACCATGTAAGAATGCATCCACACAGCAAATATTTTTGTTCTGAAACTTATACTTTTGAGAATAGCTCTCATGGCGTAAAAGTCATGCATGTGAAAAAGATCGAATCGCTGATGTCTTTATAGTTCGGCCTCAAGTCATAAATTTTTATGCAATTGCGCCAATTTTTTTCATGAGGGTCGACCAGGTCAGAATGCATCCACACACCAAACATTTTTGTTCTGAAACTAATACTTTTGAGAATAGCTCTCATGGCGTAAAAGTCATCCACGCGAAAAAATTAGAATCGCTGATGTCTTTATAGTTCGACCTCAAGTCATGAATTTTTATGCAATTGCGCCAATTGTTTTCATAAGGGTCGACCAGGTACGACTGCATCCACACAGCAAATATTTTTGTTCTGAAACTAATACTTTTGAGAATAGCTCTCATAGCGTAAAAGTCATGCATGTGAAAAAGATCGAATCGCTGTTGTATTTATAGTTCGGCCTCAAGTCATGAATTTTTATGCAATTGCGCCAATTCTTTTCATGAGGGTCGACCATGTAAGAATGCATCCACACACCAAACATTTTTGTTCTGAAACTAATACTTTTGAGAATAGCTCTCATGGCGTAAAAGTCATGCATGTGAAAAAGATCGAATCGCTGATGTCTTTATAGTTCGACCTCAAGTCATGAATTTTTATGCAATTGCGCCAATTGTTTTCATGAGGGTCGACCATGTAAGAATGCATCCACACAGCAAATATTTTTGTTCTGAAACTAATACATTTGAGAATAGCTCTCATGGCGTAAAAGTCATGCATGTGAAAAAGATCGAATCGCTGATGTCTTTATAGTTCGGCCTCAAGTCATGAATTTTTATGCAATTGCGCCAATTCTTTTCATGAGGGTCGACCATGTAAGAATGCATCCACACACCAAACATTTTTGTTCTGAAACTAATACTTTTGAGAATAGCTCTCATGGCGTAAAAGTCATGCATGTGAAAAAGATCGAATCGCTGATGTCTTTATAGTTCGACCTCAAGTCATGAATTTTTATGCAATTGCGCCAATTCTTTTCATGAGGGTCGACCAAGTAAGAATGCATCCACACAGCAAATATTTTTGTTCTGAAACTAATACTTTTGAGAATAGCTCTCATGGCGTAAAAGTCATGCATGTGAAAAAGATCGAATCGCTGATATCTTTATAGTTCGGCCTCAAGTCATGAATTTTTATGCAATTGCGCCAATTCTTTTCATGAGGGTCGACCATGTAAGAATGCATCTACACAGCAAATATTTTTGTTCTGAAACTAATACTTTTGAGAATAGCTCTCATGGCGTAAAAGTCATGCATGTGAAAAAGATCGAATCGCTGATGTCTTTATAGTTCGGCCTCAAGTCATGAATTTTGATGCAATTGCGCCAATTCTTTTTATGAGGGTCGACCATGTAAGAATGCACCCACACACCAAATATTTTTGTTCTGAAACTAATACTTTTGAGAATAGCTCTCATGGCGTAAAAGTCATGCATGTGAAAAAGATCGAATCGCTGATGTCTTTATAGTTCGGCCTCAAGTCATGAATGTTTATGCAATTGCGCCAATTCTTTTCATGAGGGTCGACCATGTAAGAATGCATCCACACACCAAATATTTTTGTTCTGAAACTAATACTTTTGAGAATAGCTCTCATGGCGTAAAAGTCATGCATGAAAAAAAATTAGAATCGCTGATGTCTTTATAGTTCGGCCTCAAGTCATGAATTTTTATGCAATTGCGCCAATTCTTTTTATGAGGGTCGACCATGTAAGAATGCATCCACACACCAAATATTTTTGTTCTGAAACTAATACTTTTGAGAATAGCTCTCATGGCGTAAAAGTCATGCATGTGAAAAAGATCGAATCGCTGTTGTATTTATAGTTCGGCCTCAAGTCATGAATTTTTATGCAATTGCGCCAATTCTTTTCATGAGGGTCGACCATGTAAGAATGCATCCACACACCAAACATTTTTGTTCTGAAACTAATACTTTTGAGAATAGCTCTCATGGCGTAAAAGTCATGCATGTGAAAAAGATCGAATCGCTGATGTCTTTATAGTTCGACCTCAAGTCATGAATTTTTATGCAATTGCGCCAATTCTTTTCATGAGGGTCGACCATGTAAGAATGCATCCACACAGCAAATATTTTTGTTCTGAAACTAATACTTTTGAGAATAGCTCTCATGGCGTAAAAGTCATGCATGTGAAAAAGATCGAATCGCTGATGTCTTTATAGTTCGGCCTCAAGTCATGAATTTTTATGCAATTGCGCCAATTCTTTTCATGAGGGTCGACCATGTAAGAATGCATCCACACACCAAACATTTTTGTTCTGAAACTAATACTTTTGAGAATAGCTCTCATGGCGTAAAAGTCATGCATGTGAAAAAGATCGAATCGCTGATGTCTTTATAGTTCGACCTCAAGTCATGAATTTTTATGCAATTGCGCCAATTCTTTTCATGAGGGTCGACCATGTAAGAATGCATCCACACAGCAAATATTTTTGTTCTGAAACTAATACTTTTGAGAATAGCTCTCATGGCGTAAAAGTCATGCATGTGAAAAAGATCGAATCGCTGATGTCTTTATAGTTCGGCCTCAAGTCATGAATTTTTATGCAATTGCGCCAATTCTTTTCATGAGGGTCGACCATGTAAGAATGCATCCACACACCAAACATTTTTGTTCTGAAACTAATACTTTTGAGAATAGCTCTCATGGCGTAAAAGTCATGCATGTGAAAAAGATCGAATCGCTGATGTCTTTATAGTTCGACCTCAAGTCATGAATTTTTATGCAATTGCGCCAATTCTTTTCATGAGGGTCGACCATGTAAGAATGCATCCACACACCAAACATTTTTGTTCTGAAACTAATACTTTTGAGAATAGCTCTCATGGCGTAAAAGTCATGCATGTGAAAAAAGATCGAATCGCTGATGTCTTTATAGTTCGACCTCAAGTCATGAATTTTTATGCAATTGCGCCAATTGTTTTCATGAGGGTCGACCATGTAAGAATGCATCCACACAGCAAATATTTTTGTTCTGAAACTAATACATTTGAGAATAGCTCTCATGGCGTAAAAGTCATGCATGTGAAAAAGATCGAATCGCTGATGTCTTTATAGTTCGGCCTCAAGTCATGAATTTTTATGCAATTGCGCCAATTCTTTTCATGAGGGTCGACCATGTAAGAATGCATCCACACACCAAACATTTTTGTTCTGAAACTAATACTTTTGAGAATAGCTCTCATGGCGTAAAAGTCATGCATGTGAAAAAGATCGAATCGCTGATGTCTTTATAGTTCGACCTCAAGTCATGAATTTTTATGCAATTGCGCCAATTCTTTTCATGAGGGTCGACCAAGTAAGAATGCATCCACACAGCAAATATTTTTGTTCTGAAACTAATACTTTTGAGAATAGCTCTCATGGCGTAAAAGTCATGCATGTGAAAAAGATCGAATCGCTGATGTCTTTATAGTTCGGCCTCAAGTCATGAATTTTTATGCAATTGCGCCAATTCTTTTCATGAGGGTCGACCATGTAAGAATGCATCTACACAGCAAATATTTTTGTTCTGAAACTAATACTTTTGAGAATAGCTCTCATGGCGTAAAAGTCATGCATGTGAAAAAGATCGAATCGCTGATGTCTTTATAGTTCGGCCTCAAGTCATGAATTTTTATGCAATTGCGCCAATTCTTTTCATGAGGGTCGACCATGTAAGAATGCATCCACACAGCAAACATTTTTGTTCTGAAACTAATACTTTTGAGAATAGCTCTCATGGCGTAAAAGTCATGCATGTGAAAAAGATCGAATCGCTGATGTCTTTATAGTTCGGCCTCAAGTCATGAATTTTTATGCAATTGCGCCAATTCTTTTCATGAGGGTCGACCATGTAAGAATGCATCCACACACCAAATATTTTTGTTCTGAAACTAATACTTTTGAGAATAGCTCTCATGGCGTAAAAGTCATGCATGAAAAAAAATTAGAATCGCTGATGTCTTTATAGTTCGGCCTCAAGTCATGAATTTTTATGCAATTGCGCCAATTCTTTTTATGAGGGTCGACCATGTAAGAATGCATCCACACACCAAATATTTTTGTTCTGAAACTAATACTTTTGAGAATAGCTCTCATGGCGTAAAAGTCATGCATGTGAAAAAGATCGAATCGCTGTTGTATTTATAGTTCGGCCTCAAGTCATGAATTTTTATGCAATTGCGCCAATTCTTTTCATGAGGGTCGACCATGTAAGAATGCATCCACACACCAAACATTTTTGTTCTGAAACTAATACTTTTGAGAATAGCTCTCATGGCGTAAAAGTCATGCATGTGAAAAAGATCGAATCGCTGATGTCTTTATAGTTCGACCTCAAGTCATGAATTTTTATGCAATTGCGCCAATTCTTTTCATGAGGGTCGACCATGTAAGAATGCATCCACACAGCAAATATTTTTGTTCTGAAACTAATACTTTTGAGAATAGCTCTCATGGCGTAAAAGTCATGCATGTGAAAAAGATCGAATCGCTGATGTCTTTATAGTTCGGCCTCAAGTCATGAATTTTTATGCAATTGCGCCAATTCTTTTCATGAGGGTCGACCATGTAAGAATGCATCCACACACCAAACATTTTTGTTCTGAAACTAATACTTTTGAGAATAGCTCTCATGGCGTAAAAGTCATGCATGTGAAAAAGATCGAATCGCTGATGTCTTTATAGTTCGACCTCAAGTCATGAATTTTTATGCAATTGCGCCAATTCTTTTCATGAGGGTCGACCATGTAAGAATGCATCCACACAGCAAATATTTTTGTTCTGAAACTAATACTTTTGAGAATAGCTCTCATGGCGTAAAAGTCATGCATGTGAAAAAGATCGAATCGCTGATGTCTTTATAGTTCGGCCTCAAGTCATGAATTTTTATGCAATTGCGCCAATTCTTTTCATGAGGGTCGACCATGTAAGAATGCATCCACACACCAAACATTTTTGTTCTGAAACTAATACTTTTGAGAATAGCTCTCATGGCGTAAAAGTCATGCATGTGAAAAAGATCGAATCGCTGATGTCTTTATAGTTCGACCTCAAGTCATGAATTTTTATGCAATTGCGCCAATTCTTTTCATGAGGGTCGACCATGTAAGAATGCATCCACACACCAAACATTTTTGTTCTGAAACTAATACTTTTGAGAATAGCTCTCATGGCGTAAAAGTCATGCATGTGAAAAAGATCGAATCGCTGATGTCTTTATAGTTCGACCTCAAGTCATGAATTTTTATGCAATTGCGCCAATTGTTTTCATGAGGGTCGACCATGTAAGAATGCATCCACACAGCAAATATTTTTGTTCTGAAACTAATACATTTGAGAATAGCTCTCATGGCGTAAAAGTCATGCATGTGAAAAAGATCGAATCGCTGATGTCTTTATAGTTCGGCCTCAAGTCATGAATTTTTATGCAATTGCGCCAATTCTTTTCATGAGGGTCGACCATGTAAGAATGCATCCACACACCAAACATTTTTGTTCTGAAACTAATACTTTTGAGAATAGCTCTCATGGCGTAAAAGTCATGCATGTGAAAAAGATCGAATCGCTGATGTCTTTATAGTTCGACCTCAAGTCATGAATTTTTATGCAATTGCGCCAATTCTTTTCATGAGGGTCGACCAAGTAAGAATGCATCCACACAGCAAATATTTTTGTTCTGAAACTAATACTTTTGAGAATAGCTCTCATGGCGTAAAAGTCATGCATGTGAAAAAGATCGAATCGCTGATGTCTTTATAGTTCGGCCTCAAGTCATGAATTTTTATGCAATTGCGCCAATTCTTTTCATGAGGGTCGACCATGTAAGAATGCATCTACACAGCAAATATTTTTGTTCTGAAACTAATACTTTTGAGAATAGCTCTCATGGCGTAAAAGTCATGCATGTGAAAAAGATCGAATCGCTGATGTCTTTATAGTTCGGCCTCAAGTCATGAATGTTTATGCAATTGCGCCAATTCTTTTCATGAGGGTCGACCATGTAAGAATGCATCCACACAGCAAATATTTTTGTTCTGAAACTTATACTTTTGAGAATAGCTCTCATGGCGTAAAAGTCATGCATGTGAAAAAGATCGAATCGCTGATGTCTTTATAGTTCGGCCTCAAGTCATGAATTTTTATGCAATTGCGCCAATTCTTTTCATGAGGGTCGACCATGTAAGAATGCATCCACACAGCAAACATTTTTGTTCTGAAACTAATACTTTTGAGAATAGCTCTCATGGCGTAAAAGTCATGCATGTGAAAAAGATCGAATCGCTGATGTCTTTATAGTTCGGCCTCAAGTCATGAATTTTTATGCAATTGCGCCAATTCTTTTCATGAGGGTCGACCATGTAAGAATGCATCCACACACCAAATATTTTTGTTCTGAAACTAATACTTTTGAGAATAGCTCTCATGGCGTAAAAGTCATGCATGAAAAAAAATTAGAATCGCTGATGTCTTTATAGTTCGGCCTCAAGTCATGAATTTTTATGCAATTGCGCCAATTCTTTTCATGAGGGTCGACCATGTAAGAATGCATCCACACACCAAATATTTTTGTTCTGAAACTAATACTTTTGAGAATAGCTCTCATGGCGTAAAAGTCATGCATGTGAAAAAGATCGAATCGCTGTTGTATTTATAGTTCGGCCTCAAGTCATGAATTTTTATGCAATTGCGCCAATTCTTTTCATGAGGGTCGACCATGTAAGAATGCATCCACACACCAAACATTTTTGTTCTGAAACTAATACTTTTGAGAATAGCTCTCATGGCGTAAAAGTCATGCATGTGAAAAAGATCGAATCGCTGATGTCTTTATAGTTCGACCTCAAGTCATGAATTTTTATGCAATTGCGCCAATTGTTTTCATGAGGGTCGACCATGTAAGAATGCATCCACACAGCAAATATTTTTGTTCTGAAACTAATACTTTTGAGAATAGCTCTCATGGCGTAAAAGTCATGCATGTGAAAAAGATCGAATCGCTGATGTCTTTATAGTTCGGCCTCAAGTCATGAATTTTTATGCAATTGCGCCAATTCTTTTCATGAGGGTCGACCATGTAAGAATGCATCCACACACCAAACATTTTTGTTCTGAAACTAATACTTTTGAGAATAGCTCTCATGGCGTAAAAGTCATGCATGTGAAAAAGATCGAATCGCTGATGTCTTTATAGTTCGACCTCAAGTCATGAATTTTTATGCAATTGCGCCAATTCTTTTCATGAGGGTCGACCAAGTAAGAATGCATCCACACAGCAAATATTTTTGTTCTGAAACTAATACTTTTGAGAATAGCTCTCATGGCGTAAAAGTCATGCATGTGAAAAAGATCGAATCGCTGATGTCTTTATAGTTCGGCCTCAAGTCATGAATTTTTATGCAATTGCGCCAATTCTTTTCATGAGGGTCGACCATGTAAGAATGCATCTACACACCAAATATTTTTGTTCTGAAACTAATACTTTTGAGAATAGCTCTCATGGCGTAAAAGTCATGCATGTGAAAAAGATCGAATCGCTGATGTCTTTATAGTTCGGCCTCAAGTCATGAATGTTTATGCAATTGCGCCAATTCTTTTCATGAGGGTCGACCATGTAAGAATGCATCCACACAGCAAATATTTTTGTTCTGAAACTTATACTTTTGAGAATAGCTCTCATGGCGTAAAAGTCATGCATGTGAAAAAGATCGAATCGCTGATGTCTTTATAGTTCGGCCTCAAGTCATGAATTTTTATGCAATTGCGCCAATTCTTTTCATGAGGGTCGACCATGTAAGAATGCATCCACACACCAAACATTTTTGTTCTGAAACTAATACTTTTGAGAATAGCTCTCATGGCGTAAAAGTCATGCACGTGAAAAAGATCGAATCGCTGATGTCTTTATAGTTCGGCCTCAAGTCATGAATTTTTATGCAATTGCGCCAATTCTTTTCATGAGGGTCGACCATGTAAGAATGCATCCACACAGCAAATATTTTTGTTCTGAAACTAATACTTTTGAGAATAGCTCTCATGGCGTAAAAGTCATGCATGTGAAAAAGATCGAATCGCTGATGTCTTTATAGTTCGGCCTCAAGTCATGAATTTTTATGCAATTGCGCCAATTCTTTTCATGAGGGTCGACCATGTAAGAATGCATCCACACACCAAATATTTTTGTTCTGAAACTTATACTTTTGAGAATAGCTCTCATGGCGTAAAAGTCATGCATGTGAAAAAGATCGAATCGCTGATGTCTTTATAGTTCGGCCTCAAGTCATGAATTTTTATGCAATTGCGCCAATTCTTTTCATGAGGGTCGACCATGTAAGAATGCATCCACACAGCAAATATTTTTGTTCTGAAACTAATACTTTTGAGAATAGCTCTCATGGCGTAAAAGTCATGCACGTGAAAAAGATCGAATCGCTGATGTCTTTATAGTTCGGCCTCAAGTCATGAATTTTTATGCAATTGCGCCAATTGTTTTCATGAGGGTCGACCATGTAAGAATGCATCCACACAGCAAATATTTTTGTTCTGAAACTTATACTTTTGAGAATAGCTCTCATGGCGTAAAAGTCATGCATGTGAAAAAGATCGAATCGCTGATGTCTTTATAGTTCGGCCTCAAGTCATGAATTTTTATGCAATTGCGCCAATTCTTTTCATGAGGGTCGACCATGTAAGAATGCATCCACACAGCAAATATTTTTGTTCTGAAACTAATACTTTTGAGAATAGCTCTCATGGCGTAAAAGTCATGCATGTGAAAAAGATCGAATCGCTGATGTCTTTATAGTTCGGCCTCAAGTCATGAATTTTTATGCAATTGCGCCAATTCTTTTCATGAGGGTCGACCAGGTAAGAATGCATCCACACAGCAAATATTTTTGTTCTGAAACTTATACTTTTGAGAATAGCTCTCATGGCGTAAAAGTCATGCATGTGAAAAAGATCGAATCGCTGATGTCTTTATAGTTCGGCCTCAAGTCATAAATTTTTATGCAATTGCGCCAATTTTTTTCATGAGGGTCGACCAGGTCAGAATGCATCCACACACCAAACATTTTTGTTCTGAAACTAATACTTTTGAGAATAGCTCTCATGGCGTAAAAGTCATCCACGCGAAAAAATTAGAATCGCTGATGTCTTTATAGTTCGGCCTCAAGTCATGAATTTTTATGCAATTGCGCCAATTGTTTTCATAAGGGTCGACCAGGTACGACTGCATCCACACACCAAATATTTTTGTTCTGAAACTAATACTTTTGAGAATAGCTCTCATAGCGTAAAAGTCATGCATGTGAAAAAGATCGAATCGCTGTTGTATTTATAGTTCGGCCTCAAGTCATGAATTTTTATGCAATTGCGCCAATTCTTTTCATGAGGGTCGACCATGTAAGAATGCATCCACACACCAAACATTTTTGTTCTGAAACTAATACTTTTGAGAATAGCTCTCATGGCGTAAAAGTCATGCATGTGAAAAAGATCGAATCGCTGATGTCTTTATAGTTCGACCTCAAGTCATGAATTTTTATGCAATTGCGCCAATTCTTTTCATGAGGGTCGACCATGTAAGAATGCATCCACACAGCAAATATTTTTGTTCTGAAACTAATACTTTTGAGAATAGCTCTCATGGCGTAAAAGTCATGCATGTGAAAAAGATCGAATCGCTGATGTCTTTATAGTTCGGCCTCAAGTCATGAATTTTTATGCAATTGCGCCAATTCTTTTCATGAGGGTCGACCATGTAAGAATGCATCCACACACCAAATATTTTTGTTCTGAAACTTATACTTTTGAGAATAGCTCTCATGGCGTAAAAGTCATGCATGTGAAAAAGATCGAATCGCTGATGTCTTTATAGTTCGGCCTCAAGTCATGAATTTTTATGCAATTGCGCCAATTCTTTTCATGAGGGTCGACCATGTAAGAATGCATCCACACAGCAAATATTTTTGTTCTGAAACTAATACTTTTGAGAATAGCTCTCATGGCGTAAAAGTCATGCACGTGAAAAAGATCGAATCGCTGATGTCTTTATAGTTCGGCCTCAAGTCATGAATTTTTATGCAATTGCGCCAATTCTTTTCATGAGGGTCGACCATGTAAGAATGCATCCACACACCAAACATTTTTGTTCTGAAACTTATACTTTTGAGAATAGCTCTCATGGCGTAAAAGTCATGCATGTGAAAAAGATCGAATCGCTGATGTCTTTATAGTTCGGCCTCAAGTCATGAATTTTTATGCAATTGCGCCAATTCTTTTCATGAGGGTCGACCATGTAAGAATGCATCCACACAGCAAATATTTTTGTTCTGAAACTAATACTTTTGAGAATAGCTCTCATGGCGTAAAAGTCATGCATGTGAAAAAGATCGAATCGCTGATGTCTTTATAGTTCGGCCTCAAGTCATGAATTTTTATGCAATTGCGCCAATTCTTTTCATGAGGGTCGACCAGGTAAGAATGCATCCACACAGCAAATATTTTTGTTCTGAAACTTATACTTTTGAGAATAGCTCTCATGGCGTAAAAGTCATGCATGTGAAAAAGATCGAATCGCTGATGTCTTTATAGTTCGGCCTCAAGTCATAAATTTTTATGCAATTGCGCCAATTTTTTTCATGAGGGTCGACCAGGTCAGAATGCATCCACACACCAAACATTTTTGTTCTGAAACTAATACTTTTGAGAATAGCTCTCATGGCGTAAAAGTCATCCACGCGAAAAAATTAGAATCGCTGATGTCTTTATAGTTCGGCCTCAAGTCATGAATTTTTATGCAATTGCGCCAATTGTTTTCATAAGGGTCGACCAGGTACGACTGCATCCACACACCAAATATTTTTGTTCTGAAACTAATACTTTTGAGAATAGCTCTCATAGCGTAAAAGTCATGCATGTGAAAAAGATCGAATCGCTGTTGTATTTATAGTTCGGCCTCAAGTCATGAATTTTTATGCAATTGCGCCAATTCTTTTCATGAGGGTCGACCATGTAAGAATGCATCCACACACCAAACATTTTTGTTCTGAAACTAATACTTTTGAGAATAGCTCTCATGGCGTAAAAGTCATGCATGTGAAAAAGATCGAATCGCTGATGTCTTTATAGTTCGGCCTCAAGTCATGAATTTTTATGCAATTGCGCCAATTCTTTTCATGAGGGTCGACCATGTAAGAATGCATCCACACAGCAAATATTTTTGTTCTGAAACTTATACTTTTGAGAATAGCTCTCATGGCGTAAAAGTCATGCATGTGAAAAAGATCGAATCGCTGATGTCTTTATAGTTCGGCCTCAAGTCATAAATTTTTATGCAATTGCGCCAATTTTTTTCATGAGGGTCGACCAGGTCAGAATGCATCCACACACCAAACATTTTTGTTCTGAAACTAATACTTTTGAGAATAGCTCTCATGGCGTAAAAGTCATCCACGCGAAAAAATTAGAATCGCTGATGTCTTTATAGTTCGGCCTCAAGTCATGAATTTTTATGCAATTGCGCCAATTGTTTTCATAAGGGTCGACCAGGTACGACTGCATCCACACACCAAATATTTTTGTTCTGAAACTAATACTTTTGAGAATAGCTCTCATAGCGTAAAAGTCATGCATGTGAAAAAGATCGAATCGCTGTTGTATTTATAGTTCGGCCTCAAGTCATGAATTTTTATGCAATTGCGCCAATTCTTTTCATGAGGGTCGACCATGTAAGAATGCATCCACACACCAAACATTTTTGTTCTGAAACTAATACTTTTGAGAATAGCTCTCATGGCGTAAAAGTCATGCATGTGAAAAAGATCGAATCGCTGATGTCTTTATAGTTCGGCCTCAAGTCATGAATTTTTATGCAATTGCGCCAATTCTTTTCATGAGGGTCGACCATGTAAGAATGCATCCACACAGCAAATATTTTTGTTCTGAAACTTATACTTTTGAGAATAGCTCTCATGGCGTAAAAGTCATGCATGTGAAAAAGATCGAATCGCTGATGTCTTTATAGTTCGGCCTCAAGTCATAAATTTTGATGCAATTGCGCCAATTTTTTTCATGAGGGTCGACCAGGTCAGAATGCATCCACACACCAAACATTTTTGTTCTGAAACTAATACTTTTGAGAATAGCTCTCATGGCGTAAAAGTCATCCACGCGAAAAAATTAGAATCGCTGATGTCTTTATAGTTCGGCCTCAAGTCATGAATTTTTATGCAATTGCGCCAATTGTTTTCATAAGGGTCGACCAGGTACGACTGCATCCACACACCAAATATTTTTGTTCTGAAACTAATACTTTTGAGAATAGCTCTCATGGCGTAAAAGTCATGCATGTGAAAAAGATCGAATCGCTGTTGTATTTATAGTTCGGCCTCAAGTCATGAATTTTTATGCAATTGCGCCAATTCTTTTCATGAGGGTCGACCATGTAAGAATGCATCCACACACCAAACATTTTTGTTCTGAAACTAATACTTTTGAGAATAGCTCTCATGGCGTAAAAGTCATGCATGTGAAAAAGATCGAATCGCTGATGTCTTTATAGTTCGGCCTCAAGTCATGAATTTTTATGCAATTGCGCCAATTCTTTTCATGAGGGTCGACCATGTAAGAATGCATCCACACAGCAAATATTTTTGTTCTGAAACTTATACTTTTGAGAATAGCTCTCATGGCGTAAAAGTCATGCATGTGAAAAAGATCGAATCGCTGATGTCTTTATAGTTCGGCCTCAAGTCATAAATTTTTATGCAATTGCGCCAATTTTTTTCATGAGGGTCGACCAGGTCAGAATGCATCCACACACCAAACATTTTTGTTCTGAAACTAATACTTTTGAGAATAGCTCTCATGGCGTAAAAGTCATCCACGCGAAAAAATTAGAATCGCTGATGTCTTTATAGTTCGGCCTCAAGTCATGAATTTTTATGCAATTGCGCCAATTGTTTTCATAAGGGTCGACCAGGTACGACTGCATCCACACACCAAATATTTTTGTTCTGAAACTAATACTTTTGAGAATAGCTCTCATAGCGTAAAAGTCATGCATGTGAAAAAGATCGAATCGCTGTTGTATTTATAGTTCGGCCTCAAGTCATGAATTTTTATGCAATTGCGCCAATTCTTTTCATGAGGGTCGACCATGTAAGAATGCATCCACACACCAAACATTTTTGTTCTGAAACTAATACTTTTGAGAATAGCTCTCATGGCGTAAAAGTCATGCATGTGAAAAAGATCGAATCGCTGATGTCTTTATAGTTCGACCTCAAGTCATGAATTTTTATGCAATTGCGCCAATTGTTTTCATGAGGGTCGACCATGTAAGAATGCATCCACACAGCAAATATTTTTGTTCTGAAACTAATACTTTTGAGAATAGCTCTCATGGCGTAAAAGTCATGCATGTGAAAAAGATCGAATCGCTGATGTCTTTATAGTTCGGCCTCAAGTCATGAATTTTTATGCAATTGCGCCAATTCTTTTCATGAGGGTCGACCATGTAAGAATGCATCCACACACCAAACATTTTTGTTCTGAAACTAATACTTTTGAGAATAGCTCTCATGGCGTAAAAGTCATGCATGTGAAAAAGATCGAATCGCTGATGTCTTTATAGTTCGGCCTCAAGTCATGAATTTTTATGCAATTGCGCCAATTCTTTTCATGAGGGTCGACCATGTAAGAATGCATCCACACACCAAACATTTTTGTTCTGAAACTAATACTTTTGAGAATAGCTCTCATGGCGTAAAAGTCATGCATGTGAAAAAGATCGAATCGCTGATGTCTTTATAGTTCGACCTCAAGTCATGAATTTTTATGCAATTACGCCAATTCTTTTCATGAGGGTCGACCAAGTAAGAATGCATCCACACAGCAAATATTTTTGTTCTGAAACTAATACTTTTGAGAATAGCTCTCATGGCGTAAAAGTCATGCATGTGAAAAAGATCGAATCGCTGATGTCTTTATAGTTCGGCCTCAAGTCATGAATTTTTATGCAATTGCGCCAATTCTTTTCATGAGGGTCGACCATGTAAGAATGCATCTACACACCAAACATTTTTGTTCTGAAACTAATACTTTTGAGAATAGCTCTCATGGCGTAAAAGTCATGCATGTGAAAAAGATCGAATCGCTGATGTCTTTATAGTTCGGCCTCAAGTCATGAATTTTGATGCAATTGCGCCAATTCTTTTCATGAGGGTCGACCATGTAAGAATGCACCCACACACCAAATATTTTTGTTCTGAAACTAATACTTTTGAGAATAGCTCTCATGGCGTAAAAGTCATGCATGTGAAAAAGATCGAATCGCTGATGTCTTTATAGTTCGACCTCAAGTCATGAATTTTTATGCAATTGCGCCAATTCTTTTCATGAGGGTCGACCAAGTAAGAATGCATCCACACAGCAAATATTTTTGTTCTGAAACTAATACTTTTGAGAATAGCTCTCATGGCGTAAAAGTCATGCATGTGAAAAAGATCGAATCGCTGATGTCTTTATAGTTCGGCCTCAAGTCATGAATTTTTATGCAATTGCGCCAATTCTTTTCATGAGGGTCGACCATGTAAGAATGCATCTACACACCAAATATTTTTGTTCTGAAACTAATACTTTTGAGAATAGCTCTCATGGCGTAAAAGTCATGCATGTGAAAAAGATCGAATCGCTGATGTCTTTATAGTTCGGCCTCAAGTCATGAATTTTTATGCAATTGCGCCAATTCTTTTCATGAGGGTCGACCATGTAAGAATGCACCCACACACCAAATATTTTTGTTCTGAAACTAATACTTTTGAGAATAGCTCTCATGGCGTAAAAGTCATGCATGTGAAAAAGATCGAATCGCTGATGTCTTTATAGTTCGGCCTCAAGTCATGAATGTTTATGCAATTGCGCCAATTCTTTTCATGGGGGTCGACCATGTAAGAATGCATCCACACAGCAAATATTTTTGTTCTGAAACTTATACTTTTGAGAATAGCTCTCATGGCGTAAAAGTCATGCATGTGAAAAAGATCGAATCGCTGATGTCTTTATAGTTCGGCCTCAAGTCATGAATTTTTATGCAATTGCGCCAATTCTTTTCATGAGGGTCGACCATGTAAGAATGCATCCACACACCAAACATTTTTGTTCTGAAACTAATACTTTTGAGAATAGCTCTCATGGCGTAAAAGTCATGCATGTGAAAAAGATCGAATCGCTGATGTCTTTATAGTTCGGCCTCAAGTCATGAATTTTTATGCAATTGCGCCAATTCTTTTCATGAGGGTCGACCATGTAAGAATGCATCCACACACCAAATATTTTTGTTCTGAAACTAATACTTTTGAGAATAGCTCTCATGGCGTAAAAGTCATGCATGAAAAAAAATTAGAATCGCTGATGTCTTTATAGTTCGGCCTCAAGTCATGAATTTTTATGCAATTGCGCCAATTCTTTTCATGAGGGTCGACCATGTAAGAATGCATCCACACACCAAATATTTTTGTTCTGAAACTAATACTTTTGAGAATAGCTCTCATGGCGTAAAAGTCATGCATGTGAAAAAGATCGAATCGCTGATGTCTTTATAGTTCGGCCTCAAGTCATGAATTTTTATGCAATTGCGCCAATTCTTTTCATGATGGTCGACCATGTAAGAATGCATCCACACAGCAAATATTTTTGTTCTGAAACTTATACTTTTGAGAATAGCTCTCATGGCGTAAAAGTCATGCATGTGAAAAAGATCGAATAGCTGATGTCTTTATAGTTCGGCCTCAAGTCATGAATTTTTATGCAATTGCGCCAATTCTTTTCATGAGGGTCGACCATGTAAGAATGCATCCACACACCAAACATTTTTGTTCTGAAACTAATACTTTTGAGAATAGCTCTCATGGCGTAAAAGTCATGCATGTGAAAAAGATCGAATCGCTGATGTCTTTATAGTTCGACCTCAAGTCATGAATTTTTATGCAATTGCGCCAATTCTTTTCATGAGGGTCGACCATGTAAGAATGCATCCACACACCAAATATTTTTGTTCTGAAACTAATACTTTTGAGAATAGCTCTCATGGCGTAAAAGTCATGCATGTGAAAAAGATCGAATCGCTGATGTCTTTATAGTTCGGCCTCAAGTCATGAATTTTTATGCAATTGCGCCAATTCTTTTCATGAGGGTCGACCATGTAAGAATGCATCCACACAGCAAATATTTTTGTTCTGAAACTTATACTTTTGAGAATAGCTCTCATGGCGTAAAAGTCATGCACGTGAAAAAGATCGAATCGCTGATGTCTTTATAGTTCGGCCTCAAGTCATGAATTTTTATGCAATTGCGCCAATTCTTTTCATGAGGGTCGACCATGTAAGAATGCATCCACACACCAAATATTTTTGTTCTGAAACTAATACTTTTGAGAATAGCTCTCATGGCGTAAAAGTCATGCACGTGAAAAAGATCGAATCGCTGATGTCTTTATAGTTCGGCCTCAAGTCATGAATTTTTATGCAATTGCGCCAATTCTTTTCATGAGGGTCGACCATGTAAGAATGCATCCACACACCAAATATTTTTGTTCTGAAACTTATACTTTTGAGAATAGCTCTCATGGCGTAAAAGTCATGCATGTGAAAAAGATCGAATCGCTGATGTCTTTATAGTTCGGCCTCAAGTCATGAATTTTTATGCAATTGCGCCAATTCTTTTCATGAGGGTCGACCATGTAAGAATGCATCCACACACCAAATATTTTTGTTCTGAAACTAATACTTTTGAGAATAGCTCTCATGGCGTAAAAGTCATGCATGTGAAAAAGATCGAATCGCTGATGTCTTTATAGTTCGGCCTCAAGTCATGAATTTTTATGCAATTGCGCCAATTCTTTTCATGAGGGTCGACCATGTAAGAATGCATCCACACAGCAAATATTTTTGTTCTGAAACTTATACTTTTGAGAATAGCTCTCATGGCGTAAAAGTCATGCATGTGAAAAAGATCGAATCGCTGATGTCTTTATAGTTCGGCCTGAAGTCATAAATTTTTATGCAATTGCGCCAATTTTTTTCATGAGGGTCGACCAGGTAAGAATGCATCCACACACCAAATATTTTTGTTCTGAAACTAATACTTTTGAGAATAGCTCTCATGGCGTAAAAGTCATCCACGCGAAAAAATTAGAATCGCTGATGTCTTTATAGTTCGGCCTCAAGTCATGAATTTTTATGCAATTGCGCCAATTGTTTTCATAAGGGTCGACCAGGTAAGAATGCATCCACACACCAAATATTTTTGTTCTGAAACTAATACTTTTGAGAATAGCTCTCATGGCGTAAAAGTCATGCATGTGAAAAAGATCGAATCGCTGATGTCTTTATAGTTCGGCCTCAAGTCATGAATTTTTATGCAATTGCGCCAATTCTTTTCATGAGGGTCGACCATGTAAGAATGCATCCACACACCAAATATTTTTGTTCTGAAACTTATACTTTTGAGAATAGCTCTCATGGCGTAAAAGTCATGCATGTGAAAAAGATCGAATCGCTGATGTCTTTATAGTTCGGCCTCAAGTCATGAATTTTTATGCAATTGCGCCAATTCTTTTCATGAGGGTCGACCATGTAAGAATGCATCCACACACCAAATATTTTTGTTCTGAAACTAATACTTTTGAGAATAGCTCTCATGGCGTAAAAGTCATGCATGTGAAAAAGATCGAATCGCTGATGTCTTTATAGTTCGGCCTCAAGTCATGAATTTTTATGCAATTGCGCCAATTCTTTTCATGAGGGTCGACCATGTAAGAATGCATCCACACAGCAAATATTTTTGTTCTGAAACTTATACTTTTGAGAATAGCTCTCATGGCGTAAAAGTCATGCATGTGAAAAAGATCGAATCGCTGATGTCTTTATAGTTCGGCCTGAAGTCATAAATTTTTATGCAATTGCGCCAATTTTTTTCATGAGGGTCGACCAGGTAAGAATGCATCCACACACCAAATATTTTTGTTCTGAAACTAATACTTTTGAGAATAGCTCTCATGGCGTAAAAGTCATCCACGCGAAAAAATTAGAATCGCTGATGTCTTTATAGTTCGGCCTCAAGTCATGAATTTTTATGCAATTGCGCCAATTGTTTTCATAAGGGTCGACCAGGTAAGAATGCATCCACACACCAAATATTTTTGTTCTGAAACTAATACTTTTGAGAATAGCTCTCATGGCGTAAAAGTCATGCATGTGAAAAAGATCGAATCGCTGATGTCTTTATAGTTCGGCCTCAAGTCATGAATTTTTATGCAATTGCGCCAATTCTTTTCATGAGGGTCGACCATGTAAGAATGCATCCACACAGCAAATATTTTTGTTCTGAAACTAATACTTTTGAGAATAGCTCTCATGGCGTAAAAGTCATGCATGTGAAAAAGATCGAATCGCTGATGTCTTTATAGTTCGGCCTCAAGTCATGAATTTTTATGCAATTGCGCCAATTCTTTTCATGAGGATCGACCATGTAAGAATGCATCCACACACCAAATATTTTTGTTCTGAAACTTATACTTTTGAGAATAGCTCTCATGGCGTAAAAGTCATGCATGTGAAAAAGATCGAATCGCTGATGTCTTTATAGTTCGGCCTCAAGTCATGAATTTTTATGCAATTGCGCCAATTCTTTTCATGATGGTCGACCATGTAAGAATGCATCCACAGAGCAAATATTTTTGTTCTGAAACTTATACTTTTGAGAATAGCTCTCATGGCGTAAAAGTCATGCATGTGAAAAAGATCGAATCGCTGATGTCTTTATAGTTCGGCCTCAAGTCATGAATTTTTATGCAATTGCGCCAATTCTTTTCATGAGGGTCGACCATGTAAGAATGCATCCACACAGCAAATATTTTTGTTCTGAAACTAATACTTTTGAGAATAGCTCTCATGGCGTAAAAGTCATGCACGTGAAAAAGATCGAATCGCTGATGTCTTTATAGTTCGGCCTCAAGTCATGAATTTTTATGCAATTGCGCCAATTCTTTTCATGAGGGTCGACCATGTAAGAATGCATCCACACATCAAATATTTTTGTTCTGAAACTTATACTTTTGAGAATAGCTCTCATGGCGTAAAAGTCATGCATGTGAAAAAGATCGAATCGCTGATGTCTTTATAGTTCGGCCTCAAGTCATGAATTTTTATGCAATTGCGCCAATTCTTTTCATGAGGGTCGACCATGTAAGAATGCATCCACACAGCAAATATTTTTGTTCTGAAACTAATACTTTTGAGAATAGCTCTCATGGCGTAAAAGTCATGCATGTGAAAAAGATCGAATCGCTGATGTCTTTATAGTTCGGCCTCAAGTCATGAATTTTTATGCAATTGCGCCAATTCTTTTCATGAGGGTCGACCATGTAAGAATGCATCCACACAGCAAATATTTTTGTTCTGAAACTAATACTTTTGAGAATAGCTCTCATGGCGTAAAAGTCATGCATGTGAAAAAGATCGAATCGCTGATGTCTTTATAGTTCGGCCTCAAGTCATGAATTTTTATGCAATTGCGCCAATTCTTTTCATGAGGGTCGACCATGTAAGAATGCATCCACACAGCAAATATTTTTGTTCTGAAACTTATACTTTTGAGAATAGCTCTCATGGCGTAAAAGTCATGCACGTGAAAAAGATCGAATCGCTGATGTCTTTATAGTTCGGCCTCAAGTCATAAATTTTTATGCAATTGCGCCAATTTTTTTCATGAGGGTCGACCAGGTAAGAATGCATCCACACAGCAAATATTTTTGTTCTGAAACTAATACTTTTGAGAATAGCTCTCATGGCGTAAAAGTCATCCACGCGAAAAAATTAGAATCGCTGATGTCTTTATAGTTCGGCCTCAAGTCATGAATTTTTATGCAATTGCGCCAATTGTTTTCATGAGGGTCGACCAGGTACGACTGCATCCACACACCAAATATTTTTGTTCTGAAACTAATACTTTTGAGAATAGCTCTCATAGCGTAAAAGTCATGCATGTGAAAAAGATCGAATCGCTGTTGTATTTATAGTTCGGCCTCAAGTCATGAATTTTTATGCAATTGCGCCAATTCTTTTCATGAGGGTCGACCATGTAAGACTTCATCCACACACCAAATATTTTTGTTCTGAAACTTATACTTTTGAGAATAGCTCTCATGGCGTAAAAGTCATGCATGTGAAAAAGATCGAATCGCTGATGTCTTTATAGTTCGGCCTCAAGTCATGAATTTTTATGCAATTGCGCCAATTCTTTTCATGAGGATCGACCATGTAAGAATGCATCCACACACCAAATATTTTTGTTCTGAAACTTATACTTTTGAGAATAGCTCTCATGGCGTAAAAGTCATGCATGTGAAAAAGATCGAATCGCTGATGTCTTTATAGTTCGGCCTCAAGTCATGAATTTTTATGCAATTGCGCCAATTCTTTTCATGAGGGTCGACCATGTAAGAATGCATCCACAGAGCAAATATTTTTGTTCTGAAACTTATACTTTTGAGAATAGCTCTCATGGCGTAAAAGTCATGCATGTGAAAAAGATCGAATCGCTGATGTCTTTATAGTTCGGCCTCAAGTCATGAATTTTTATGCAATTGCGCCAATTCTTTTCATGAGGGTCGACCATGTAAGAATGCATCCACACAGCAAATATTTTTGTTCTGAAACTAATACTTTTGAGAATAGCTCTCATGGCGTAAAAGTCATGCACGTGAAAAAGATCGAATCGCTGATGTCTTTATAGTTCGGCCTCAAGTCATGAATTTTTATGCAATTGCGCCAATTCTTTTCATGAGGGTCGACCATGTAAGAATGCATCCACACAGCAAATATTTTTGTTCTGAAACTTATACTTTTGAGAATAGCTCTCATGGCGTAAAAGTCATGCATGTGAAAAAGATCGAATCGCTGATGTCTTTATAGTTCGGCCTCAAGTCATGAATTTTTATGCAATTGCGCCAATTCTTTTCATGAGGGTCGACCATGTAAGAATGCATCCACACAGCAAATATTTTTGCTCTGAAACTTATACTTTTGAGAATAGCTCTCATGGCGTAAAAGTCATGCACGTGAAAAAGATCGAATCGCTGATGTCTTTATAGTTCGGCCTCTAGTCATGAATTTTTATGCAATTGCGCCAATTCTTTTCATGAGGGTCGACCATGTAAGAATGCATCCACACAGCAAATATTTTTGTTCTGAAACTAATACTTTTGAGAATAGCTCTCATGGCGTAAAAGTCATCCACGCGAAAAAATTAGAATCGCTGATGTCTTTATAGTTCGGCCTCAAGTCATGAATTTTTATGCAATTGCGCCAATTGTTTTCATGAGGGTCGACCAGGTACGACTGCATCCACACACCAAATATTTTTGTTCTGAAACTAATACTTTTGAGAATAGCTCTCATAGCGTAAAAGTCATGCATGTGAAAAAGATCGAATCGCTGTTGTATTTATAGTTCGGCCTCAAGTCATGAATTTTTATGCAATTGCGCCAATTCTTTTCATGAGGGTCGACCATGTAAGAATGCATCTACACACCAAATATTTTTGTTCTGAAACTAATACTTTTGAGAATAGCTCTCATGGCGTAAAAGTCATCCACGCGAAAAAATTAGAATCGCTGATGTCTTTATAGTTCGGCCTCAAGTCATGAATTTTTATGCAATTGCGCCAATTGTTTTCATAAGGGTCGACCAGGTAAGAATGCATCCACACACCAAATATTTTTGTTCTGAAACTAATACTTTTGAGAATAGCTCTCATGGCGTAAAAGTCATGCATGTGAAAAAGATCGAATCGCTGATGTCTTTATAGTTCGGCCTCAAGTCATGAATTTTTATGCAATTGCGCCAATTCTTTTCATGAGGGTCGACCATGTAAGACTTCATCCACACAGCAAATATTTTTGTTCTGAAACTAATACTTTTGAGAATAGCTCTCATGGCGTAAAAGTCATGCATGTGAAAAAGATCGAATCGCTGATGTCTTTATAGTTCGGCCTCAAGTCATGAATTTTTATGCAATTGCGCCAATTCTTTTCATGAGGGTCGACCATGTAAGAATGCATCCACAGAGCAAATATTTTTGTTCTGAAACTTATACTTTTGAGAATAGCTCTCATGGCGTAAAAGTCATGCATGTGAAAAAGATCGAATCGCTGATGTCTTTATAGTTCGGCCTCAAGTCATGAATTTTTATGCAATTGCGCCAATTCTTTTCATGAGGGTCGACCATGTAAGAATGCATCCACACAGCAAATATTTTTGTTCTGAAACTAATACTTTTGAGAATAGCTCTCATGGCGTAAAAGTCATGCATGTGAAAAAGATCGAATCGCTGATGTCTTTATAGTTCGGCCTCAAGTCATGAATTTTTATGCAATTGCGCCAATTCTTTTCATGAGGGTCGACCATGTAAGAATGCATCCACACAGCAAATATTTTTGTTCTGAAACTTATACTTTTGAGAATAGCTCTCATGGCGTAAAAGTCATGCATGTGAAAAAGATCGAATCGCTGATGTCTTTATAGTTCGGCCTCAAGTCATGAATTTTTATGCAATTGCGCCAATTCTTTTCATGAGGATCGACCATGTAAGAATGCATCCACACAGCAAATATTTTTGTTCTGAAACTAATACTTTTGAGAATAGCTCTCATGGCGTAAAAGTCATGCATGTGAAAAAGATCGAATCGCTGATGTCTTTATAGTTCGGCCTCAAGTCATGAATTTTTATGCAATTGCGCCAATTCTTTTCATGAGGGTCGACCATGTAAGAATGCATCCACACAGCAAATATTTTTGTTCTGAAACTTATACTTTTGAGAATAGCTCTCATGGCGTAAAAGTCATGCACGTGAAAAAGATCGAATCGCTGATGTCTTTATAGTTCGGCCTCAAGTCATAAATTTTTATGCAATTGCGCCAATTTTTTTCATGAGGGTCGACCAGGTAAGAATGCATCCACACAGCAAATATTTTTGTTCTGAAACTAATACTTTTGAGAATAGCTCTCATGGCGTAAAAGTCATCCACGCGAAAAAATTAGAATCGCTGATGTCTTTATAGTTCGGCCTCAAGTCATGAATTTTTATGCAATTGCGCCAATTGTTTTCATGAGGGTCGACCAGGTACGACTGCATCCACACACCAAATATTTTTGTTCTGAAACTAATACTTTTGAGAATAGCTCTCATAGCGTAAAAGTCATGCATGTGAAAAAGATCGAATCGCTGTTGTATTTATAGTTCGGCCTCAAGTCATGAATTTTTATGCAATTGCGCCAATTCTTTTCATGAGGGTCGACCATGTAAGACTTCATCCACACAGCAAATATTTTTGTTCTGAAACTAATACTTTTGAGAATAGCTCTCATGGCGTAAAAGTCATGCATGTGAAAAAGATCGAATCGCTGATGTCTTTATAGTTCGGCCTCAAGTCATGAATTTTTATGCAATTGCGCCAATTCTTTTCATGAGGATCGACCATGTAAGAATGCATCCACACAGCAAATATTTTTGTTCTGAAACTTATACTTTTGAGAATAGCTCTCATGGCGTAAAAGTCATGCATGTGAAAAAGATCGAATCGCTGATGTCTTTATAGTTCGGCCTCAAGTCATGAATTTTTATGCAATTGCGCCAATTCTTTTCATGAGGGTCGACCATGTAAGAATGCATCCACACAGCAAATATTTTTGTTCTGAAACTAATACTTTTGAGAATAGCTCTCATGGCGTAAAAGTCATGCACGTGAAAAAGATCGAATCGCTGATGTCTTTATAGTTCGGCCTCAAGTCATGAATTTTTATGCAATTGCGCCAATTCTTTTCATGAGGGTCGACCATGTAAGAATGCATCCACACAGCAAATATTTTTGTTCTGAAACTTATACTTTTGAGAATAGCTCTCATGGCGTAAAAGTCATGCATGTGAAAAAGATCGAATCGCTGATGTCTTTATAGTTCGGCCTCAAGTCATGAATTTTTATGCAATTGCGCCAATTCTTTTCATGAGGGTCGACCATGTAAGAATGCATCCACACAGCAAATATTTTTGTTCTGAAACTAATACTTTTGAGAATAGCTCTCATGGCGTAAAAGTCATGCATGTGAAAAAGATCGAATCGCTGATGTCTTTATAGTTCGGCCTCAAGTCATGAATTTTTATGCAATTGCGCCAATTCTTTTCATGAGGGTCGACCATGTAAGAATGCATCCACACAGCAAATATTTTTGTTCTGAAACTTATACTTTTGAGAATAGCTCTCATGGCGTAAAAGTCATGCACGTGAAAAAGATCGAATCGCTGATGTCTTTATAGTTCGGCCTCAAGTCATGAATTTTTATGCAATTGCGCCAATTTTTTTCATGAGGGTCGACCAGGTAAGAATGCATCCACACAGCAAATATTTTTGTTCTGAAACTAATACTTTTGAGAATAGCTCTCATGGCGTAAAAGTCATCCACGCGAAAAAATTAGAATCGCTGATGTCTTTATAGTTCGGCCTCAAGTCATGAATTTTTATGCAATTGCGCCAATTGTTTTCATGAGGGTCGACCAGGTACGACTGCATCCACACACCAAATATTTTTGTTCTGAAACTAATACTTTTGAGAATAGCTCTCATAGCGTAAAAGTCATGCATGTGAAAAAGATCGAATCGCTGTTGTATTTATAGTTCGGCCTCAAGTCATGAATTTTTATGCAATTGCGCCAATTCTTTTCATGAGGGTCGACCATGTAAGACTTCATCCACACAGCAAATATTTTTGTTCTGAAACTAATACTTTTGAGAATAGCTCTCATGGCGTAAAAGTCATGCATGTGAAAAAGATCGAATCGCTGATGTCTTTATAGTTCGGCCTCAAGTCATGAATTTTTATGCAATTGCGCCAATTCTTTTCATGAGGATCGACCATGTAAGAATGCATCCACACACCAAATATTTTTGTTCTGAAACTTATACTTTTGAGAATAGCTCTCATGGCGTAAAAGTCATGCATGTGAAAAAGATCGAATCGCTGATGTCTTTATAGTTCGGCCTCAAGTCATGAATTTTTATGCAATTGCGCCAATTCTTTTCATGAGGGTCGACCATGTAAGAATGCATCCACAGAGCAAATATTTTTGTTCTGAAACTAATACTTTTGAGAATAGCTCTCATGGCGTAAAAGTCATGCATGTGAAAAAGATCGAATCGCTGATGTCTTTATAGTTCGGCCTCAAGTCATGAATTTTTATGCAATTGCGCCAATTCTTTTCATGAGGGTCGACCATGTAAGAATGCATCCACACAGCAAATATTTTTGTTCTGAAACTAATACTTTTGAGAATAGCTCTCATGGCGTAAAAGTCATGCACGTGAAAAAGATCGAATCGCTGATGTCTTTATAGTTCGGCCTCAAGTCATGAATTTTTATGCAATTGCGCCAATTCTTTTCATGAGGGTCGACCATGTAAGAATGCATCCACACAGCAAATATTTTTGTTCTGAAACTTATACTTTTGAGAATAGCTCTCATGGCGTAAAAGTCATGCATGTGAAAAAGATCGAATCGCTGATGTCTTTATAGTTCGGCCTCAAGTCATGAATTTTTATGCAATTGCGCCAATTCTTTTCATGAGGGTCGACCATGTAAGAATGCATCCACACAGCAAATATTTTTGTTCTGAAACTAATACTTTTGAGAATAGCTCTCATGGCGTAAAAGTCATGCACGTGAAAAAGATCGAATCGCTGATGTCTTTATAGTTCGGCCTCAAGTCATGAATTTTTATGCAATTGCGCCAATTCTTTTCATGAGGGTCGACCATGTAAGAATGCATCCACACAGCAAATATTTTTGTTCTGAAACTTATACTTTTGAGAATAGCTCTCATGGCGTAAAAGTCATGCATGTGAAAAAGATCGAATCGCTGATGTCTTTATAGTTCGGCCTCAAGTCATGAATTTTTATGCAATTGCGCCAATTCTTTTCATGAGGGTCGACCATGTAAGAATGCATCCACACAGCAAATATTTTTGTTCTGAAACTAATACTTTTGAGAATAGCTCTCATGGCGTAAAAGTCATGCATGTGAAAAAGATCGAATCGCTGATGTCTTTATAGTTCGGCCTCAAGTCATGAATTTTTATGCAATTGCGCCAATTCTTTTCATGAGGGTCGACCATGTAAGAATGCATCCACACAGCAAATATTTTTGTTCTGAAACTTATACTTTTGAGAATAGCTCTCATGGCGTAAAAGTCATGCACGTGAAAAAGATCGAATCGCTGATGTCTTTATAGTTCGGCCTCAAGTCATAAATTTTTATGCAATTGCGCCAATTTTTTTCATGAGGGTCGACCAGGTAAGAATGCATCCACACAGCAAATATTTTTGTTCTGAAACTAATACTTTTGAGAATAGCTCTCATGGCGTAAAAGTCATCCACGCGAAAAAATTAGAATCGCTGATGTCTTTATAGTTCGGCCTCAAGTCATGAATTTTTATGCAATTGCGCCAATTGTTTTCATGAGGGTCTACCAGGTACGACTGCATCCACACACCAAATATTTTTGTTCTGAAACTAATACTTTTGAGAATAGCTCTCATAGCGTAAAAGTCATGCATGTGAAAAAGATCGAATCGCTGTTGTATTTATAGTTCGGCCTCAAGTCATGAATTTTTATGCAATTGCGCCAATTCTTTTCCTGAGGGTCGACCATGTAAGACTTCATCCACACAGCAAATATTTTTGTTCTGAAACTAATACTTTTGAGAATAGCTCTCATGGCGTAAAAGTCATGCATGTGAAAAAGATCGAATCGCTGATGTCTTTATAGTTGGGCCTCAAGTCATGAATTTTTATGCAATTGCGCCAATTCTTTTCATGAGGATCGACCATGTAAGAATGCATCCACACACCAAATATTTTTGTTCTGAAACTTATACTTTTGAGAATAGCTCTCATGGCGTAAAAGTCATGCATGTGAAAAAGATCGAATCGCTGATGTCTTTATAGTTCGGCCTCAAGTCATGAATTTTTATGCAATTGCGCCAATTCTTTTCATGAGGGTCGACCATGTAAGAATGCATCCACAGAGCAAATATTTTTGTTCTGAAACTAATACTTTTGAGAATAGCTCTCATGGCGTAAAAGTCATGCATGTGAAAAAGATCGAATCGCTGATGTCTTTATAGTTCGGCCTCAAGTCATGAATTTTTATGCAATTGCGCCAATTCTTTTCATGAGGGTCGACCATGTAAGAATGCATCCACACAGCAAATATTTTTGTTCTGAAACTAATACTTTTGAGAATAGCTCTCATGGCGTAAAAGTCATGCACGTGAAAAAGATCGAATCGCTGATGTCTTTATAGTTCGGCCTCAAGTCATGAATTTTTATGCAATTGCGCCAATTCTTTTCATGAGGGTCGACCATGTAAGAATGCATCCACACAGCAAATATTTTTGTTCTGAAACTTATACTTTTGAGAATAGCTCTCATGGCGTAAAAGTCATGCATGTGAAAAAGATCGAATCGCTGATGTCTTTATAGTTCGGCCTCAAGTCATGAATTTTTATGCAATTGCGCCAATTCTTTTCATGAGGGTCGACCATGTAAGAATGCATCCACACAGCAAATATTTTTGTTCTGAAACTAATACTTTTGAGAATAGCTCTCATGGCGTAAAAGTCATGCATGTGAAAAAGATCGAATCGCTGATGTCTTTATAGTTCGACCTCAAGTCATGAATTTTTATGCAATTGCGCCAATTCTTTTCATGAGGGTCGACCATGTAAGAATGCATCCACACAGCAAATATTTTTGTTCTGAAACTAATACTTTTGAGAATAGCTCTCATGGCGTAAAAGTCATGCATGTGAAAAAGATCGAATCGCTGATGTCTTTATAGTTCGGCCTCAAGTCATGAATTTTTATGCAATTGCGCCAATTCTTTTCATGAGGGTCGACCATGTAAGAATGCATCCACACAGCAAATATTTTTGTTCTGAAACTTATACTTTTGAGAATAGCTCTCATGGCGTAAAAGTCATGCATGTGAAAAAGATCGAATCGCTGATGTCTTTATAGTTCGGCCTCAAGTCATGAATTTTTATGCAATTGCGCCAATTCTTTTCATGAGGGTCGACCATGTAAGAATGCATCCACACAGCAAATATTTTTGTTCTGAAACTAATACTTTTGAGAATAGCTCTCATGGCGTAAAAGTCATGCATGTGAAAAAGATCGAATCGCTGATGTCTTTATAGTTCGGCCTCAAGTCATGAATTTTTATGCAATTGCGCCAATTCTTTTCATGAGGGTCGACCATGTAAGAATGCATCCACACAGCAAATATTTTTGTTCTGAAACTAATACTTTTGAGAATAGCTCTCATGGCGTAAAAGTCATGCACGTGAAAAAGATCGAATCGCTGATGTCTTTATAGTTCGGCCTCAAGTCATGAATTTTTATGCAATTGCGCCAATTCTTTTCATGAGGGTCGATCATGTAAGAATGCATCCACACAGCAAATATTTTTGTTCTGAAACTAATACTTTTGAGAATAGCTCTCATGGCGTAAAAGTCATGCATGTGAAAAAGATCGAATCGCTGATGTCTTTATAGTTCGGCCTCAAGTCATGAATTTTTATGCAATTGCGCCAATTCTTTTCATGAGGGTCGACCATGTAAGAATGCATCCACACAGCAAATATTTTTGTTCTGAAACTAATACTTTTGAGAATAGCTCTCATGGCGTAAAAGTCATGCATGTGAAAAAGATCGAATCGCGGATGTCTTTATAGTTCGGCCTCAAGTCATGAATTTTTATGCAATTGCGCCAATTTTTTTCATGAGGGTCGACCAGGTAAGAATGCATCCACACAGCAAATATTTTTGTTCTGAAACTAATACTTTTGAGAATAGCTCTCATGGCGTAAAAGTCATCCACGCGAAAAAATTAGAATCGCTGATGTCTTTATAGTTCGGCCTCAAGTCATGAATTTTTATGCAATTGCGCCAATTGTTTTCATGAGGGTCGACCAGGTACGACTGCATCCACACACCAAATATTTTTGTTCTGAAACTAATACTTTTGAGAATAGCTCTCATAGCGTAAAAGTCATGCATGTGAAAAAGATCGAATCGCTGTTGTATTTATAGTTCGGCCTCAAGTCATGAATTTTTATGCAATTGCGCCAATTCTTTTCATGAGGGTCGACCATGTAAGAATTCATCCACACACCAAACATTTTTGTTCTGAAACTAATACTTTTGAGAATAGCTCTCATGGCGTAAAAGTCATGCATGTGAAAAAGATCGAATCGCTGATGTCTTTATAGTTCGACCTCAAGTCATGAATTTTTATGCAATTGCGCCAATTCTTTTCATGAGGGTCGACCATGTAAGAATGCATCCACACAGCAAATATTTTTGTTCTGAAACTAATACTTTTGAGAATAGCTCTCATGGCGTAAAAGTCATGCATGTGAAAAAGATCGAATCGCTGATGTCTTTATAGTTCGGCCTCAAGTCATGAATTTTTATGCAATTGCGCCAATTCTTTTCATGAGGGTCGACCATGTAAGAATGCATCCACACAGCAAATATTTTTGTTCTGAAACTTATACTTTTGAGAATAGCTCTCATGGCGTAAAAGTCATGCATGTGAAAAAGATCGAATCGCTGATGTCTTTATAGTTCGGCCTCAAGTCATGAATTTTTATGCAATTGCGCCAATTCTTTTCATGAGGGTCGACCATGTAAGAATGCATCCACACACCAAATATTTTTGTTCTGAAACTAATACTTTTGAGAATAGCTCTCATGGCGTAAAAGTCATGCATGTGAAAAAGATCGAATCGCTGATGTCTTTATAGTTCGGCCTCAAGTCATGAATTTTTATGCAATTGCGCCAATTGTTTTCATGAGGGTCGACCATGTAAGAATGCATCCACACACCACATAATTTTGTTCTGAAACTAATACTTTTGAGAATAGCTCTCATGGCGTAAAAGTCATGCATGTGAAAAAGATCGAATCGCTGATGTCTTTATAGTTCGGCCTCAAGTCATGAATTTTTATGCAATTGCGCCAATTCTGTTCATGAGGGTCGACCATGTAAAAAAAAGGATCCACACAGCAAATATTTTTGTTCTGAAACTTATATTTTTGAGAATAGCTCTCATGGCGTAAAAGTCATGCATGTGAAAAAGATCGAATGGCTGATGTCTTTATAGTTCGGCCTCAAGTCATGAATGTTATGCAATTGCGCTAATTCTTTTCATGAGGGTCGACCATGTAAGAATGCATCCACACAGCAAATATTTTTGTTCTGAAACTAATACTTTTGAGAATAGCTCTCATGGCGTAAAAGTCATGCATGTGAAAAAGATCGAATCGCTGATGTCTTTATAGTTCGGCCTCAAGTCATGAATTTTTATGCAATTGCGCCAATTCTTTTTATGAGGGTCGACCATGTAAGAATGCATCCACACACCAAATATTTTTGTTCTGAAACTTATACTTTTGAGAATAGCTCTCATGGCGTAAAAGTCATGCATGTGAAAAAGATCGAATCGCTGATGTCTTTATAGTTCGGCCTCTAGTCATGAATTTTTATGCAATTGCGCCAATTTTTTTCATTAGGGTCGACCATGTAAGAATGCATCCACACACCAAACATTTTTGTTCTGAAACTAATACTTTTGAGAATAGCTCTCATGGCGTAGACGTCATGCATGTGAAAAAGATCGAATCGCTGATGTCTTTATAGTTCGGCCTCAAGTCATGAATTTTTATGCAATTGCGCCAATTCTTTTCATGAGGGTCGACCATGTAAGAATGCATCCACACAGCAAACATTTTTGTTCTGAAACTAATACTTTTGAGAATAGCTCTCATGGCGTAAAAGTCATGCATGTGAAAAAGATCGAATCGCTGATGTCTTTATAGTTCGGCCTCAAGTCATGAATTTTTATGCAATTGCGCCAATTCTTTTCATGAGGGTCGACCATGTAAGAATGCATCCACACAGCAAATATTTTTGTTCTGAAACTAATACTTTTGAGAATAGCTCTCATGGCGTAAAAGTCATGCATGTGAAAAAGATCGAATCGCTGATGTCTTTATAGTTCGGCCTCAAGTCATGAATTTTTATGCAATTGCGCCAATTCTTTTCATGAGGGTCGACCATGTAAGAATGCATCCACACAGCAAATATTTTTGTTCTGAAACTAATACTTTTGAGAATAGCTCTCATGGCGTAAAAGTCATGCATGTGAAAAAGATCGAATCGCTGATGTCTTTATAGTTCGGCCTCAAGTCATAAATTTTTATGCAATTGCGCCAATTTTTTTCATGAGGGTCGACCATGTAAGAATGGATCCACACAGCAAATATTTTTGTTCTGAAACTAATACTTTTGAGAATAGCTCTCATGGCGTAAAAGTCATCCACGCGAAAAAATTAGAATCGCTGATGTCTTTATAGTTCGGCCTCAAGTCATGAATTTTTATGCAATTGCGGCAATTGTTTTCATAAGGGTCGACCAGGTACGACTGCATCCACACACCAAATATTTTTGTTCTGAAACTAATACTTTTGAGAATAGCTCTCATGGCGTAAAAGTCATGCATGTGAAAAAGATCGAATCGCTGATGTCTTTATAGTTCGGCCTCAAGTCATGAATTTTTATGCAATTGCGCCAATTCTTTTCATGAGGGTCGACCATGTAAGACTTCATCCACACAGGAAATATTTTTGTTCTGAAACTAATACTTTTGAGAATAGCTCTCATGGCGTAAAAGTCATGCATGTGAAAAAGATCGAATCGCTGATGTCTTTATAGTTCGGCCTCAAGTCATGAATTTTTATGCAATTGCGCCAATTCTTTTCATGAGGATCGACCATGTAAGAATGCATCCACACACCAAATATTTTTGTTCTGAAACTTATACTTTTGAGAATAGCTCTCATGGCGTAAAAGTCATGCACGTGAAAAAGATCGAATCGCTGATGTCTTTATAGTTCGGCCTCAAGTCATGAATTTTTATGCAATTGCGCCAATTCTTTTCATGAGGGTCGACCATGTAAGAATGCATCCACACACCAAATATTTTTGTTCTGAAACTAATACTTTTGAGAATAGCTCTCATGGCGTAAAAGTCATCCACGCGAAAAAATTAGAATCGCTGATGTCTTTATAGTTCGGCCTCAAGTCATGAATTTTTATGCAATTGCGCCAATTGTTTTCATAAGGGTCGACCAGGTACGACTGCATCCACACACCAAATATTTTTGTTCTGAAACTAATACTTTTGAGAATAGCTCTCATGGCGTAAAAGTCATGCATGTGAAAAAGATCGAATCGCTGATGTCTTTATAGTTCGGCCTCAAGTCATGAATTTTTATGCAATTGCGCCAATTCTTTTCATGAGGGTCGACCATGTAAGAATGCATCCACACAGCAAATATTTTTGTCCTGAAACTAATACTTTTGAGAATAGCTCTCATGGCGTAAAAGTCATGCATGTGAAAAAGATCGAATCGCTGATGTCTTTATAGTTCGGCCTCAAGTCATGAATTTTTATGCAATTGCGCCAATTGTTTTCATGAGGGTCGACCAGGTACGACTGCATCCACACAGCAAATATTTTTGTTCTGAAACTAATACTTTTGAGAATAGCTCTCATGGCGTAAAAGTCATGCATGTGAAAAAGATCGAATCGCTGTTGTATTTATAGTTCGGCCTCAAGTCATGAATTTTTATGCAATTGCGCCAATTCTTTTCATGAGGGTCGACCATGTAAGAATGCATCCACACACCAAACATTTTTGTTCTGAAACTAATACTTTTGAGAATAGCTCTCATGGCGTAAAAGTCATGCATGTGAAAAAGATCGAATCGCTGATGTCTTTATAGTTCGACCTCAAGTCATGAATTTTTATGCAATTGCGCCAATTCTTTTCATGAGGGTCGACCATGTAAGAATGCATCCACACAGCAAATATTTTTGTTCTGAAACTAATACTTTTGAGAATAGCTCTCATGGCGTAAAAGTCATGCATGTGAAAAAGATCGAATCGCTGATGTCTTTATAGTTCGGCCTCAAGTCATGAATTTTTATGCAATTGCGCCAATTCTTTTCATGAGGGTCGACCATGTAAGAATGCATCCACACACCAAATATTTTTGTTCTGAAACTTATACTTTTGAGAATAGCTCTCATGGCGTAAAAGTCATGCATGTGAAAAAGATCGAATCGCTGATGTCTTTATAGTTCGGCCTCAAGTCATGAATTTTTATGCAATTGCGCCAATTCTTTTCATGAGGGTCGACCATGTAAGAATGCATCCACACACCAAATATTTTTGTTCTGAAACTAATACTTTTGAGAATAGCTCTCATGGCGTAAAAGTCATGCACGTGAAAAAGATCGAATCGCTGATGTCTTTATAGTTCGGCCTCAAGTCATGAATTTTTATGCAATTGCGCCAATTCTTTTCATGAGGGTCGACCATGTAAGAATGCATCCACACAGCAAATATTTTTGTTCTGAAACTAATACTTTTGAGAATAGCTCTCATGGCGTAAAAGTCATGCATGTGAAAAAGATCGAATCGCTGATGTCTTTATAGTTCGGCCTCAAGTCATGAATTTTTATGCAATTGCGCCAATTCTTTTCATGAGGGTCGACCATGTAAGAATGCATCCACACACCAAATATTTTTGTTCTGAAACTAATACTTTTGAGAATAGCTCTCATGGCGTAAAAGTCATGCATGTGAAAAAGATCGAATGGCTGATGTCTTTATAGTTCGGCCTCAAGTCATGAATTTTTATGCAATTGCGCCAATTCTTTTTATGAGGGTCGACCATGTAAGAATGCATCCACACAGCAAATATTTTTGTTCTGAAACTTATACTTTTGAGAATAGCTCTCATGGCGTAAAAGTCATGCATGTGAAAAAGATCGAATCGCTGATGTCTTTATAGTTCGGCCTCAAGTCATGAATTTTTATGCAATTGCGCCAATTGTTTTCATGAGGGTCGACCATGTAAGAATGCATCCACACACCACATAATTTTGTTCTGAAACTAATACTTTTGAGAATAGCTCTCATGGCGTAAAAGTCATGCACGTGAAAAAGATCGAATCGCTGATGTCTTTATAGTTCGGCCTCAAGTCATGAATTTTTATGCAATTGCGCCAATTCTTTTCATGAGGGTCGACCATGTAAGAATGCATCCACACAGCAAATATTTTTGTTCTGAAACTTATACTTTTGAGAATAGCTCTCATGGCGTAAAAGTCATGCATGTGAAAAAGATCGAATCGCTGATGTCTTTATAGTTCGGCCTCAAGTCATGAATTTTTATGCAATTGCGCCAATTCTTTTCATGAGGGTCGACCATGTAAGAATGCATCCACACAGCAAATATTTTTGTTCTGAAACTAATACTTTTGAGAATAGCTCTCATGGCGTAAAAGTCATGCACGTGAAAAAGATCGAATCGCTGATGTCTTTATAGTTCGGCCTCAAGTCATGAATTTTTATGCAATTGCGCCAATTCTTTTCATGAGGGTCGACCATGTAAGAATGCATCCACACAGCAAATATTTTTGTTCTGAAACTTATACTTTTGAGAATAGCTCTCATGGCGTAAAAGTCATGCATGTGAAAAAGATCGAATCGCTGATGTCTTTATAGTTCGGCCTCAAGTCATGAATTTTTATGCAATTGCGCCAATTCTTTTCATGAGGGTCGACCATGTAAGAATGCATCCACACAGCAAATATTTTTGTTCTGAAACTAATACTTTTGAGAATAGCTCTCATGGCGTAAAAGTCATGCATGTGAAAAAGATCGAATCGCTGATGTCTTTATAGTTCGGCCTCAAGTCATGAATTTTTATGCAATTGCGCCAATTCTTTTCATGAGGGTCGACCAGGTAAGAATGCATCCACACAGCAAATATTTTTGTTCTGAAACTTATACTTTTGAGAATAGCTCTCATGGCGTAAAAGTCATGCATGTGAAAAAGATCGAATCGCTGATGTCTTTATAGTTCGGCCTGAAGTCATAAATTTTTATGCAATTGCGCCAATTTTTTTCATGAGGGTCGACCAGGTAAGAATGCATCCACACACCAAATATTTTTGTTCTGAAACTAATACTTTTGAGAATAGCTCTCATGGCGTAAAAGTCATCCACGCGAAAAAATTAGAATCGCTGATGTCTTTATAGTTCGGCCTCAAGTCATGAATTTTTATGCAATTGCGCCAATTGTTTTCATAAGGGTCGACCAGGTAAGAATGCATCCACACACCAAATATTTTTGTTCTGAAACTAATACTTTTGAGAATAGCTCTCACGGCGTAAAAGTCATGCATGTGAAAAAGATCGAATCGCTGATGTCTTTATAGTTCGGCCTCAAGTCATGAATTTTTATGCAATTGCGCCAATTCTTTTCATGAGGGTCGACCATGTAAGACTTCATCCACACAGCAAATATTTTGTTCTGAAACTAATACTTTTGAGAATAGCTCTCATGGCGTAAAAGTCATGCATGTGAAAAAGATCGAATCGCTGATGTCTTTATAGTTCGGCCTCAAGTCATGAATTTTTATGCAATTGCGCCAATTCTTTTCATGAGGATCGACCATGTAAGAATGCATCCACACAGCAAATATTTTTGTTCTGAAACTTATACTTTTGAGAATAGCTCTCATGGCGTAAAAGTCATGCATGTGAAAAAGATCGAATCGCTGATGTCTTTATAGTTCGGCCTCAAGTCATGAATTTTTATGCAATTGCGCCAATTCTTTTCATGAGGATCGACCATGTAAGAATGCATCCACACAGCAAATATTTTTGTTCTGAAACTTATACTTTTGAGAATAGCTCTCATGGCGTAAAAGTCATGCATGTGAAAAAGATCGAATCGCTGATGTCTTTATAGTTCGGCCTCAAGTCATGAATTTTTATGCAATTGCGCCAATTCTTTTCATGAGGGTCGACCATGTAAGAATGCATCCACACAGCAAATATTTTTGTTCTGAAACTAATACTTTTGAGAATAGCTCTCATGGCGTAAAAGTCATGCACGTGAAAAAGATCGAATCGCTGATGTCTTTATAGTTCGGCCTCAAGTCATGAATTTTTATGCAATTGCGCCAATTCTTTTCATGAGGGTCGACCATGTAAGAATGCATCCACACAGCAAATATTTTTGTTCTGAAACTTATACTTTTGAGAATAGCTCTCATGGCGTAAAAGTCATGCATGTGAAAAAGATCGAATCGCTGATGTCTTTATAGTTCGGCCTCAAGTCATGAATTTTTATGCAATTGCGCCAATTCTTTTCATGAGGGTCGACCATGTAAGAATGCATCCACACAGCAAATATTTTTGTTCTGAAACTAATACTTTTGAGAATAGCTCTCATGGCGTAAAAGTCATGCATGTGAAAAAGATCGAATCGCTGATGTCTTTATAGTTCGGCCTCAAGTCATGAATTTTTATGCAATTGCGCCAATTGTTTTCATGAGGGTCGACCATGTAAGAATGCATCCACACAGCAAATATTTTTGTTCTGAAACTTATACTTTTGAGAATAGCTCTCATGGCGTAAAAGTCATGCACGTGAAAAAGATCGAATCGCTGATGTCTTTATAGTTCGGCCTCAAGTCATAGATTTTTATGCAATTGCGCCAATTTTTTTCATGAGGGTCGACCAGGTAAGAATGCATCCACACAGCAAATATTTTTGTTCTGAAACTAATACTTTTGAGAATAGCTCTCATGGCGTAAAAGTCATCCAGGCGAAAAAATTAGAATCGCTGATGTCTTTATAGTTCGGCCTCAAGTCATGAATTTTTATGCAATTGCGCCAATTGTTTTCATGAGGGTCGACCAGGTACGACTGCATCCACACACCAAATATTTTTGTTCTGAAACTAATACTTTTGAGAATAGCTCTCATAGCGTAAAAGTCATGCATGTGAAAAAGATCGAATCGCTGTTGTATTTATAGTTCGGCCTCAAGTCATGAATTTTTATGCAATTGCGCCAATTCTTTTCATGAGGGTCGACCATGTAAGAATGCATCCACACACCAAACATTTTTGTTCTGAAACTAATACTTTTGAGAATAGCTCTCATGGCGTAAAAGTCATGCATGTGAAAAAGATCGAATCGCTGATGTCTTTATAGTTCGGCCTCAAGTCATGAATTTTTATGCAATTGCGCCAATTCTTTTCATGAGGGTCGACCATGTAAGAATGCATCCACACAGCAAATATTTTTGTTCTGAAACTAATACTTTTGAGAATAGCTCTCATGGCGTAAAAGTCATGCATGTGAAAAAGATCGAATCGCTGATGTCTTTATAGTTCGGCCTCAAGTCATGAATTTTTATGCAATTGCGCCAATTCTTTTCATGAGGGTCGACCATGTAAGAATGCATCCACACAGCAAATATTTTTGTTCTGAAACTTATACTTTTGAGAATAGCTCTCATGGCGTAAAAGTCATGCATGTGAAAAAGATCGAATCGCTGATGTCTTTATAGTTCGGCCTCAAGTCATGAATTTTTATGCAATTGCGCCAATTCTTTTCATGAGGGTCGACCATGTAAGAATGCATCCACACAGCAAATATTTTTGTTCTGAAACTAATACTTTTGAGAATAGCTCTCATGGCGTAAAAGTCATGCATGTGAAAAAGATCGAATCGCTGATGTCTTTATAGTTCGGCCTCAAGTCATGAATTTTTATGCAATTGCGCCAATTCTTTTCATGAGGGTCGACCATGTAAGAATGCATCCACACAGCAAATATTTTTGTTCTGAAACTAATACTTTTGAGAATAGCTCTCATGGCGTAAAAGTCATGCATGTGAAAAAGATCGAATCGCTGATGTCTTTATAGTTCGGCCTCAAGTCATGAATTTTTATGCAATTGCGCCAATTCTTTTCATGAGGGTCGACCATGTAAGAATGCATCCACACAGCAAATATTTTTGTTCTGAAACTTATACTTTTGAGAATAGCTCTCATGGCGTAAAAGTCATGCATGTGAAAAAGATCGAATCGCTGATGTCTTTATAGTTCGGCCTCAAGTCATGAATTTTTATGCAATTGCGCCAATTGTTTTCATGAGGGTCGACCATGTAAGAATGCATCCACACACCACATAATTTTGTTCTGAAACTAATACTTTTGAGAATAGCTCTCATGGCGTAAAAGTCATGCATGTGAAAAAGATCGAATCGCTGATGTCTTTATAGTTCGGCCTCAAGTCATGAATTTTTATGCAATTGCGCCAATTCTGTTCATGAGGGTCGACCATGTAAAAAAAAGGATCCACACACCAAATATTTTTGTTCTGAAACTTATATTTTTGAGAATAGCTCTCATGGCGTAAAAGTCATGCATGTGAAAAAGATCGAATGGCTGATGTCTTTATAGTTCGGCCTCAAGTCATGAATGTTATGCAATTGCGCTAATTCTTTTCATGAGGGTCGACCATGTAAGAATCCATCCACACACCAAATATTTTTGTTCTGAAACTAATACTTTTGAGAATAGCTCTCATGGCGTAAAAGTCATGCATGTGAAAAAGATCGAATCGCTGATGTCTTTATAGTTCGGCCTCAAGTCATGAATTTTTATGCAATTGCGCCAATTCTTTTTATGAGGGTCGACCATGTAAGAATGCATCCACACACCAAATATTTTTGTTCTGAAACTTATACTTTTGAGAATAGCTCTCATGGCGTAAAAGTCATGCATGTGAAAAAGATCGAATCGCTGATGTCTTTATAGTTCGGCCTCTAGTCATGAATTTTTATGCAATTGCGCCAATTTTTTTCATTAGGGTCGACCATGTAAGAATGCATCCACACACCAAACATTTTTGTTCTGAAACTAATACTTTTGAGAATAGCTCTCATGGCGTAAAAGTCATGCATGTGAAAAAGATCGAATCGCTGATGTCTTTATAGTTCGGCCTCAAGTCATGAATTTTTATGCAATTGCGCCAATTCTTTTCATGAGGGTCGACCATGTAAGAATGCATCCACACAGCAAACATTTTTGTTCTGAAACTAATACTTTTGAGAATAGCTCTCATGGCGTAAAAGTCATGCATGTGAAAAAGATCGAATCGCTGATGTCTTTATAGTTCGGCCTCAAGTCATGAATTTTTATGCAATTGCGCCAATTCTTTTCATGAGGGTCGACCATGTAAGAATGCATCCACACAGCAAATATTTTTGTTCTGAAACTAATACTTTTGAGAATAGCTCTCATGGCGTAAAAGTCATGCATGTGAAAAAGATCGAATCGCTGATGTCTTTATAGTTCGGCCTCAAGTCATGAATTTTTATGCAATTGCGCCAATTCTTTTCATGAGGGTCGACCAGGTAAGAATGCATCCACACAGCAAATATTTTTGTTCTGAAACTTATACTTTTGAGAATAGCTCTCATGGCGTAAAAGTCATGCATGTGAAAAAGATCGAATCGCTGATGTCTTTATAGTTCGGCCTGAAGTCATAAATTTTTATGCAATTGCGCCAATTTTTTTCATGAGGGTCGACCAGGTAAGAATGCATCCACACACCAAATATTTTTGTTCTGAAACTAATACTTTTGAGAATAGCTCTCATGGCGTAAAAGTCATCCACGCGAAAAAATTAGAATCGCTGATGTCTTTATAGTTCGGCCTCAAGTCATGAATTTTTATGCAATTGCGCCAATTGTTTTCATAAGGGTCGACCAGGTAAGACTGCATCCACACACCAAATATTTTTGTTCTGAAACTAATACTTTTGAGAATAGCTCTCATGGCGTAAAAGTCATGCATGTGAAAAAGATCGAATCGCTGATGTCTTTATAGTTCGGCCTCAAGTCATGAATTTTTATGCAATTGCGCCAATTCTTTTCATGAGGGTCGACCATGTAAGACTTCATCCACACAGCAAATATTTTTGTTCTGAAACTAATACTTTTGAGAATAGCTCTCATGGCGTAAAAGTCATGCATGTGAAAAAGATCGAATCGCTGATGTCTTTATAGTTCGGCCTCAAGTCATGAATTTTTATGCAATTGCGCCAATTCTTTTCATGAGGATCGACCATGTAAGAATGCATCCACACACCAAATATTTTTGTTCTGAAACTTATACTTTTGAGAATAGCTCTCATGGCGTAAAAGTCATGCATGTGAAAAAGATCGAATCGCTGATGTCTTTATAGTTCGGCCTCAAGTCATGAATTTTTATGCAATTGCGCCAATTGTTTTCATGAGGGTCGACCATGTAAGAATGCATCCACACACCAAATATTTTTGTTCTGAAACTAATACTTTTGAGAATAGCTCTCATGGCGTAAAAGTCATCCACGCGAAAAAATTAGAATCGCTGATGTCTTTATAGTTCGGCCTCAAGTCATGAATTTTTATGCAATTGCGCCAATTGTTTTCATAAGGGTCGACCAGGTACGACTGCATCCACACACCAAATATTTTTGTTCTGAAACTAATACTTTTGAGAATAGCTCTCATGGCGTAAAAGTCATGCATGTGAAAAAGATCGAATCGCTGATGTCTTTATAGTTCGGCCTCAAGTCATGAATTTTTATGCAATTGCGCCAATTCTTTTCATGAGGGTCGACCATGTAAGAATGCATCCACACACCAAATATTTTTGTTCTGAAACTAATACTTTTGAGAATAGCTCTCATGGCGTAAAAGTCATGCATGTGAAAAAGATCGAATCGCTGATGTCTTTATAGTTCGGCCTCAAGTCATGAATTTTTATGCAATTGCGCCAATTCTTTTCATGAGGGTCGACCATGTAAGAATGCATCCACACACCAAATATTTTTGTTCTGAAACTAATACTTTTGAGAATAGCTCTCATGGCGTAAAAGTCATGCATGTGAAAAAGATCGAATCGCTGATGTCTTTATAGTTCGGCCTCAAGTCATGAATTTTTATGCAATTGCGCCAATTCTTTTCATGAGGGTCGACCATGTAAGAATGCATCCACACAGCAAATATTTTTGTTCTGAAACTAATACTTTTGAGAATAGCTCTCATGGCGTAAAAGTCATGCATGTGAAAAAGATCGAATCGCTGATGTCTTTATAGTTCGGCCTCAAGTCATGAATTTTTATGCAATTGCGCCAATTCTTTTCATGAGGGTCGACCATGTAAGAATGCATCCACACACCAAATATTTTTGTTCTGAAACTTATACTTTTGAGAATAGCTCTCATGGCGTAAAAGTCATGCATGTGAAAAAGATCGAATCGCTGATGTCTTTATAGTTCGGCCTCAAGTCATGAATTTTTATGCAATTGCGCCAATTCTTTTTATGAGGGTCGACCATGTAAGAATGCATCCACACACCAAATATTTTTGTTCTGAAACTTATACTTTTGAGAATAGCTCTCATGGCGTAAAAGTCATGCATGTGAAAAAGATCGAATCGCTGATGTCTTTATAGTTCGGCCTCTAGTCATGAATTTTTATGCAATTGCGCCAATTTTTTTCATTAGGGTCGACCATGTAAGAATGCATCCACACACCAAACATTTTTGTTCTGAAACTAATACTTTTGAGAATAGCTCTCATGGCGTAAAAGTCATGCATGTGAAAAAGATCGAATCGCTGATGTCTTTATAGTTCGGCCTCAAGTCATGAATTTTTATGCAATTGCGCCAATTCTTTTCATGAGGGTCGACCATGTAAGAATGCATCCACACAGCAAACATTTTTGTTCTGAAACTAATACTTTTGAGAATAGCTCTCATGGCGTAAAAGTCATGCATGTGAAAAAGATCGAATCGCTGATGTCTTTATAGTTCGGCCTCAAGTCATGAATTTTTATGCAATTGCGCCAATTCTTTTCATGAGGGTCGACCATGTAAGAATGCATCCACACAGCAAATATTTTTGTTCTGAAACTAATACTTTTGAGAATAGCTCTCATGGCGTAAAAGTCATGCATGTGAAAAAGATCGAATCGCTGATGTCTTTATAGTTCGGCCTCAAGTCATGAATTTTTATGCAATTGCGCCAATTCTTTTCATGAGGGTCGACCATGTAAGAATGCATCCACACACCAAATATTTTTGTTCTGAAACTTATACTTTTGAGAATAGCTCTCATGGCGTAAAAGTCATGCATTTGAAAAAGATCGAATCGCTGATGTCTTTATAGTTCGGCCTCTAGTCATGAATTTTTATGCAATTGCGCCAATTCTTTTCATGAGGGTCGACCATGTAAGAATGCATCCACACAGCAAATATTTTTGTTCTGAAACTAATACTTTTGAGAATAGCTCTCATGGCGTAAAAGTCATGCATGTGAAAAAGATCGAATCGCTGATGTCTTTATAGTTCGGCCTCAAGTCATGAATTTTTATGCAATTGCGCCAATTCTGTTCATGAGGGTCGACCATGTAAAAAAAAGGATCCACACACCAAATATTTTTGTTCTGAAACTTATATTTTTGAGAATAGCTCTCATGGCGTAAAAGTCATGCATGTGAAAAAGATCGAATGGCTGATGTCTTTATAGTTCGGCCTCAAGTCATGAATGTTATGCAATTGCGCTAATTCTTTTCATGAGGGTCGACCATGTAAGAATGCATCCACACAGCAAATATTTTTGTTCTGAAACTAATACTTTTGAGAATAGCTCTCATGGCGTAAAAGTCATGCATGTGAAAAAGATCGAATCGCTGATGTCTTTATAGTTCGGCCTCAAGTCATGAATTTTTATGCAATTGCGCCAATTCTTTTTATGAGGGTCGACCATGTAAGAATGCATCCACACACCAAATATTTTTGTTCTGAAACTAATACTTTTGAGAATAGCTCTCATGGCGTAAAAGTCATGCATGTGAAAAAGATCGAATCGCTGATGTCTTTATAGTTCGGCCTCTAGTCATGAATTTTTATGCAATTGCGCCAATTTTTTTCATGAGGGTCGACCATGTAAGAATGCATCCACACAGCAAACATTTTTGTTCTGAAACTAATACTTTTGAGAATAGCTCTCATGGCGTAAAAGTCATGCATGTGAAAAAGATCGAATCGCTGATGTCTTTATAGTTCGGCCTCAAGTCATGAATTTTTATGCAATTGCGCCAATTCTTTTCATGAGGGTCGACCATGTAAGAATGCATCCACACAGCAAATATTTTTGTTCTGAAACTAATACTTTTGAGAATAGCTCTCATGGCGTAAAAGTCATGCATGTGAAAAAGATCGAATCGCTGATGTCTTTATAGTTCGGCCTCAAGTCATGAATTTTTATGCAATTGCGCCAATTCTTTTCATGAGGGTCGACCATGTAAGAATGCATCCACACACCAAATATTTTTGTTCTGAAACTTATACTTTTGAGAATAGCTCTCATGGCGTAAAAGTCATGCATTTGAAAAAGATCGAATCGCTGATGTCTTTATAGTTCGGCCTCTAGTCATGAATTTTTATGCAATTGCGCCAATTCTTTTCATGAGGGTCGACCATGTAAGAATGCATCCACACAGCAAATATTTTTGTTCTGAAACTAATACTTTTGAGAATAGCTCTCATGGCGTAAAAGTCATGCATGTGAAAAAGATCGAATCGCTGATGTCTTTATAGTTCGGCCTCAAGTCATGAATTTTTATGCAATTGCGCCAATTGTTTTCATGAGGGTCGACCATGTAAGAATGCATCCACACAGCAAATATTTTTGTTCTGAAACTAATACTTTTGAGAATAGCTCTCATGGCGTAAAAGTCATGCATGTGAAAAAGATCGAATCGCTGATGTCTTTATAGTTCGGCCTCAAGTCATGAATTTTTATGCAATTGCGCCAATTCTTTTCATGAGGGTCGACCATGTAAGAATTCATCCACACACCAAATATTTTTGTTCTGAAACTAATACTTTTGAGAATAGCTCTCATGGCGTAAAAGTCATGCATGTGAAAAAGATCGAATCGCTGATGTCTTTATAGTTCGGCCTCAAGTCATGAATTTTTATGCAATTGCGCCAATTCTTTTCATGAGGGTCGACCATGTAAGAATGCATCCACACAGCAAATATTTTTGTTCTGAAACTTATACTTTTGAGAATAGCTCTCATGGCGTAAAAGTCATGCATGTGAAAAAGATCGAATCGCTGATGTCTTTATAGTTCGGCCTCAAGTCATGAATTTTTATGCAATTGCGCCAATTGTTTTCATGAGGGTCGACCATGTAAGAATGCATCCACACACCACATAATTTTGTTCTGAAACTTATACTTTTGAGAATAGCTCTCATGGCGTAAAAGTCATGCATGTGAAAAAGATCGAATCGCTGATGTCTTTATAGTTCGGCCTCAAGTCATGAATTTTTATGCAATTGCGCCAATTCTGTTCATGAGGGTCGACCATGTAAGAATGGATCCACACAGCAAATATTTTTGTTCTGAAACTTATATTTTTGAGAATAGCTCTCATGGCGTAAAAGTCATGCATGTGAAAAAGATCGAATGGCTGATGTCTTTATAGTTCGGCCTCAAGTCATGAATGTTATGCAATTGCGCTAATTCTTTTCATGAGGGTCGACCATGTAAGAATCCATCCACACAGCAAATATTTTTGTTCTGAAACTAATACTTTTGAGAATAGCTCTCATGGCGTAAAAGTCATGCATGTGAAAAAGATCGAATCGCTGATGTCTTTATAGTTCGGCCTCAAGTCATGAATTTTTATGCAATTGCGCCAATTCTTTTTATGAGGGTCGACCATGTAAGAATGCATCCACACACCAAATATTTTTGTTCTGAAACTTATACTTTTGAGAATAGCTCTCATGGCGTAAAAGTCATGCATGTGAAAAAGATCGAATCGCTGATGTCTTTATAGTTCGGCCTCTAGTCATGAATTTTTATGCAATTGCGCCAATTCTTTTCATGAGGGTCGACCATGTAAGAATGCATCCACACACCAAACATTTTTGTTCTGAAACTAATACTTTTGAGAATAGCTCTCATGGCGTAAAAGTCATGCATGTGAAAAAGATCGAATCGCTGATGTCTTTATAGTTCGGCCTCAAGTCATGAATTTTTATGCAATTGCGCCAATTCTTTTCATGAGGGTCGACCATGTAAGAATGCATCCACACAGCAAATATTTTTGTTCTGAAACTAATACTTTTGAGAATAGCTCTCATGGCGTAAAAGTCATGCATGTGAAAAAGATCGAATCGCTGATGTCTTTATAGTTCGGCCTCAAGTCATGAATTTTTATGCAATTGCGCCAATTCTTTTCATGAGGGTCGACCATGTAAGAATGCATCCACACACCAAATATTTTTGTTCTGAAACTTATACTTTTGAGAATAGCTCTCATGGCGTAAAAGTCATGCATTTGAAAAAGATCGAATCGCTGATGTCTTTATAGTTCGGCCTCAAGTCATGAATTTTTATGCAATTGCGCCAATTCTCTTCATGAGGGTCGACCATGTAAGAATGCATCCACACAGCAAATATTTTTGTTCTGAAACTAATACTTTTGAGAATAGCTCTCATGGCGTAAAAGTCATGCATGTGAAAAAGATCGAATCGCTGATGTCTTTATAGTTCGGCCTCAAGTCATGAATTTTTATGCAATTGCGCCAATTCTTTTCATGAGGGTCGACCATGTAAGAATGCATCCACACACCAAATATTTTTGTTCTGAAACTAATACTTTTGAGAATAGCTCTCATGGCGTAAAAGTCATGCATGTGAAAAAGATCGAATCGCTGATGTCTTTATAGTTCGGCCTCAAGTCATGAATTTTTATGCAATTGCGCCAATTCTTTTCATGAGGGTCGACCATGTAAGAATGCATCCACACACCAAATATTTTTGTTCTGAAACTTATACTTTTGAGAATAGCTCTCATGGCGTAAAAGTCATGCATGTGAAAAAGATCGAATCGCTGATGTCTTTATAGTTCGGCCTCAAGTCATGAATTTTTATGCAATTGCGCCAATTGTTTTCATGAGGGTCGACCATGTAAGAATGCATCCACACACCACATAATTTTGTTCTGAAACTTATACTTTTGAGAATAGCTCTCATGGCGTAAAAGTCATGCATGTGAAAAAGATCGAATCGCTGATGTCTTTATAGTTCGGCCTCAAGTCATGAATTTTTATGCAATTGCGCCAATTCTTTTCATGAGGGTCGACCATGTAAGAATGCATCCACACAGCAAATATTTTTGTTCTGAAACTAATACTTTTGAGAATAGCTCTCATGGCGTAAAAGTCATGCATGTGAAAAAGATCGAATCGCTGATGTCTTTATAGTTCGGCCTCAAGTCATGAATTTTTATGCAATTGCGCCAATTCTTTTCATGAGGGTCGACCATGTAAGAATGCATCCACACAGCAAATATTTTTGTTCTGAAACTTATACTTTTGAGAATAGCTCTCATGGCGTAAAAGTCATGCATGTGAAAAAGATCGAATCGCTGATGTCTTTATAGTTCGGCCTCAAGTCATGAATTTTTATGCAATTGCGCCAATTCTTTTCATGAGGATCGACCATGTAAGAATGCATCCACACAGCAAATATTTTTGTTCTGAAACTAATACTTTTGAGAATAGCTCTCATGGCGTAAAAGTCATGCATGTGAAAAAGATCGAATCGCTGATGTCTTTATAGTTCGGCCTCAAGTCATGAATTTTTATGCAATTGCGCCAATTCTTTTCATGAGGGTCGACCATGTAAGAATGCATCCACACAGCAAATATTTTTGTTCTGAAACTTATACTTTTGAGAATAGCTCTCATGGCGTAAAAGTCATGCACGTGAAAAAGATCGAATCGCTGATGTCTTTATAGTTCGGCCTCAAGTCATAAATTTTTATGCAATTGCGCCAATTGTTTTCATGAGGGTCGACCAGGTAAGAATGCATCCACACAGCAAATATTTTTGTTCTGAAACTAATACTTTTGAGAATAGCTCTCATGGCGTAAAAGTCATCCACGCGAAAAAATTAGAATCGCTGATGTCTTTATAGTTCGGCCTCAAGTCATGAATTTTTATGCAATTGCGCCAATTCTTTTCATGAGGGTCGACCAGGTACGACTGCATCCACACACCAAATATTTTTGTTCTGAAACTAATACTTTTGAGAATAGCTCTCATAGCGTAAAAGTCATGCATGTGAAAAAGATCGAATCGCTGTTGTATTTATAGTTCGGCCTCAAGTCATGAATTTTTATGCAATTGCGCCAATTCTTTTCATGAGGGTCGACCATGTAAGACTTCATCCACACAGCAAATATTTTTGTTCTGAAACTAATACTTTTGAGAATAGCTCTCATGGCGTAAAAGTCATGCATGTGAAAAAGATCGAATCGCTGATGTCTTTATAGTTCGGCCTCAAGTCATGAATTTTTATGCAATTGCGCCAATTCTTTTCATGAGGATCGACCATGTAAGAATGCATCCACACACCAAATATTTTTGTTCTGAAACTTATACTTTTGAGAATAGCTCTCATGGCGTAAAAGTCATGCATGTGAAAAAGATCGAATCGCTGATGTCTTTATAGTTCGGCCTCAAGTCATGAATTTTTATGCAATTGCGCCAATTCTTTTCATGAGGGTCGACCATGTAAGAATGCATCCACAGAGCAAATATTTTTGTTCTGAAACTTATACTTTTGAGAATAGCTCTCATGGCGTAAAAGTCATGCATGTGAAAAAGATCGAATCGCTGATGTCTTTATAGTTCGGCCTCAAGTCATGAATTTTTATGCAATTGCGCCAATTCTTTTCATGAGGGTCGACCATGTAAGAATGCATCCACACAGCAAATATTTTTGTTCTGAAACTAATACTTTTGAGAATAGCTCTCATGGCGTAAAAGTCATGCACGTGAAAAAGATCGAATCGCTGATGTCTTTATAGTTCGGCCTCAAGTCATGAATTTTTATGCAATTGCGCCAATTCTTTTCATGAGGGTCGACCATGTAAGAATGCATCCACACAGCAAATATTTTTGTTCTGAAACTTATACTTTTGAGAATAGCTCTCATGGCGTAAAAGTCATGCATGTGAAAAAGATCGAATCGCTGATGTCTTTATAGTTCGGCCTCAAGTCATGAATTTTTATGCAATTGCGCCAATTCTTTTCATGAGGGTCGACCATGTAAGAATGCATCCACACAGCAAATATTTTTGTTCTGAAACTAATACTTTTGAGAATAGCTCTCATGGCGTAAAAGTCATGCATGTGAAAAAGATCGAATCGCTGATGTCTTTATAGTTCGGCCTCAAGTCATGAATTTTTATGCAATTGCGCCAATTCTTTTCATGAGGGTCGACCATGTAAGAATGCATCCACACAGCAAATATTTTTGTTCTGAAACTTATACTTTTGAGAATAGCTCTCATGGCGTAAAAGTCATGCACGTGAAAAAGATCGAATCGCTGATGTCTTTATAGTTCGGCCTCAAGTCATAAATTTTTATGCAATTGCGCCAATTTTTTTCATGAGGGTCGACCAGGTAAGAATGCATCCACACAGCAAATATTTTTGTTCTGAAACTAATACTTTTGAGAATAGCTCTCATGGCGTAAAAGTCATCCACGCGAAAAAATTAGAATCGCTGATGTCTTTATAGTTCGGCCTCAAGTCATGAATTTTTATGCAATTGCGCCAATTGTTTTCATGAGGGTCGACCAGGTACGACTGCATCCACACACCAAATATTTTTGTTCTGAAACTAATACTTTTGAGAATAGCTCTCATAGCGTAAAAGTCATGCATTTGAAAAAGATCGAATCGCTGTTGTATTTATAGTTCGGCCTCAAGTCATGAATTTTTATGCAATTGCGCCAATTCTTTTCATGAGGGTCGACCATGTAAGACTTCATCCACACAGCAAATATTTTTGTTCTGAAACTAATACTTTTGAGAATAGCTCTCATGGCGTAAAAGTCATGCATGTGAAAAAGATCGAATCGCTGATGTCTTTATAGTTCGGCCTCAAGTCATGAATTTTTATGCAATTGCGCCAATTCTTTTCATGAGGATCGACCATGTAAGAATGCATCCACACACCAAATATTTTTGTTCTGAAACTTATACTTTTGAGAATAGCTCTCATGGCGTAAAAGTCATGCATGTGAAAAAGATCGAATCGCTGATGTCTTTATAGTTCGGCCTCAAGTCATGAATTTTTATGCAATTGCGCCAATTCTTTTCATGAGGGTCGACCATGTAAGAATGCATCCACAGAGCAAATATTTTTGTTCTGAAACTAATACTTTTGAGAATAGCTCTCATGGCGTAAAAGTCATGCATGTGAAAAAGATCGAATCGCTGATGTCTTTATAGTTCGGCCTCAAGTCATGAATTTTTATGCAATTGCGCCAATTCTTTTCATGAGGGTCGACCATGTAAGAATGCATCCACACAGCAAATATTTTTGTTCTGAAACTAATACTTTTGAGAATAGCTCTCATGGCGTAAAAGTCATGCACGTGAAAAAGATCGAATCGCTGATGTCTTTATAGTTCGGCCTCAAGTCATGAATTTTTATGCAATTGCGCCAATTCTTTTCATGAGGGTCGACCATGTAAGAATGCATCCACACAGCAAATATTTTTGTTCTGAAACTTATACTTTTGAGAATAGCTCTCATGGCGTAAAAGTCATGCATGTGAAAAAGATCGAATCGCTGATGTCTTTATAGTTCGGCCTCAAGTCATGAATTTTTATGCAATTGCGCCAATTCTTTTCATGAGGGTCGACCAGGTAAGAATGCATCCACACAGCAAATATTTTTGTTCTGAAACTAATACTTTTGAGAATAGCTCTCATGGCGTAAAAGTCATCCACGCGAAAAAATTAGAATCGCTGATGTCTTTATAGTTCGGCCTCAAGTCATGAATTTTTATGCAATTGCGCCAATTGTTTTCATGAGGGTCGACCAGGTACGACTGCATCCACACACCAAATATTTTTGTTCTGAAACTAATACTTTTGAGAATAGCTCTCATAGCGTAAAAGTCATGCATGTGAAAAAGATCGAATCGCTGTTGTATTTATAGTTCGGCCTCAAGTCATGAATTTTTATGCAATTGCGCCAATTCTTTTCATGAGGGTCGACCATGTAAGAATGCATCCACACACCAAACATTTTTGTTCTGAAACTAATACTTTTGAGAATAGCTCTCATGGCGTAAAAGTCATGCATGTGAAAAAGATCGAATCGCTGATGTCTTTATAGTTCGACCTCAAGTCATGAATTTTTATGCAATTGCGCCAATTCTTTTCATGAGGGTCGACCATGTAAGAATGCATCCACACAGCAAATATTTTTGTTCTGAAACTTATACTTTTGAGAATAGCTCTCATGGCGTAAAAGTCATGCATGTGAAAAAGATCGAATCGCTGATGTCTTTATAGTTCGGCCTCAAGTCATGAATTTTTATGCAATTGCGCCAATTCTTTTCATGAGGGTCGACCATGTAAGAATGCATCCACACAGCAAATATTTTTGTTCTGAAACTAATACTTTTGAGAATAGCTCTCATGGCGTAAAAGTCATGCACGTGAAAAAGATCGAATCGCTGATGTCTTTATAGTTCGGCCTCAAGTCATGAATTTTTATGCAATTGCGCCAATTCTTTTCATGAGGGTCGACCATGTAAGAATGCATCCACACAGCAAATATTTTTGTTCTGAAACTTATACTTTTGAGAATAGCTCTCATGGCGTAAAAGTCATGCATGTGAAAAAGATCGAATCGCTGATGTCTTTATAGTTCGGCCTCAAGTCATGAATTTTTATGCAATTGCGCCAATTCTTTTCATGAGGGTCGACCATGTAAGAATGCATCCACACAGCAAATATTTTTGTTCTGAAACTAATACTTTTGAGAATAGCTCTCATGGCGTAAAAGTCATGCATGTGAAAAAGATCGAATCGCTGATGTCTTTATAGTTCGGCCTCAAGTCATGAATTTTTATGCAATTGCGCCAATTCTTTTCATGAGGGTCGACCATGTAAGAATGCATCCACACAGCAAATATTTTTGTTCTGAAACTTATACTTTTGAGAATAGCTCTCATGGCGTAAAAGTCATGCACGTGAAAAAGATCGAATCGCTGATGTCTTTATAGTTCGGCCTCAAGTCATAAATTTTTATGCAATTGCGCCAATTTTTTTCATGAGGGTCGACCAGGTAAGAATGCATCCACACAGCAAATATTTTTGTTCTGAAACTAATACTTTTGAGAATAGCTCTCATGGCGTAAAAGTCATCCACGCGAAAAAATTAGAATCGCTGATGTCTTTATAGTTCGGCCTCAAGTCATGAATTTTTATGCAATTGCGCCAATTGTTTTCATGAGGGTCGACCAGGTACGACTGCATCCACACACCAAATATTTTTGTTCTGAAACTAATACTTTTGAGAATAGCTCTCATAGCGTAAAAGTCATGCATGTGAAAAAGATCGAATCGCTGTTGTATTTATAGTTCGGCCTCAAGTCATGAATTTTTATGCAATTGCGCCAATTCTTTTCCTGAGGGTCGACCATGTAAGACTTCATCCACACAGCAAATATTTTTGTTCTGAAACTAATACTTTTGAGAATAGCTCTCATGGCGTAAAAGTCATGCATGTGAAAAAGATCGAATCGCTGATGTCTTTATAGTTGGGCCTCAAGTCATGAATTTTTATGCAATTGCGCCAATTCTTTTCATGAGGATCGACCATGTAAGAATGCATCCACACACCAAATATTTTTGTTCTGAAACTTATACTTTTGAGAATAGCTCTCATGGCGTAAAAGTCATGCATGTGAAAAAGATCGAATCGCTGATGTCTTTATAGTTCGGCCTCAAGTCATGAATTTTTATGCAATTGCGCCAATTCTTTTCATGAGGGTCGACCATGTAAGAATGCATCCACAGAGCAAATATTTTTGTTCTGAAACTAATACTTTTGAGAATAGCTCTCATGGCGTAAAAGTCATGCATGTGAAAAAGATCGAATCGCTGATGTCTTTATAGTTCGGCCTCAAGTCATGAATTTTTATGCAATTGCGCCAATTCTTTTCATGAGGGTCGACCATGTAAGAATGCATCCACACACCAAATATTTTTGTTCTGAAACTAATACTTTTGAGAATAGCTCTCATGGCGTAAAAGTCATGCACGTGAAAAAGATCGAATCGCTGATGTCTTTATAGTTCGGCCTCAAGTCATGAATTTTTATGCAATTGCGCCAATTCTTTTCATGAGGGTCGACCATGTAAGAATGCATCCACACAGCAAATATTTTTGTTCTGAAACTTATACTTTTGAGAATAGCTCTCATGGCGTAAAAGTCATGCATGTGAAAAAGATCGAATCGCTGATGTCTTTATAGTTCGGCCTCAAGTCATGAATTTTTATGCAATTGCGCCAATTCTTTTCATGAGGGTCGACCATGTAAGAATGCATCCACACAGCAAATATTTTTGTTCTGAAACTAATACTTTTGAGAATAGCTCTCATGGCGTAAAAGTCATGCATGTGAAAAAGATCGAATCGCTGATGTCTTTATAGTTCGACCTCAAGTCATGAATTTTTATGCAATTGCGCCAATTCTTTTCATGAGGGTCGACCATGTAAGAATGCATCCACACAGCAAATATTTTTGTTCTGAAACTAATACTTTTGAGAATAGCTCTCATGGCGTAAAAGTCATGCATGTGAAAAAGATCGAATCGCTGATGTCTTTATAGTTCGGCCTCAAGTCATGAATTTTTATGCAATTGCGCCAATTCTTTTCATGAGGGTCGACCATGTAAGAATGCATCCACACAGCAAATATTTTTGTTCTGAAACTTATACTTTTGAGAATAGCTCTCATGGCGTAAAAGTCATGCATGTGAAAAAGATCGAATCGCTGATGTCTTTATAGTTCGGCCTCAAGTCATGAATTTTTATGCAATTGCGCCAATTCTTTTCATGAGGGTCGACCATGTAAGAATGCATCCACACACCAAATATTTTTGTTCTGAAACTAATACTTTTGAGAATAGCTCTCATGGCGTAAAAGTCATGCATGTGAAAAAGATCGAATCGCTGATGTCTTTATAGTTCGGCCTCAAGTCATGAATTTTTATGCAATTGCGCCAATTCTTTTCATGAGGGTCGACCATGTAAGAATGCATCCACACAGCAAATATTTTTGTTCTGAAACTAATACTTTTGAGAATAGCTCTCATGGCGTAAAAGTCATGCATGTGAAAAAGATCGAATCGCTGATGTCTTTATAGTTCGGCCTCAAGTCATGAATTTTTATGCAATTGCGCCAATTCTTTTCATGAGGGTCGACCATGTAAGAATGCATCCACACACCAAATATTTTTGTTCTGAAACTAATACTTTTGAGAATAGCTCTCATGGCGTAAAAGTCATGCATGTGAAAAAGATCGAATCGCTGATGTCTTTATAGTTCGGCCTCAAGTCATGAATTTTTATGCAATTGCGCCAATTCTTTTCATGAGGGTCGACCATGTAAGAATGCATCCACACAGCAAATATTTTTGTTCTGAAACTTATACTTTTGAGAATAGCTCTCATGGCGTAAAAGTCATGCATGTGAAAAAGATCGAATCGCTGATGTCTTTATAGTTCGGCCTCAAGTCATGAATTTTTATGCAATTGCGCCAATTCTTTTCATGAGGGTCGACCATGTAAGAATGCATCCACACACCACATAATTTTGTTCTGAAACTAATACTTTTGAGAATAGCTCTCATGGCGTAAAAGTCATGCATGTGAAAAAGATCGAATCGCTGATGTCTTTATAGTTCGGCCTCAAGTCATGAATTTTTATGCAATTGCGCCAATTCTTTTCATGAGGGTCGACCATGTAAGAATGCATCCACACAGCAAATATTTTTGTTCTGAAACTTATACTTTTGAGAATAGCTCTCATGGCGTAAAAGTCATGCATGTGAAAAAGATCGAATCGCTGATGTCTTTATAGTTCGGCCTCAAGTCATGAATTTTTATGCAATTGCGCCAATTCTTTTCATGAGGGTCGACCATGTAAGAATGCATCCACACACCAAATATTTTTGTTCTGAAACTAATACTTTTGAGAATAGCTCTCATGGCGTAAAAGTCATGCACGTGAAAAAGATCGAATCGCTGATGTCTTTATAGTTCGGCCTCAAGTCATGAATTTTTATGCAATTGCGCCAATTCTTTTCATGAGGGTCGACCATGTAAGAATGCATCCACACAGCAAATATTTTTGTTCTGAAACTTATACTTTTGAGAATAGCTCTCATGGCGTAAAAGTCATGCATGTGAAAAAGATCGAATCGCTGATGTCTTTATAGTTCGGCCTCAAGTCATGAATTTTTATGCAATTGCGCCAATTCTTTTCATGAGGGTCGACCATGTAAGAATGCATCCACACAGCAAATATTTTTGTTCTGAAACTTATACTTTTGAGAATAGCTCTCATGGCGTAAAAGTCATGCATGTGAAAAAGATCGAATCGCTGATGTCTTTATAGTTCGGCCTCAAGTCATAAATTTTTATGCAATTGCGCCAATTCTTTTCATGAGGGTCGACCAGGTAAGAATGCATCCACACACCAAATATTTTTGTTCTGAAACTAATACTTTTGAGAATAGCTCTCATGGCGTAAAAGTTATCCACGCGAAAAAATTAGAATCGCTGATGTCTTTATAGTTCGGCCTCAAGTCATGAATGTTTATGCAATTGCGCCAATTGTTTTCATAAGGGTCGACCAGGTACGACTGCATCCACACAGCAAATATTTTTGTTCTGAAACTAATACTTTTGAGAATAGCTCTCATGGCGTAAAAGTCATGCATGTGAAAAAGATCGAATCGCTGATGTCTTTATAGTTCGGCCTCAAGTCATGAATTTTTATGCAATTGCGCCAATTCTTTTCATGAGGGTCGACCATGTAAGACTTCATCCACACAGCAAATATTTTTGTTCTGAAACTAATACTTTTGAGAATAGCTCTCATGGCGTAAAAGTCATGCATGTGAAAAAGATCGAATCGCTGATGTCTTTATAGTTCGGCCTCAAGTCATGAATTTTTATGCAATTGCGCCAATTCTTTTCATGAGGATCGACCATGTAAGAATGCATCCACACAGCAAATATTTTTGTTCTGAAACTTATACTTTTGAGAATAGCTCTCATGGCGTAAAAGTCATGCATGTGAAAAAGATCGAATCGCTGATGTCTTTATAGTTCGGCCTCAAGTCATGAATTTTTATGCAATTGCGCCAATTCTTTTCATGAGGGTCGACCATGTAAGAATGCATCCACACAGCAAATATTTTTGTTCTGAAACTAATACTTTTGAGAATAGCTCTCATGGCGTAAAAGTCATGCATGTGAAAAAGATCGAATCGCTGATGTCTTTATAGTTCGGCCTCAAGTCATGAATTTTTATGCAATTGCGCCAATTCTTTTCATGAGGGTCGACCATGTAAGAATGCATCCACACAGCAAATATTTTTGTTCTGAAACTAATACTTTTGAGAATAGCTCTCATGGCGTAAAAGTCATGCACGTGAAAAAGATCGAATCGCTGATGTCTTTATAGTTCGGCCTCAAGTCATGAATTTTTATGCAATTGCGCCAATTCTTTTCATGAGGGTCGATCATGTAAGAATGCATCCACACAGCAAATATTTTTGTTCTGAAACTAATACTTTTGAGAATAGCTCTCATGGCGTAAAAGTCATGCATGTGAAAAAGATCGAATCGCTGATGTCTTTATAGTTCGGCCTCAAGTCATGAATTTTTATGCAATTGCGCCAATTCTTTTCATGAGGGTCGACCATGTAAGAATGCATCCACACAGCAAATATTTTTGTTCTGAAACTAATACTTTTGAGAATAGCTCTCATGGCGTAAAAGTCATGCATGTGAAAAAGATCGAATCGCTGATGTCTTTATAGTTCGGCCTCAAGTCATAAATTTTTATGCAATTGCGCCAATTTTTTTCATGAGGGTCGACCAGGTAAGAATGCATCCACACAGCAAATATTTTTGTTCTGAAACTAATACTTTTGAGAATAGCTCTCATGGCGTAAAAGTCATCCACGCGAAAAAATTAGAATCGCTGATGTCTTTATAGTTCGGCCTCAAGTCATGAATTTTTATGCAATTGCGCCAATTGTTTTCATGAGGGTCGACCAGGTACGACTGCATCCACACACCAAATATTTTTGTTCTGAAACTAATACTTTTGAGAATAGCTCTCATAGCGTAAAAGTCATGCATGTGAAAAAGATCGAATCGCTGTTGTATTTATAGTTCGGCCTCAAGTCATGAATTTTTATGCAATTGCGCCAATTCTTTTCATGAGGGTCGACCATGTAAGAATTCATCCACACACCAAACATTTTTGTTCTGAAACTAATACTTTTGAGAATAGCTCTCATGGCGTAAAAGTCATGCATGTGAAAAAGATCGAATCGCTGATGTCTTTATAGTTCGACCTCAAGTCATGAATTTTTATGCAATTGCGCCAATTCTTTTCATGAGGGTCGACCATGTAAGAATGCATCCACACAGCAAATATTTTTGTTCTGAAACTAATACTTTTGAGAATAGCTCTCATGGCGTAAAAGTCATGCATGTGAAAAAGATCGAATCGCTGATGTCTTTATAGTTCGGCCTCAAGTCATGAATTTTTATGCAATTGCGCCAATTCTTTTCATGAGGGTCGACCATGTAAGAATGCATCCACACAGCAAATATTTTTGTTCTGAAACTTATACTTTTGAGAATAGCTCTCATGGCGTAAAAGTCATGCATGTGAAAAAGATCGAATCGCTGATGTCTTTATAGTTCGGCCTCAAGTCATGAATTTTTATGCAATTGCGCCAATTCTTTTCATGAGGGTCGACCATGTAAGAATGCATCCACACACCAAATATTTTTGTTCTGAAACTAATACTTTTGAGAATAGCTCTCATGGCGTAAAAGTCATGCATGTGAAAAAGATCGAATCGCTGATGTCTTTATAGTTCGGCCTCAAGTCATGAATTTTTATGCAATTGCGCCAATTCTTTTCATGAGGGTCGACCATGTAAGAATGCATCCACACACCAAATATTTTTGTTCTGAAACTAATACTTTTGAGAATAGCTCTCATGGCGTAAAAGTCATGCATGTGAAAAAGATCGAATCGCTGATGTCTTTATAGTTCGGCCTCAAGTCATGAATTTTTATGCAATTGCGCCAATTCTTTTCATGAGGGTCGACCATGTAAGAATGCATCCACACACCAAATATTTTTGTTCTGAAACTAATACTTTTGAGAATAGCTCTCATGGCGTAAAAGTCATGCATGTGAAAAAGATCGAATCGCTGATGTCTTTATAGTTCGACCTCAAGTCATGAATTTTTATGCAATTGCGCCAATTCTTTTCATGAGGGTCGACCATGTAAGAATGCATCCACACAGCAAATATTTTTGTTCTGAAACTTATACTTTTGAGAATAGCTCTCATGGCGTAAAAGTCATGCATGTGAAAAAGATCGAATCGCTGATGTCTTTATAGTTCGGCCTCAAGTCATGAATTTTTATGCAATTGCGCCAATTGTTTTCATGAGGGTCGACCATGTAAGAATGCATCCACACACCACATAATTTTGTTCTGAAACTAATACTTTTGAGAATAGCTCTCATGGCGTAAAAGTCATGCATGTGAAAAAGATCGAATCGCTGATGTCTTTATAGTTCGGCCTCAAGTCATGAATTTTTATGCAATTGCGCCAATTCTGTTCATGAGGGTCGACCATGTAAAAAAAAGGATCCACACAGCAAATATTTTTGTTCTGAAACTTATATTTTTGAGAATAGCTCTCATGGCGTAAAAGTCATGCATGTGAAAAAGATCGAATGGCTGATGTCTTTATAGTTCGGCCTCAAGTCATGAATGTTATGCAATTGCGCTAATTCTTTTCATGAGGGTCGACCATGTAAGAATGCATCCACACAGCAAATATTTTTGTTCTGAAACTAATACTTTTGAGAATAGCTCTCATGGCGTAAAAGTCATGCATGTGAAAAAGATCGAATCGCTGATGTCTTTATAGTTCGGCCTCAAGTCATGAATTTTTATGCAATTGCGCCAATTCTTTTTATGAGGGTCGACCATGTAAGAATGCATCCACACACCAAATATTTTTGTTCTGAAACTTATACTTTTGAGAATAGCTCTCATGGCGTAAAAGTCATGCACGTGAAAAAGATCGAATCGCTGATGTCTTTATAGTTCGGCCTCTAGTCATGAATTTTTATGCAATTGCGCCAATTTTTTTCATTAGGGTCGACCATGTAAGAATGCATCCACACACCAAACATTTTTGTTCTGAAACTAATACTTTTGAGAATAGCTCTCATGGCGTAGACGTCATGCATGTGAAAAAGATCGAATCGCTGATGTCTTTATAGTTCGGCCTCAAGTCATGAATTTTTATGCAATTGCGCCAATTCTTTTCATGAGGGTCGACCATGTAAGAATGCATCCACACAGCAAACATTTTTGTTCTGAAACTAATACTTTTGAGAATAGCTCTCATGGCGTAAAAGTCATGCATGTGAAAAAGATCGAATCGCTGATGTCTTTATAGTTCGGCCTCAAGTCATGAATTTTTATGCAATTGCGCCAATTCTTTTCATGAGGGTCGACCATGTAAGAATGCATCCACACAGCAAATATTTTTGTTCTGAAACTAATACTTTTGAGAATAGCTCTCATGGCGTAAAAGTCATGCATGTGAAAAAGATCGAATCGCTGATGTCTTTATAGTTCGGCCTCAAGTCATGAATTTTTATGCAATTGCGCCAATTCTTTTCATGAGGGTCGACCATGTAAGAATGCATCCACACAGCAAATATTTTTGTTCTGAAACTAATACTTTTGAGAATAGCTCTCATGGCGTAAAAGTCATGCATGTGAAAAAGATCGAATCGCTGATGTCTTTATAGTTCGGCCTCAAGTCATAAATTTTTATGCAATTGCGCCAATTTTTTTCATGAGGGTCGACCATGTAAGAATGGATCCACACAGCAAATATTTTTGTTCTGAAACTAATACTTTTGAGAATAGCTCTCATGGCGTAAAAGTCATCCACGCGAAAAAATTAGAATCGCTGATGTCTTTATAGTTCGGCCTCAAGTCATGAATTTTTATGCAATTGCGGCAATTGTTTTCATAAGGGTCGACCAGGTACGACTGCATCCACACACCAAATATTTTTGTTCTGAAACTAATACTTTTGAGAATAGCTCTCATGGCGTAAAAGTCATGCATGTGAAAAAGATCGAATCGCTGATGTCTTTATAGTTCGGCCTCAAGTCATGAATTTTTATGCAATTGCGCCAATTCTTTTCATGAGGGTCGACCATGTAAGACTTCATCCACACAGGAAATATGTTTGTTCTGAAACTAATACTTTTGAGAATAGCTCTCATGGCGTAAAAGTCATGCATGTGAAAAAGATCGAATCGCTGATGTCTTTATAGTTCGGCCTCAAGTCATGAATTTTTATGCAATTGCGCCAATTCTTTTCATGAGGATCGACCATGTAAGAATGCATCCACACACCAAATATTTTTGTTCTGAAACTTATACTTTTGAGAATAGCTCTCATGGCGTAAAAGTCATGCACGTGAAAAAGATCGAATCGCTGATGTCTTTATAGTTCGGCCTCAAGTCATGAATTTTTATGCAATTGCGCCAATTCTTTTCATGAGGGTCGACCATGTAAGAATGCATCCACACACCAAATATTTTTGTTCTGAAACTAATACTTTTGAGAATAGCTCTCATGGCGTAAAAGTCATCCACGCGAAAAAATTAGAATCGCTGATGTCTTTATAGTTCGGCCTCAAGTCATGAATTTTTATGCAATTGCGCCAATTGTTTTCATAAGGGTCGACCAGGTACGACTGCATCCACACACCAAATATTTTTGTTCTGAAACTAATACTTTTGAGAATAGCTCTCATGGCGTAAAAGTCATGCATGTGAAAAAGATCGAATCGCTGATGTCTTTATAGTTCGGCCTCAAGTCATGAATTTTTATGCAATTGCGCCAATTCTTTTCATGAGGGTCGACCATGTAAGAATGCATCCACACAGCAAATATTTTTGTCCTGAAACTAATACTTTTGAGAATAGCTCTCATGGCGTAAAAGTCATGCATGTGAAAAAGATCGAATCGCTGATGTCTTTATAGTTCGGCCTCAAGTCATGAATTTTTATGCAATTGCGCCAATTGTTTTCATGAGGGTCGACCAGGTACGACTGCATCCACACAGCAAATATTTTTGTTCTGAAACTAATACTTTTGAGAATAGCTCTCATGGCGTAAAAGTCATGCATGTGAAAAAGATCGAATCGCTGTTGTATTTATAGTTCGGCCTCAAGTCATGAATTTTTATGCAATTGCGCCAATTCTTTTCATGAGGGTCGACCATGTAAGAATGCATCCACACACCAAACATTTTTGTTCTGAAACTAATACTTTTGAGAATAGCTCTCATGGCGTAAAAGTCATGCATGTGAAAAAGATCGAATCGCTGATGTCTTTATAGTTCGACCTCAAGTCATGAATTTTTATGCAATTGCGCCAATTCTTTTCATGAGGGTCGACCATGTAAGAATGCATCCACACAGCAAATATTTTTGTTCTGAAACTAATACTTTTGAGAATAGCTCTCATGGCGTAAAAGTCATGCATGTGAAAAAGATCGAATCGCTGATGTCTTTATAGTTCGGCCTCAAGTCATGAATTTTTATGCAATTGCGCCAATTCTTTTCATGAGGGTCGACCATGTAAGAATGCATCCACACAGCAAATATTTTTGTTCTGAAACTTATACTTTTGAGAATAGCTCTCATGGCGTAAAAGTCATGCATGTGAAAAAGATCGAATCGCTGATGTCTTTATAGTTCGGCCTCAAGTCATGAATTTTTATGCAATTGCGCCAATTCTTTTCATGAGGGTCGACCATGTAAGAATGCATCCACACACCAAATATTTTTGTTCTGAAACTAATACTTTTGAGAATAGCTCTCATGGCGTAAAAGTCATGCACGTGAAAAAGATCGAATCGCTGATGTCTTTATAGTTCGGCCTCAAGTCATGAATTTTTATGCAATTGCGCCAATTCTTTTCATGAGGGTCGACCATGTAAGAATGCATCCACACAGCAAATATTTTTGTTCTGAAACTAATACTTTTGAGAATAGCTCTCATGGCGTAAAAGTCATGCATGTGAAAAAGATCGAATCGCTGATGTCTTTATAGTTCGGCCTCAAGTCATGAATTTTTATGCAATTGCGCCAATTCTTTTCATGAGGGTCGACCATGTAAGAATGCATCCACACACCAAATATTTTTGTTCTGAAACTAATACTTTTGAGAATAGCTCTCATGGCGTAAAAGTCATGCATGTGAAAAAGATCGAATGGCTGATGTCTTTATAGTTCGGCCTCAAGTCATGAATTTTTATGCAATTGCGCCAATTCTTTTTATGAGGGTCGACCATGTAAGAATGCATCCACACAGCAAATATTTTTGTTCTGAAACTTATACTTTTGAGAATAGCTCTCATGGCGTAAAAGTCATGCATGTGAAAAAGATCGAATCGCTGATGTCTTTATAGTTCGGCCTCAAGTCATGAATTTTTATGCAATTGCGCCAATTCTTTTCATGAGGGTCGACCATGTAAGAATGCATCCACACACCACATAATTTTGTTCTGAAACTAATACTTTTGAGAATAGCTCTCATGGCGTAAAAGTCATGCACGTGAAAAAGATCGAATCGCTGATGTCTTTATAGTTCGGCCTCAAGTCATGAATTTTTATGCAATTGCGCCAATTCTTTTCATGAGGGTCGACCATGTAAGAATGCATCCACACAGCAAATATTTTTGTTCTGAAACTTATACTTTTGAGAATAGCTCTCATGGCGTAAAAGTCATGCATGTGAAAAAGATCGAATCGCTGATGTCTTTATAGTTCGGCCTCAAGTCATGAATTTTTATGCAATTGCGCCAATTCTTTTCATGAGGGTCGACCATGTAAGAATGCATCCACACACCAAATATTTTTGTTCTGAAACTAATACTTTTGAGAATAGCTCTCATGGCGTAAAAGTCATGCACGTGAAAAAGATCGAATCGCTGATGTCTTTATAGTTCGGCCTCAAGTCATGAATTTTTATGCAATTGCGCCAATTCTTTTCATGAGGGTCGACCATGTAAGAATGCATCCACACAGCAAATATTTTTGTTCTGAAACTTATACTTTTGAGAATAGCTCTCATGGCGTAAAAGTCATGCATGTGAAAAAGATCGAATCGCTGATGTCTTTATAGTTCGGCCTCAAGTCATGAATTTTTATGCAATTGCGCCAATTCTTTTCATGAGGGTCGACCATGTAAGAATGCATCCACACAGCAAATATTTTTGTTCTGAAACTAATACTTTTGAGAATAGCTCTCATGGCGTAAAAGTCATGCATGTGAAAAAGATCGAATCGCTGATGTCTTTATAGTTCGGCCTCAAGTCATGAATTTTTATGCAATTGCGCCAATTCTTTTCATGAGGGTCGACCAGGTAAGAATGCATCCACACACCAAATATTTTTGTTCTGAAACTTATACTTTTGAGAATAGCTCTCATGGCGTAAAAGTCATGCATGTGAAAAAGATCGAATCGCTGATGTCTTTATAGTTCGGCCTGAAGTCATAAATTTTTATGCAATTGCGCCAATTTTTTTCATGAGGGTCGACCAGGTAAGAATGCATCCACACACCAAATATTTTTGTTCTGAAACTAATACTTTTGAGAATAGCTCTCATGGCGTAAAAGTCATCCACGCGAAAAAATTAGAATCGCTGATGTCTTTATAGTTCGGCCTCAAGTCATGAATTTTTATGCAATTGCGCCAATTGTTTTCATAAGGGTCGACCAGGTAAGAATGCATCCACACACCAAATATTTTTGTTCTGAAACTAATACTTTTGAGAATAGCTCTCACGGCGTAAAAGTCATGCATGTGAAAAAGATCGAATCGCTGATGTCTTTATAGTTCGGCCTCAAGTCATGAATTTTTATGCAATTGCGCCAATTCTTTTCATGAGGGTCGACCATGTAAGACTTCATCCACACAGCAAATATTTTTGTTCTGAAACTAATACTTTTGAGAATAGCTCTCATGGCGTAAAAGTCATGCATGTGAAAAAGATCGAATCGCTGATGTCTTTATAGTTCGGCCTCAAGTCATGAATTTTTATGCAATTGCGCCAATTCTTTTCATGAGGATCGACCATGTAAGAATGCATCCACACAGCAAATATTTTTGTTCTGAAACTTATACTTTTGAGAATAGCTCTCATGGCGTAAAAGTCATGCATGTGAAAAAGATCGAATCGCTGATGTCTTTATAGTTCGGCCTCAAGTCATGAATTTTTATGCAATTGCGCCAATTCTTTTCATGAGGATCGACCATGTAAGAATGCATCCACACAGCAAATATTTTTGTTCTGAAACTTATACTTTTGAGAATAGCTCTCATGGCGTAAAAGTCATGCATGTGAAAAAGATCGAATCGCTGATGTCTTTATAGTTCGGCCTCAAGTCATGAATTTTTATGCAATTGCGCCAATTCTTTTCATGAGGGTCGACCATGTAAGAATGCATCCACACAGCAAATATTTTTGTTCTGAAACTAATACTTTTGAGAATAGCTCTCATGGCGTAAAAGTCATGCACGTGAAAAAGATCGAATCGCTGATGTCTTTATAGTTCGGCCTCAAGTCATGAATTTTTATGCAATTGCGCCAATTCTTTTCATGAGGGTCGACCATGTAAGAATGCATCCACACAGCAAATATTTTTGTTCTGAAACTTATACTTTTGAGAATAGCTCTCATGGCGTAAAAGTCATGCATGTGAAAAAGATCGAATCGCTGATGTCTTTATAGTTCGGCCTCAAGTCATGAATTTTTATGCAATTGCGCCAATTCTTTTCATGAGGGTCGACCATGTAAGAATGCATCCACACAGCAAATATTTTTGTTCTGAAACTAATACTTTTGAGAATAGCTCTCATGGCGTAAAAGTCATGCATGTGAAAAAGATCGAATCGCTGATGTCTTTATAGTTCGGCCTCAAGTCATGAATTTTTATGCAATTGCGCCAATTTTTTTCATGAGGGTCGACCAGGTAAGAATGCATCCACACAGCAAATATTTTTGTTCTGAAACTAATACTTTTGAGAATAGCTCTCATGGCGTAAAAGTCATCCAGGCGAAAAAATTAGAATCGCTGATGTCTTTATAGTTCGGCCTCAAGTCATGAATTTTTATGCAATTGCGCCAATTATTTTCATGAGGGTCGACCAGGTACGACTGCATCCACACACCAAATATTTTTGTTCTGAAACTAATACTTTTGAGAATAGCTCTCATAGCGTAAAAGTCATGCATGTGAAAAAGATCGAATCGCTGTTGTATTTATAGTTCGGCCTCAAGTCATGAATTTTTATGCAATTGCGCCAATTCTTTTCATGAGGGTCGACCATGTAAGAATGCATCCACACACCAAACATTTTTGTTCTGAAACTAATACTTTTGAGAATAGCTCTCATGGCGTAAAAGTCATGCATGTGAAAAAGATCGAATCGCTGATGTCTTTATAGTTCGGCCTCAAGTCATGAATTTTTATGCAATTGCGCCAATTCTTTTCATGAGGGTCGACCATGTAAGAATGCATCCACACAGCAAATATTTTTGTTCTGAAACTAATACTTTTGAGAATAGCTCTCATGGCGTAAAAGTCATGCATGTGAAAAAGATCGAATCGCTGATGTCTTTATAGTTCGGCCTCAAGTCATGAATTTTTATGCAATTGCGCCAATTCTTTTCATGAGGGTCGACCATGTAAGAATGCATCCACACAGCAAATATTTTTGTTCTGAAACTTATACTTTTGAGAATAGCTCTCATGGCGTAAAAGTCATGCATGTGAAAAAGATCGAATCGCTGATGTCTTTATAGTTCGGCCTCAAGTCATGAATTTTTATGCAATTGCGCCAATTCTTTTCATGAGGGTCGACCATGTAAGAATGCATCCACACACCAAATATTTTTGTTCTGAAACTAATACTTTTGAGAATAGCTCTCATGGCGTAAAAGTCATGCATGTGAAAAAGATCGAATCGCTGATGTCTTTATAGTTCGGCCTCAAGTCATGAATTTTTATGCAATTGCGCCAATTCTTTTCATGAGGGTCGACCATGTAAGAATGCATCCACACAGCAAATATTTTTGTTCTGAAACTAATACTTTTGAGAATAGCTCTCATGGCGTAAAAGTCATGCATGTGAAAAAGATCGAATCGCTGATGTCTTTATAGTTCGGCCTCAAGTCATGAATTTTTATGCAATTGCGCCAATTCTTTTCATGAGGGTCGACCATGTAAGAATGCATCCACACAGCAAATATTTTTGTTCTGAAACTTATACTTTTGAGAATAGCTCTCATGGCGTAAAAGTCATGCATGTGAAAAAGATCGAATCGCTGATGTCTTTATAGTTCGGCCTCAAGTCATGAATTTTTATGCAATTGCGCCAATTGTTTTCATGAGGGTCGACCATGTAAGAATGCATCCACACACCACATAATTTTGTTCTGAAACTAATACTTTTGAGAATAGCTCTCATGGCGTAAAAGTCATGCATGTGAAAAAGATCGAATCGCTGATGTCTTTATAGTTCGGCCTCAAGTCATGAATTTTTATGCAATTGCGCCAATTCTGTTCATGAGGGTCGACCATGTAAAAAAAAGGATCCACACACCAAATATTTTTGTTCTGAAACTTATATTTTTGAGAATAGCTCTCATGGCGTAAAAGTCATGCATGTGAAAAAGATCGAATGGCTGATGTCTTTATAGTTCGGCCTCAAGTCATGAATGTTATGCAATTGCGCTAATTCTTTTCATGAGGGTCGACCATGTAAGAATCCATCCACACACCAAATATTTTTGTTCTGAAACTAATACTTTTGAGAATAGCTCTCATGGCGTAAAAGTCATGCATGTGAAAAAGATCGAATCGCTGATGTCTTTATAGTTCGGCCTCAAGTCATGAATTTTTATGCAATTGCGCCAATTCTTTTTATGAGGGTCGACCATGTAAGAATGCATCCACACACCAAATATTTTTGTTCTGAAACTTATACTTTTGAGAATAGCTCTCATGGCGTAAAAGTCATGCATGTGAAAAAGATCGAATCGCTGATGTCTTTATAGTTCGGCCTCTAGTCATGAATTTTTATGCAATTGCGCCAATTTTTTTCATTAGGGTCGACCATGTAAGAATGCATCCACACACCAAACATTTTTGTTCTGAAACTAATACTTTTGAGAATAGCTCTCATGGCGTAAAAGTCATGCATGTGAAAAAGATCGAATCGCTGATGTCTTTATAGTTCGGCCTCAAGTCATGAATTTTTATGCAATTGCGCCAATTCTTTTCATGAGGGTCGACCATGTAAGAATGCATCCACACAGCAAACATTTTTGTTCTGAAACTAATACTTTTGAGAATAGCTCTCATGGCGTAAAAGTCATGCATGTGAAAAAGATCGAATCGCTGATGTCTTTATAGTTCGGCCTCAAGTCATGAATTTTTATGCAATTGCGCCAATTCTTTTCATGAGGGTCGACCATGTAAGAATGCATCCACACAGCAAATATTTTTGTTCTGAAACTAATACTTTTGAGAATAGCTCTCATGGCGTAAAAGTCATGCATGTGAAAAAGATCGAATCGCTGATGTCTTTATAGTTCGGCCTCAAGTCATGAATTTTTATGCAATTGCGCCAATTCTTTTCATGAGGGTCGACCAGGTAAGAATGCATCCACACAGCAAATATTTTTGTTCTGAAACTTATACTTTTGAGAATAGCTCTCATGGCGTAAAAGTCATGCATGTGAAAAAGATCGAATGGCTGATGTCTTTATAGTTCGGCCTGAAGTCATAAATTTTTATGCAATTGCGCCAATTTTTTTCATGAGGGTCGACCATGTAAGAATGCATCCACACACCAAATATTTTTGTTCTGAAACTAATACTTTTGAGAATAGCTCTCATGGCGTAAAAGTCATCCACGCGAAAAAATTAGAATCGCTGATGTCTTTATAGTTCGGCCTCAAGTCATGAATTTTTATGCAATTGCGCCAATTGTTTTCATAAGGGTCGACCAGGTAAGACTGCATCCACACACCAAATATTTTTGTTCTGAAACTAATACTTTTGAGAATAGCTCTCATGGCGTAAAAGTCATGCATGTGAAAAAGATCGAATCGCTGATGTCTTTATAGTTCGGCCTCAAGTCATGAATTTTTATGCAATTGCGCCAATTCTTTTCATGAGGGTCGACCATGTAAGACTTCATCCACACAGCAAATATTTTTGTTCTGAAACTAATACTTTTGAGAATAGCTCTCATGGCGTAAAAGTCATGCATGTGAAAAAGATCGAATCGCTGATGTCTTTATAGTTCGGCCTCAAGTCATGAATTTTTATGCAATTGCGCCAATTCTTTTCATGAGGATCGACCATGTAAGAATGCATCCACACACCAAATATTTTTGTTCTGAAACTTATACTTTTGAGAATAGCTCTCATGGCGTAAAAGTCATGCATGTGAAAAAGATCGAATCGCTGATGTCTTTATAGTTCGGCCTCAAGTCATGAATTTTTATGCAATTGCGCCAATTGTTTTCATGAGGGTCGACCATGTAAGAATGCATCCACACACCAAATATTTTTGTTCTGAAACTAATACTTTTGAGAATAGCTCTCATGGCGTAAAAGTCATCCACGCGAAAAAATTAGAATCGCTGATGTCTTTATAGTTCGGCCTCAAGTCATGAATTTTTATGCAATTGCGCCAATTGTTTTCATAAGGGTCGACCAGGTACGACTGCATCCACACACCAAATATTTTTGTTCTGAAACTAATACTTTTGAGAATAGCTCTCATGGCGTAAAAGTCATGCATGTGAAAAAGATCGAATCGCTGATGTCTTTATAGTTCGGCCTCAAGTCATGAATTTTTATGCAATTGCGCCAATTCTTTTCATGAGGGTCGACCATGTAAGACTTCATCCACACAGCAAATATTTTTGTTCTGAAACTAATACTTTTGAGAATAGCTCTCATGGCGTAAAAGTCATGCATGTGAAAAAGATCGAATCGCTGATGTCTTTATAGTTCGGCCTCAAGTCATGAATTTTTATGCAATTGCGCCAATTCTTTTCATGAGGATCGACCATGTAAGAATGCATCCACACAGCAAATATTTTTGTTCTGAAACTTATACTTTTGAGAATAGCTCTCATGGCGTAAAAGTCATGCATGTGAAAAAGATCGAATCGCTGATGTCTTTATAGTTCGGCCTCAAGTCATGAATTTTTATGCAATTGCGCCAATTCTTTTCATGAGGATCGACCATGTAAGAATGCATCCACACAGCAAATATTTTTGTTCTGAAACTAATACTTTTGAGAATAGCTCTCATGGCGTAAAAGTCATGCATGTGAAAAAGATCGAATCGCTGATGTCTTTATAGTTCGGCCTCAAGTCATGAATTTTTATGCAATTGCGCCAATTCTTTTCATGAGGGTCGACCATGTAAGAATGCATCCACACAGCAAATATTTTTGTTCTGAAACTTATACTTTTGAGAATAGCTCTCATGGCGTAAAAGTCATGCATGTGAAAAAGATCGAATCGCTGATGTCTTTATAGTTCGGCCTCAAGTCATGAATTTTTATGCAATTGCGCCAATTCTTTTCATGAGGGTCGACCATGTAAGAATGCATCCACACAGCAAATATTTTTGTTCTGAAACTAATACTTTTGAGAATAGCTCTCATGGCGTAAAAGTCATGCATGTGAAAAAGATCGAATCGCTGATGTCTTTATAGTTCGGCCTCAAGTCATGAATTTTTATGCAATTGCGCCAATTCTTTTCATGAGGGTCGACCATGTAAGAATGCATCCACACAGCAAATATTTTTGTTCTGAAACTTATACTTTTGAGAATAGCTCTCATGGCGTAAAAGTCATGCACGTGAAAAAGATCGAATCGCTGATGTCTTTATAGTTCGGCCTCAAGTCATGAATTTTTATGCAATTGCGCCAATTTTTTTCATGAGGGTCGACCAGGTAAGAATGCATCCACACAGCAAATATTTTTGTTCTGAAACTAATACTTTTGAGAATAGCTCTCATGGCGTAAAAGTCATCCACGCGAAAAAATTAGAATCGCTGATGTCTTTATAGTTCGGCCTCAAGTCATGAATTTTTATGCAATTGCGCCAATTGTTTTCATGAGGGTCGACCAGGTACGACTGCATCCACACACCAAATATTTTTGTTCTGACACTAATACTTTTGAGAATAGCTCTCATAGCGTAAAAGTCATGCATGTGAAAAAGATCGAATCGCTGTTGTATTTATAGTTCGGCCTCAAGTCATGAATTTTTATGCAATTGCGCCAATTCTTTTCATGAGGGTCGACCATGTAAGAATGCATCCACACACCAAACATTTTTGTTCTGAAACTAATACTTTTGAGAATAGCTCTCATGGCGTAAAAGTCATGCATGTGAAAAAGATCGAATCGCTGATGTCTTTATAGTTCGACCTCAAGTCATGAATTTTTATGCAATTGCGCCAATTCTTTTCATGAGGGTCGACCATGTAAGAATGCATCCACACAGCAAATATTTTTGTTCTGAAACTAATACTTTTGAGAATAGCTCTCATGGCGTAAAAGTCATGCATGTGAAAAAGATCGAATCGCTGATGTCTTTATAGTTCGGCCTCAAGTCATGAATTTTTATGCAATTGCGCCAATTGTTTTCATGAGGGTCGACCATGTAAGAATGCATCCACACAGCAAATATTTTTGTTCTGAAACTTATACTTTTGAGAATAGCTCTCATGGCGTAAAAGTCATGCATGTGAAAAAGATCGAATCGCTGATGTCTTTATAGTTCGGCCTCAAGTCATGAATTTTTATGCAATTGCGCCAATTCTTTTCATGAGGGTCGACCATGTAAGAATGCATCCACACAGCAAATATTTTTGTTCTGAAACTAATACTTTTGAGAATAGCTCTCATGGCGTAAAAGTCATGCATGTGTAAAAGATCGAATCGCTGATGTCTTTATAGTTCGGCCTCAAGTCATGAATTTTTATGCAATTGCGCCAATTGTTTTCATGAGGGTCGACCATGTAAGAATGCATCCACACACCAAATATTTTTGTTCTGAAACTAATACTTTTGAGAATAGCTCTCATGGCGTAAAAGTCATGCATGTGAAAAAGATCGAATCGCTGATGTCTTTATAGTTCGGCCTCAAGTCATGAATTTTTATGCAATTGCGCCAATTCTTTTCATGAGGGTCGACCATGTAAGAATGCATCCACACAGCAAATATTTTTGTTCTGAAACTAATACTTTTGAGAATAGCTCTCATGGCGTAAAAGTCATGCATGTGAAAAAGATCGAATCGCTGATGTCTTTATAGTTCGGCCTCAAGTCATGAATTTTTATGCAATTGCGCCAATTCTTTTCATGAGGGTCGACCATGTAAGAATGCATCCACACACCAAATATTTTTGTTCTGAAACTTATACTTTTGAGAATAGCTCTCATGGCGTAAAAGTCATGCATGTGAAAAAGATCGAATCGCTGATGTCTTTATAGTTCGGCCTCAAGTCATGAATTTTTATGCAATTGCGCCAATTCTTTTTATGAGGGTCGACCATGTAAGAATGCATCCACACACCAAATATTTTTGTTCTGAAACTTATACTTTTGAGAATAGCTCTCATGGCGTAAAAGTCATGCATGTGAAAAAGATCGAATCGCTGATGTCTTTATAGTTCGGCCTCTAGTCATGAATTTTTATGCAATTGCGCCAATTTTTTTCATTAGGGTCGACCATGTAAGAATGCATCCACACACCAAACATTTTTGTTCTGAAACTAATACTTTTGAGAATAGCTCTCATGGCGTAAAAGTCATGCATGTGAAAAAGATCGAATCGCTGATGTCTTTATAGTTCGGCCTCAAGTCATGAATTTTTATGCAATTGCGCCAATTCTTTTCATGAGGGTCGACCATGTAAGAATGCATCCACACAGCAAACATTTTTGTTCTGAAACTAATACTTTTGAGAATAGCTCTCATGGCGTAAAAGTCATGCATGTGAAAAAGATCGAATCGCTGATGTCTTTATAGTTCGGCCTCAAGTCATGAATTTTTATGCAATTGCGCCAATTCTTTTCATGAGGGTCGACCATGTAAGAATGCATCCACACAGCAAATATTTTTGTTCTGAAACTAATACTTTTGAGAATAGCTCTCATGGCGTAAAAGTCATGCATGTGAAAAAGATCGAATCGCTGATGTCTTTATAGTTCGGCCTCAAGTCATGAATTTTTATGCAATTGCGCCAATTCTTTTCATGAGGGTCGACCATGTAAGAATGCATCCACACACCAAATATTTTTGTTCTGAAACTTATACTTTTGAGAATAGCTCTCATGGCGTAAAAGTCATGCATTTGAAAAAGATCGAATCGCTGATGTCTTTATAGTTCGGCCTCTAGTCATGAATTTTTATGCAATTGCGCCAATTCTTTTCATGAGGGTCGACCATGTAAGAATGCATCCACACAGCAAATATTTTTGTTCTGAAACTAATACTTTTGAGAATAGCTCTCATGGCGTAAAAGTCATGCATGTGAAAAAGATCGAATCGCTGATGTCTTTATAGTTCGGCCTCAAGTCATGAATTTTTATGCAATTGCGCCAATTCTGTTCATGAGGGTCGACCATGTAAAAAAAAGGATCCACACACCAAATATTTTTGTTCTGAAACTTATATTTTTGAGAATAGCTCTCATGGCGTAAAAGTCATGCATGTGAAAAAGATCGAATGGCTGATGTCTTTATAGTTCGGCCTCAAGTCATGAATGTTATGCAATTGCGCTAATTCTTTTCATGAGGGTCGACCATGTAAGAATGCATCCACACAGCAAATATTTTTGTTCTGAAACTAATACTTTTGAGAATAGCTCTCATGGCGTAAAAGTCATGCATGTGAAAAAGATCGAATCGCTGATGTCTTTATAGTTCGGCCTCAAGTCATGAATTTTTATGCAATTGCGCCAATTCTTTTCATGAGGGTCGACCATGTAAGAATGCATCCACACACCAAATATTTTTGTTCTGAAACTTATACTTTTGAGAATAGCTCTCATGGCGTAAAAGTCATGCATTTGAAAAAGATCGAATCGCTGATGTCTTTATAGTTCGGCCTCTAGTCATGAATTTTTATGCAATTGCGCCAATTCTTTTCATGAGGGTCGACCATGTAAGAATGCATCCACACAGCAAATATTTTTGTTCTGAAACTAATACTTTTGAGAATAGCTCTCATGGCGTAAAAGTCATGCATGTGAAAAAGATCGAATCGCTGATGTCTTTATAGTTCGGCCTCAAGTCATGAATTTTTATGCAATTGCGCCAATTCTGTTCATGAGGGTCGACCATGTAAAAAAAAGGATCCACACACCAAATATTTTTGTTCTGAAACTTATATTTTTGAGAATAGCTCTCATGGCGTAAAAGTCATGCATGTGAAAAAGATCGAATGGCTGATGTCTTTATAGTTCGGCCTCAAGTCATGAATGTTATGCAATTGCGCTAATTCTTTTCATGAGGGTCGACCATGTAAGAATGCATCCACACAGCAAATATTTTTGTTCTGAAACTAATACTTTTGAGAATAGCTCTCATGGCGTAAAAGTCATGCATGTGAAAAAGATCGAATCGCTGATGTCTTTATAGTTCGGCCTCAAGTCATGAATTTTTATGCAATTGCGCCAATTCTTTTTATGAGGGTCGACCATGTAAGAATGCATCCACACACCAAATATTTTTGTTCTGAAACTTATACTTTTGAGAATAGCTCTCATGGCGTAAAAGTCATGCATGTGAAAAAGATCGAATCGCTGATGTCTTTATAGTTCGGCCTCTAGTCATGAATTTTTATGCAATTGCGCCAATTTTTTTCATTAGGGTCGACCATGTAAGAATGCATCCACACACCAAACATTTTTGTTCTGAAACTAATACTTTTGAGAATAGCTCTCATGGCGTAAAAGTCATGCATGTGAAAAAGATCGAATCGCTGATGTCTTTATAGTTCGGCCTCAAGTCATGAATTTTTATGCAATTGCGCCAATTCTTTTCATGAGGGTCGACCATGTAAGAATGCATCCACACAGCAAACATTTTTGTTCTGAAACTAATACTTTTGAGAATAGCTCTCATGGCGTAAAAGTCATGCATGTGAAAAAGATCGAATCGCTGATGTCTTTATAGTTCGGCCTCAAGTCATGAATTTTTATGCAATTGCGCCAATTCTTTTCATGAGGGTCGACCATGTAAGAATGCATCCACACAGCAAATATTTTTGTTCTGAAACTAATACTTTTGAGAATAGCTCTCATGGCGTAAAAGTCATGCATGTGAAAAAGATCGAATCGCTGATGTCTTTATAGTTCGGCCTCTAGTCATGAATTTTTATGCAATTGCGCCAATTCTTTTCATGAGGGTCGACCATGTAAGAATGCATCCACACACCAAATATTTTTGTTCTGAAACTTATACTTTTGAGAATAGCTCTCATGGCGTAAAAGTCATGCATTTGAAAAAGATCGAATCGCTGATGTCTTTATAGTTCGGCCTCTAGTCATGAATTTTTATGCAATTGCGCCAATTCTTTTCATGAGGGTCGACCATGTAAAAAAAAGGATCCACACACCAAATATTTTTGTTCTGAAACTTATATTTTTGAGAATAGCTCTCATGGCGTAAAAGTCATGCATGTGAAAAAGATCGAATGGCTGATGTCTTTATAGTTCGGCCTCAAGTCATGAATGTTATGCAATTGCGCTAATTCTTTTCATGAGGGTCGACCATGTAAGAATGCATCCACACAGCAAATATTTTTGTTCTGAAACTAATACTTTTGAGAATAGCTCTCATGGCGTAAAAGTCATGCATGTGAAAAAGATCGAATCGCTGATGTCTTTATAGTTCGGCCTCAAGTCATGAATTTTTATGCAATTGCGCCAATTCTTTTTATGAGGGTCGACCATGTAAGAATGCATCCACACACCAAATATTTTTGTTCTGAAACTTATACTTTTGAGAATAGCTCTCATGGCGTAAAAGTCATGCATGTGAAAAAGATCGAATCGCTGATGTCTTTATAGTTCGGCCTCTAGTCATGAATTTTTATGCAATTGCGCCAATTTTTTTCATTAGGGTCGACCATGTAAGAATGCATCCACACACCAAACATTTTTGTTCTGAAACTAATACTTTTGAGAATAGCTCTCATGGCGTAAAAGTCATGCATGTGAAAAAGATCGAATCGCTGATGTCTTTATAGTTCGGCCTCAAGTCATGAATTTTTATGCAATTGCGCCAATTCTTTTCATGAGGGTCGACCATGTAAGAATGCATCCACACAGCAAACATTTTTGTTCTGAAACTAATACTTTTGAGAATAGCTCTCATGGCGTAAAAGTCATGCATGTGAAAAAGATCGAATCGCTGATGTCTTTATAGTTCGGCCTCAAGTCATGAATTTTTATGCAATTGCGCCAATTCTTTTCATGAGGGTCGACCATGTAAGAATGCATCCACACAGCAAATATTTTTGTTCTGAAACTAATACTTTTGAGAATAGCTCTCATGGCGTAAAAGTCATGCATGTGAAAAAGATCGAATCGCTGATGTCTTTATAGTTCGGCCTCAAGTCATGAATTTTTATGCAATTGCGCCAATTCTTTTCATGAGGGTCGACCATGTAAGAATGCATCCACACACCAAATATTTTTGTTCTGAAACTTATACTTTTGAGAATAGCTCTCATGGCGTAAAAGTCATGCATTTGAAAAAGATCGAATCGCTGATGTCTTTATAGTTCGGCCTCTAGTCATGAATTTTTATGCAATTGCGCCAATTCTTTTCATGAGGGTCGACCATGTAAGAATGCATCCACACAGCAAATATTTTTGTTCTGAAACTAATACTTTTGAGAATAGCTCTCATGGCGTAAAAGTCATGCATGTGAAAAAGATCGAATCGCTGATGTCTTTATAGTTCGGCCTCAAGTCATGAATTTTTATGCAATTGCGCCAATTGTTTTCATGAGGGTCGACCATGTAAGAATGCATCCACACAGCAAATATTTTTGTTCTGAAACTAATACTTTTGAGAATAGCTCTCATGGCGTAAAAGTCATGCATGTGAAAAAGATCGAATCGCTGATGTCTTTATAGTTCGGCCTCAAGTCATGAATTTTTATGCAATTGCGCCAATTCTTTTCATGAGGGTCGACCATGTAAGAATTCATCCACACACCAAATATTTTTGTTCTGAAACTAATACTTTTGAGAATAGCTCTCATGGCGTAAAAGTCATGCATGTGAAAAAGATCGAATCGCTGATGTCTTTATAGTTCGGCCTCAAGTCATGAATTTTTATGCAATTGCGCCAATTCTTTTCATGAGGGTCGACCATGTAAGAATGCATCCACACAGCAAATATTTTTGTTCTGAAACTAATACTTTTGAGAATAGCTCTCATGGCGTAAAAGTCATGCATGTGAAAAAGATCGAATCGCTGATGTCTTTATAGTTCGGCCTCTAGTCATGAATTTTTATGCAATTGCGCCAATTCTTTTCATGAGGGTCGACCATGTAAGAATGCATCCACACACCAAATATTTTTGTTCTGAAACTTATACTTTTGAGAATAGCTCTCATGGCGTAAAAGTCATGCATTTGAAAAAGATCGAATCGCTGATGTCTTTATAGTTCGGCCTCTAGTCATGAATTTTTATGCAATTGCGCCAATTCTTTTCATGAGGGTCGACCATGTAAAAAAAAGGATCCACACACCAAATATTTTTGTTCTGAAACTTATATTTTTGAGAATAGCTCTCATGGCGTAAAAGTCATGCATGTGAAAAAGATCGAATGGCTGATGTCTTTATAGTTCGGCCTCAAGTCATGAATGTTATGCAATTGCGCTAATTCTTTTCATGAGGGTCGACCATGTAAGAATGCATCCACACAGCAAATATTTTTGTTCTGAAACTAATACTTTTGAGAATAGCTCTCATGGCGTAAAAGTCATGCATGTGAAAAAGATCGAATCGCTGATGTCTTTATAGTTCGGCCTCAAGTCATGAATTTTTATGCAATTGCGCCAATTCTTTTTATGAGGGTCGACCATGTAAGAATGCATCCACACACCAAATATTTTTGTTCTGAAACTTATACTTTTGAGAATAGCTCTCATGGCGTAAAAGTCATGCATGTGAAAAAGATCGAATCGCTGATGTCTTTATAGTTCGGCCTCTAGTCATGAATTTTTATGCAATTGCGCCAATTTTTTTCATTAGGGTCGACCATGTAAGAATGCATCCACACACCAAACATTTTTGTTCTGAAACTAATACTTTTGAGAATAGCTCTCATGGCGTAAAAGTCATGCATGTGAAAAAGATCGAATCGCTGATGTCTTTATAGTTCGGCCTCAAGTCATGAATTTTTATGCAATTGCGCCAATTCTTTTCATGAGGGTCGACCATGTAAGAATGCATCCACACAGCAAACATTTTTGTTCTGAAACTAATACTTTTGAGAATAGCTCTCATGGCGTAAAAGTCATGCATGTGAAAAAGATCGAATCGCTGATGTCTTTATAGTTCGGCCTCAAGTCATGAATTTTTATGCAATTGCGCCAATTCTTTTCATGAGGGTCGACCATGTAAGAATGCATCCACACAGCAAATATTTTTGTTCTGAAACTAATACTTTTGAGAATAGCTCTCATGGCGTAAAAGTCATGCATGTGAAAAAGATCGAATCGCTGATGTCTTTATAGTTCGGCCTCAAGTCATGAATTTTTATGCAATTGCGCCAATTCTTTTCATGAGGGTCGACCATGTAAGAATGCATCCACACACCAAATATTTTTGTTCTGAAACTTATACTTTTGAGAATAGCTCTCATGGCGTAAAAGTCATGCATTTGAAAAAGATCGAATCGCTGATGTCTTTATAGTTCGGCCTCTAGTCATGAATTTTTATGCAATTGCGCCAATTCTTTTCATGAGGGTCGACCATGTAAGAATGCATCCACACAGCAAATATTTTTGTTCTGAAACTAATACTTTTGAGAATAGCTCTCATGGCGTAAAAGTCATGCATGTGAAAAAGATCGAATCGCTGATGTCTTTATAGTTCGGCCTCAAGTCATGAATTTTTATGCAATTGCGCCAATTGTTTTCATGAGGGTCGACCATGTAAGAATGCATCCACACAGCAAATATTTTTGTTCTGAAACTAATACTTTTGAGAATAGCTCTCATGGCGTAAAAGTCATGCATGTGAAAAAGATCGAATCGCTGATGTCTTTATAGTTCGGCCTCAAGTCATGAATTTTTATGCAATTGCGCCAATTCTTTTCATGAGGGTCGACCATGTAAGAATTCATCCACACACCAAATATTTTTGTTCTGAAACTAATACTTTTGAGAATAGCTCTCATGGCGTAAAAGTCATGCATGTGAAAAAGATCGAATCGCTGATGTCTTTATAGTTCGGCCTCAAGTCATGAATTTTTATGCAATTGCGCCAATTCTTTTCATGAGGGTCGACCATGTAAGAATGCATCCACACAGCAAATATTTTTGTTCTGAAACTTATACTTTTGAGAATAGCTCTCATGGCGTAAAAGTCATGCATGTGAAAAAGATCGAATCGCTGATGTCTTTATAGTTCGGCCTCAAGTCATGAATTTTTATGCAATTGCGCCAATTGTTTTCATGAGGGTCGACCATGTAAGAATGCATCCACACACCACATAATTTTGTTCTGAAACTTATACTTTTGAGAATAGCTCTCATGGCGTAAAAGTCATGCATGTGAAAAAGATCGAATCGCTGATGTCTTTATAGTTCGGCCTCAAGTCATGAATTTTTATGCAATTGCGCCAATTCTGTTCATGAGGGTCGACCATGTAAGAATGGATCCACACAGCAAATATTTTTGTTCTGAAACTTATATTTTTGAGAATAGCTCTCATGGCGTAAAAGTCATGCATGTGAAAAAGATCGAATGGCTGATGTCTTTATAGTTCGGCCTCAAGTCATGAATGTTATGCAATTGCGCTAATTCTTTTCATGAGGGTCGACCATGTAAGAATGCATCCACACAGCAAATATTTTTGTTCTGAAACTAATACTTTTGAGAATAGCTCTCATGGCGTAAAAGTCATGCATGTGAAAAAGATCGAATCGCTGATGTCTTTATAGTTCGGCCTCAAGTCATGAATTTTTATGCAATTGCGCCAATTCTTTTTATGAGGGTCGACCATGTAAGAATGCATCCACACACCAAATATTTTTGTTCTGAAACTTATACTTTTGAGAATAGCTCTCATGGCGTAAAAGTCATGCATGTGAAAAAGATCGAATCGCTGATGTCTTTATAGTTCGGCCTCTAGTCATGAATTTTTATGCAATTGCGCCAATTCTTTTCATGAGGGTCGACCATGTAAGAATGCATCCACACACCAAACATTTTTGTTCTGAAACTAATACTTTTGAGAATAGCTCTCATGGCGTAAAAGTCATGCATGTGAAAAAGATCGAATCGCTGATGTCTTTATAGTTCGGCCTCAAGTCATGAATTTTTATGCAATTGCGCCAATTCTTTTCATGAGGGTCGACCATGTAAGAATGCATCCACACAGCAAATATTTTTGTTCTGAAACTAATAGTTTTGAGAATAGCTCTCATGGCGTAAAAGTCATGCATGTGAAAAAGATCGAATCGCTGATGTCTTTATAGTTCGGCCTCAAGTCATGAATTTTTATGCAATTGCGCCAATTCTTTTCATGAGGGTCGACCATGTAAGAATGCATCCACACACCAAATATTTTTGTTCTGAAACTTATACTTTTGAGAATAGCTCTCATGGCGTAAAAGTCATGCATTTGAAAAAGATCGAATCGCTGATGTCTTTATAGTTCGGCCTCAAGTCATGAATTTTTATGCAATTGCGCCAATTCTCTTCATGAGGGTCGACCATGTAAGAATGCATCCACACAGCAAATATTTTTGTTCTGAAACTAATACTTTTGAGAATAGCTCTCATGGCGTAAAAGTCATGCATGTGAAAAAGATCGAATCGCTGATGTCTTTATAGTTCGGCCTCAAGTCATGAATTTTTATGCAATTGCGCCAATTCTTTTCATGAGGGTCGACCATGTAAGAATGCATCCACACACCAAATATTTTTGTTCTGAAACTAATACTTTTGAGAATAGCTCTCATGGCGTAAAAGTCATGCATGTGAAAAAGATCGAATGGCTGATGTCTTTATAGTTCGGCCTCAAGTCATGAATGTTATGCAATTGCGCTAATTCTTTTCATGAGGGTCGACCATGTAAGAATGCATCCACACAGCAAATATTTTTGTTCTGAAACTTATACTTTTGAGAATAGCTCTCATGGCGTAAAAGTCATGCATGTGAAAAAGATCGAATCGCTGATGTCTTTATAGTTCGGCCTCAAGTCATGAATTTTTATGCAATTGCGCCAATTCTTTTCATGAGGGTCGACCATGTAAGAATGCATCCACACACCAAATATTTTTGTTCTGAAACTTATACTTTTGAGAATAGCTCTCATGGCGTAAAAGTCATGCATGTGAAAAAGATCGAATCGCTGATGTCTTTATAGTTCGGCCTCTAGTCATGAATTTTTATGCAATTGCGCCAATTTTTTTCATTAGGGTCGACCATGTAAGAATGCATCCACACACCAAACATTTTTGTTCTGAAACTAATACTTTTGAGAATAGCTCTCATGGCGTAAAAGTCATGCATGTGAAAAAGATCGAATCGCTGATGTCTTTATAGTTCGGCCTCAAGTCATGAATTTTTATGCAATTGCGCCAATTCTTTTCATGAGGGTCGACCAGGTAAGAATGCATCCACACAGCAAATATTTTTGTTCTGAAACTAATACTTTTGAGAATAGCTCTCATGGCGTAAAAGTCATGCATGTGAAAAAGATCGAATCGCTGATGTCTTTATAGTTCGGCCTCAAGTCATGAATTTTTATGCAATTGCGCCAATTCTTTTCATGAGGGTCGACCATGTAAGAATGCATCCACACACCAAATATTTTTGTTCTGAAACTAATACTTTTGAGAATAGCTCTCATGGCGTAAAAGTCATGCATGTGAAAAAGATCGAATCGCTGATGTCTTTATAGTTCGGCCTCAAGTCATGAATTTTTATGCAATTGCGCCAATTCTTTTCATGAGGGTCGACCATGTAAGAATGCATCCACACACCAAATATTTTTGTTCTGAAACTTATACTTTTGAGAATAGCTCTCATGGCGTAAAAGTCATGCATGTGAAAAAGATCGAATCGCTGATGTCTTTATAGTTCGGCCTCAAGTCATGAATTTTTATGCAATTGCGCCAATTCTTTTCATGAGGGTCGACCATGTAAGAATGCATCCACACACCAAATATTTTTGTTCTGAAACTAATACTTTTGAGAATAGCTCTCATGGCGTAAAAGTCATGCATGTGAAAAAGATCGAATCGCTGATGTCTTTATAGTTCGGCCTCAAGTCATGAATTTTTATGCAATTGCGCCAATTCTTTTCATGAGGGTCGACCATGTAAGAATGCATCCACACACCAAATATTTTTGTTCTGAAACTAATACTTTTGAGAATAGCTCTCATGGCGTAAAAGTCATGCATGTGAAAAAGATCGAATCGCTGATGTCTTTATAGTTCGGCCTCAAGTCATGAATTTTTATGCAATTGCGCCAATTGTTTTCATGAGGGTCGACCATGTAAGAATGCATCCACACACCAAATATTTTTGTTCTGAAACTAATACTTTTGAGAATAGCTCTCATGGCGTAAAAGTCATGCATGTGAAAAAGATCGAATCGCTGATGTCTTTATAGTTCGGCCTCAAGTCATGAATTTTTATGCAATTGCGCCAATTCTTTTCATGAGGGTCGACCATGTAAGAATGCATCCACACAGCAAATATTTTTGTTCTGAAACTTATACTTTTGAGAATAGCTCTCATGGCGTAAAAGTCATGCATGTGAAAAAGATCGAATCGCTGATGTCTTTATAGTTCGGCCTCAAGTCATGAATTTTTATGCAATTGCGCCAATTCTTTTCATGAGGGTCGACCATGTAAGAATGCATCCACACACCAAATATTTTTGTTCTGAAACTTATACTTTTGAGAATAGCTCTCATGGCGTAAAAGTCATGCATGTGAAAAAGATCGAATCGCTGATGTCTTTATAGTTCGGCCTCAAGTCATGAATTTTTATGCAATTGCGCCAATTCTGTTCATGAGGGTCGACCATGTAAGAATGGATCCACACAGCAAATATTTTTGTTCTGAAACTTATATTTTTGAGAATAGCTCTCATGGCGTAAAAGTCATGCATGTGAAAAAGATCGAATGGCTGATGTCTTTATAGTTCGGCCTCAAGTCATGAATTTTTATGCAATTGCGCTAATTCTTTTCATGAGGGTCGACCATGTAAGAATCCATCCACACAGCAAATATTTTTGTTCTGAAACTAATACTTTTGAGAATAGCTCTCATGGCGTAAAAGTCATGCATGTGAAAAAGATCGAATCGCTGATGTCTTTATAGTTCGGCCTCAAGTCATGAATTTTTATGCAATTGCGCCAATTCTTTTTATGAGGGTCGACCATGTAAGAATGCATCCACACAGCAAATATTTTGTTCTGAAACTTATACTTTTGAGAATAGCTCTCATGGCGTAAAAGTCATGCATGTGAAAAAGATCGAATCGCTGATGTCTTTATAGTTCGGCCTCTAGTCATGAATTTTTATGCAATTGCGGCAATTTTTTTCATGAGGGTCGACCATGTAAGAATGCATCCACACACCAAATATTTTTGTTCTGAAACTAATACTTTTGAGAATAGCTCTCATGGCGTAAAAGTCATGCATGTGAAAAAGATCGAATCGCTGATGTCTTTATAGTTCGGCCTCAAGTCATGAATTTTTATGCAATTGCGCCAATTCTTTTCATGAGGGTCGACCATGTAAGAATGCATCCACACACCACATAATTTTGTTCTGAAACTAATACTTTTGAGAATAGCTCTCATGGCGTAAAAGTCATGCATGTGAAAAAGATCGAATCGCTGATGTCTTTATAGTTCGGCCTCAAGTCATGAATTTTTATGCAATTGCGCCAATTCTTTTCACGAGGGTCGACCATGTAAGAATGCATCCACACACCAAATATTTTTGTTCTGAAACTAATACTTTTGAGAATAGCTCTCATGGCGTAAAAGTCATGCATGTGAAAAAGATCGAATCGCTGATGTCTTTATAGTTCGGCCTCAAGTCATGAATTTTTATGCAATTGCGCCAATTCTTTTCATGAGGGTCGACCATGTAAGAATGCATCCACACACCAAATATTTTTGTTCTGAAACTTATACTTTTGAGAATAGCTCTCATGGCGTAAAAGTCATGCATTTGAAAAAGATCGAATCGCTGATGTCTTTATAGTTCGGCCTCAAGTCATGAATTTTTATGCAATTGCGCCAATTCTTTTCATGAGGGTCGACCATGTAAGAATCCATCCACACACCAAATATTTTTTTTCTGAAACTAATACTTTTGAGAATAGCTCTCATGGCGTAAAAGTCATGCATGTGAAAAAGATCGAATCGCTGATGTCTTTATAGTTCGGCCTCAAGTCATGAATTTTTATGCAATTGCGCCAATTCTTTTCATGAGGGTCGACCATGTAAGAATGCATCCACGTAGCAAATATTTTTGTTCTGAAACTAATACTTTTGAGAATAGCTCTCATGGCGTAAAAGTCATGCATGTGAAAAAGATCGAATCGCTGATGTCTTTATAGTTCGGCCTCAAGTCATGAATTTTTATGCAATTGCGCCAATTGTTTTCATGAGGGTCGACCATGTAAGAATGCATCCACACACCAAATATTTTTGTTCTGAAACTAATACTTTTGAGAATAGCTCTCATGGCGTAAAAGTCATGCATGTGAAAAAGATCGAATCGCTGATGTCTTTATAGTTCGGCCTCAAGTCATGAATTTTTATGCAATTGCGCCAATTGTTTTCATGAGGGTCGACCATGTAAGAATGCATCCACACACCAAATATTTTTGTTCTGAAACTTATACTTTTGAGAATAGCTCTCATGGCGTAAAAGTCATGCATGTGAAAAAGATCGAATCGCTGATGTCTTTATAGTTCGGCCTCAAGTCATGAATTTTTATGCAATTGCGCCAATTGTTTTCATGAGGGTCGACCATGTAAGAATGCATCCACACACCACATAATTTTGTTCTGAAACTAATACTTTTGAGAATAGCTCTCATGGCGTAAAAGTCATGCATGTGAAAAAGATCGAATCGCTGATGTCTTTATAGTTCGGCCTCTAGTCATGAATTTTTATGCAATTGCGCCAATTCTGTTCATGAGGGTCGACCATGTAAGAATGCATCCACACAGCAAATATTTTTGTTCTGAAACTAATACTTTTGAGAATAGCTCTCATGGCGTAAAAGTCATGCATGTGAAAAAGATCGAATCGCTGATGTCTTTATAGTTCGGCCTCAAGTCATGATTTTTTATGCAATTGCGCCAATTCTTTTCATGAGGGTCGACCATGTAAGAATGCATCCACACACCAAATATTTTTGTTCTGAAACTAATACTTTTGAGAATAGCTCTCATGGCGTAAAAGTCATGCATGTGAAAAAGATCGAATCGCTGATGTCTTTATAGTTCGGCCTCTAGTCATGAATTTTTATGCAATTGCGCCAATTCTTTTCATGAGGGTCGACCATGTAAGAATGCATCCACACACCAAATATTTTTGTTCTGAAACTAATACTTTTGAGAATAGCTCTCATGGCGTAAAAGTCATGCATGTGAAAAAGATCGAATCGCTGATGTCTTTATAGTTCGGCCTCAAGTCATGAATTTTTATGCAATTGCGCCAATTCTTTTCATGAGGGTCGACCATGTAAGAATGCATCCACACACCAATTATTTTTGTTCTGAAACTTATACTTTTGAGAATAGCTCTCATGGCGTAAAAGTCATGCATGTGAAAAAGATCGATTGGCTGATGTCTTTATAGTTCGGCCTCAAGTCATGAATTTTTATGCAATTGCGCCAATTCTGTTCATGAGGGTCGACCATGTAAGAATGCATCCACACAGCAAATATTTTTGTTCTGAAACTAATACTTTTGAGAATAGCTCTCATGGCGTAAAAGTCATGCATGTGAAAAAGATCGAATCGCTGATGTCTTTATAGTTCGGCTCGGCCTCAAGTCATGAATTTTTATGCAATTGCGCCAATTCTTTTCATGAGGGTCGACCATGTAAGAATGCATCCACACAGCAAATATTTTTGTTCTGAAACTTATACTTTTGAGAATAGCTCTCATGGCGTAAAAGTCATGCATGTGAAAAAGATCGAATCGCTGATGTCTTTATAGTTCGGCCTCAAGTCATGAATTTTTATGCAATTGCGCCAATTGTTTTCATGAGGGTCGACCATGTAAGAATGCATCCACACACCACATAATTTTGTTCTGAAACTTATACTTTTGAGAATAGCTCTCATGGCGTAAAAGTCATGCATGTGAAAAAGATCGAATCGCTGATGTCTTTATAGTTCGGCCTCAAGTCATGAATTTTTATGCAATTGCGCCAATTCTTTTCATGAGGGTCGACCATGTAAGAATGCATCCACACAGCAAATATTTTTGTTCTGAAGCTTATATTTTTGAGAATAGCTCTCATGGCGTAAAAGTCATGCATGTGAAAAAGATCGAATGGCTGATGTCTTTATAGTTCGGCCTCAAGTCATGAATGTTATGCAATTGCGCTAATTCTTTTCATGAGGGTCGACCATGTAAGAATCCATCCACACAGCAAATATTTTTGTTCTGAAACTTATACTTTTGAGAATAGCTCTCATGGCGTAAAAGTCATGCATGTGAAAAAGATCGAATCGCTGATGTCTTTATAGTTCGGCCTCAAGTCATGAATTTTTATGCAATTGCGCCAATTCTTTTTATGAGGGTCGACCATGTAAGAATGCATCCACACACCAAATATTTTTGTTCTGAAACTTATACTTTTGAGAATAGCTCTCATGGCGTAAAAGTCATGCATGTGAAAAAGATCGAATCGCTGATGTCTTTATAGTTCGGCCTCAAGTCATGAATTTTTATGCAATTGCGCCAATTTTTTTCATGAGGGTCGACCATGTAAGAATACATCCACGCACGAAACATTTTTGTTCTGAAACTAATACTTTTGAGAATAGCTCTCATGGCGTAAAAGTCATGCATGTGAAAAAGATCGAATCGCTGATGTCTTTATAGTTCGGCCTCAAGTCATGAATTTTTATGCAATTGCGCCAATTCTTTTCATGAGGGTCGACCATGTAAGAATGCATCCACACAGCAAATATTTTTGTTCTGAAGCTTATATTTTTGAGAATAGCTCTCATGGCGTAAAAGTCATGCATGTGAAAAAGATCGAATGGCTGATGTCTTTATAGTTCGGCCTCAAGTCATGAATGTTATGCAATTGCGCTAATTCTTTTCATGAGGGTCGACCATGTAAGAATCCATCCACACAGCAAATATTTTTGTTCTGAAACTTATACTTTTGAGAATAGCTCTCATGGCGTAAAAGTCATGCATGTGAAAAAGATCGAATCGCTGATGTCTTTATAGTTCGGCCTCAAGTCATGAATTTTTATGCAATTGCGCCAATTCTTTTTATGAGGGTCGACCATGTAAGAATGCATCCACACACCAAATATTTTTGTTCTGAAACTTATACTTTTGAGAATAGCTCTCATGGCGTAAAAGTCATGCATGTGAAAAAGATCGAATCGCTGATGTCTTTATAGTTCGGCCTCAAGTCATGAATTTTTATGCAATTGCGCCAATTTTTTTCATGAGGGTCGACCATGTAAGAATACATCCACGCACGAAACATTTTTGTTCTGAAACTAATACTTTTGAGAATAGCTCTCATGGCGTAAAAGTCATGCATGTGAAAAAGATCGAATCGCTGATGTCTTTATAGTTCGGCCTCAAGTCATGAATTTTTATGCAATTGCGCCAATTCTTTTCATGAGGGTCGACCATGTAAGAATGCATCCACACAGCAAATATTTTTGTTCTGAAACTAATACTTTTGAGAATAGCTCTCATGGCGTAAAAGTCATGCATGTGAAAAAGATCGAATCGCTGATGTCTTTATAGTTCGGCCTCAAGTCATGAATTTTTATGCAATTGCGCCAATTCTTTTCATGAGGGTCGACCATGTAAGAATGCATCCACACACCAAATATTTTTGTTCTGAAACTAATACTTTTGAGAATAGCTCTCATGGCGTAAAAGTCATGCATGTGAAAAAGATCGAATCGCTGATGTCTTTATAGTTCGGCCTCAAGTCATGAATTTTTATGCAATTGCGCCAATTCTTTTCATGAGGGTCGACCATGTAAGAATGCATCCACACACCAAATATTTTTGTTCTGAAACTTATACTTTTGAGAATAGCTCTCATGGCGTAAAAGTCATGCATGTGAAAAAGATCGAATCGCTGATGTCTTTATAGTTCGGCCTCAAGTCATGAATTTTTATGCAATTGCGCCAATTCTTTTCATGAGGGTCGACCATGTAAGAATCCATCCACACACCAAATATTTTTTTTCTGAAACTAATACTTTTGAGAATAGCTCTCATGGCGTAAAAGTCATGCATGTGAAAAAGATCGAATCGCTGATGTCTTTATAGTTCGGCCTCAAGTCATGAATTTTTATGCAATTGCGCCAATTCTTTTCATGAGGGTCGACCATGTAAGAATGCATCCACACAGCAAATATTTTTGTTCTGAAACTAATACTTTTGAGAATAGCTCTCATGGCGTAAAAGTCATGCATGTGAAAAAGATCGAATCGCTGATGTCTTTATAGTTCGGCCTCAAGTCATGAATTTTTATGCAATTGCGCCAATTCTTTTCATGAGGGTCGACCATGTAAGAATGCATCCACACACCAAATATTTTTGTTCTGAAACTTATACTTTTGAGAATAGCTCTCATGGCGTAAAAGTCATGCATGTGAAAAAGATCGAATCGCTGATGTCTTTATAGTTCGGCCTCAAGTCATGAATTTTTATGCAATTGCGCCAATTCTTTTTATGAGGGTCGACCATGTAAGAATGCATCCACACAGCAAATATTTTTGTTCTGAAACTTATACTTTTGAGAATAGCTCGCATGGCGTAAAAGTCATGCATGTGAAAAAGATCGAATCGCTGATGTCTTTATAGTTCGGCCTCTAGTCATGAATTTTTATGCAATTGCGCCAATTTTTTTCATTAGGGTCGACAATGTAAGAATGCATCCACACACGAAACATTTTTGTTCTGAAACTAATACTTTTGAGAATAGCTCTCATGGCGTAAAAGTCATGCATGTGAAAAAGATCGAATCGCTGATGTCTTTATAGTTCGGCCTCAAGTCATGAATTTTTATGCAATTGCGCCAATTCTTTTCCTGAGGGTCGACCATGTAAGAATGCATCCACACACCAAATATTTTTGTTCTGAAACTAATACTTTTGAGAATAGCTCTCATGGCGTAAAAGTCATGCATGTGAAAAAGATCGAATCGCTGATGTCTTTATAGTTCGGCCTCAAGTCATGAATTTTTATGCAATTGCGCCAATTCTTTTCATGAGGGTCGACCATGTAAGAATGCATCCACACAGCAAATATTTTTGTTCTGAAACTAATACTTTTGAGAATAGCTCTCATGGCGTAAAAGTCATGCATGTGAAAAAGATCGAATCGCTGATGTCTTTATAGTTCGGCCTCAAGTCATGAATTTTTATGCAATTGCGCCAATTCTTTTCATGAGGGTCGACCATGTAAGAATGCATCCACACACCAAATATTTTTGTTCTGAAACTTATACTTTTGAGAATAGCTCTCATGGCGTAAAAGTCATGCATTTGAAAAAGATCGAATCGCTGATGTCTTTATAGTTCGGCCTCAAGTCATGAATTTTTATGCAATTGCGCCAATTCTTTTCATGAGGGTCGACCATGTAAGAATGCATCCACACAGCAAATATTTTTTTTCTGAAACTAATACTTTTGAGAATAGCTCTCATGGCGTAAAAGTCATGCATGTGAAAAAGATCGAATCGCTGATGTCTTTATAGTTCGGCCTCAAGTCATGAATTTTTATGCAATTGCGCCAATTCTTTTCATGAGGGTCGACCATGTAAGAATGCATCCACACACCAAATATTTTTGTTCTGAAACTAATACTTTTGAGAATAGCTCTCATGGCGTAAAAGTCATGCATGTGAAAAAGATCGAATCGCTGATGTCTTTATAGTTCGGCCTCAAGTCATGAATTTTTATGCAATTGCGCCAATTCTTTTCATGAGGGTCGACCATGTAAGAATGCATCCACACACCAAATATTTTTGTTCTGAAACTAATACTTTTGAGAATAGCTCTCATGGCGTAAAAGTCATGCATGTGAAAAAGATCGAATCGCTGATGTCTTTATAGTTCGGCCTCAAGTCATGAATTTTTATGCAATTGCGCCAATTCTTTTCATGAGGGTCGACCATGTAAGAATGCATCCACACACCAAATATTTTTGTTCTGAAACTAATACTTTTGAGAATAGCTCTCATGGCGTAAAAGTCATGCATGTGAAAAAGATCGAATCGCTGATGTCTTTATAGTTCGGCCTCAAGTCATGAATTTTTATGCAATTGCGCCAATTCTTTTCATGAGGGTCGACCATGTAAGAATGCATCCACACACCAAATATTTTTGTTCTGAAGCTTATACTTTTGAGAATAGCTCTCATGGCGTAAAAGTCATGCATGTGAAAAAGATCGAATCGCTGATGTCTTTATAGTTCGGCCTCAAGTCATGAATTTTTATGCAATTGCGCCAATTCTTTTCATGAGGGTCGACCATGTAAGAATCCATCCACACAGCAAATATTTTTTTTCTGAAACTAATACTTTTGAGAATAGCTCTCATGGCGTAAAAGTCATGCATGTGAAAAAGATCGAATCGCTGATGTCTTTATAGTTCGGCCTCAAGTCATGAATTTTTATGCAATTGCGCCAATTCTTTTCATGAGGGTCGACCATGTAAGAATGCATCCACACAGCAAATATTTTTGTTCTGAAACTAATACTTTTGAGAATAGCTCTCATGGCGTAAAAGTCATGCATGTGAAAAAGATCGAATCGCTGATGTCTTTATAGTTCGGCCTCAAGTCATGAATTTTTATGCAATTGCGCCAATTCTTTTCATGAGGGTCGACCATGTAAGAATGCATCCACACAGCAAATATTTTTGTTCTGAAACTAATACTTTTGAGAATAGCTCTCATGGCGTAAAAGTCATGCATGTGAAAAAGATCGAATCGCTGATGTCTTTATAGTTCGGCCTCAAGTCATGAATTTTTATGCAATTGCGCCAATTCTTTTCATGAGGGTCGACCATGTAAGAATGCATCCACACACCAAATATTTTTGTTCTGAAACTTATACTTTTGAGAATAGCTCTCATGGCGTAAAAGTCATGCATGTGAAAAAGATCGAATCGCTGATGTATTTATAGTTCGGCCTCAAGTCATGAATTTTTATGCAATTGCGCCAATTGTTTTCATGAGGGTCGACCATGTAAGAATGCATCCACACACCACATAATTTTGTTCTGAAACTAATACTTTTGAGAATAGCTCTCATGGCGTAAAAGTCATGCATGTGAAAAAGATCGAATCGCTGATGTCTTTATAGTTCGGCCTCAAGTCATGAATTTTTATGCAATTGCGCCAATTCTGTTCATGAGGGTCGACCATGTAAGAATGCATCCACACAGCAAATATTTTTGTTCTGAAACTAATACTTTTGAGAATAGCTCTCATGGCGTAAAAGTCATGCATGTGAAAAAGATCGAATCGCTGATGTCTTTATAGTTCGGCCTCAAGTCATGATTTTTTATGCAATTGCGCCAATTGTTTTCATGAGGGTCGACCATGTAAGAATGCATCCACACACCAAATATTTTTGTTCTGAAACTAATACTTTTGAGAATAGCTCTCATGGCGTAAAAGTCATGCATGTGAAAAAGATCGAATCGCTGATGTCTTTATAGTTCGGCCTCTAGTCATGAATTTTTATGCAATTGCGCCAATTCTTTTCATGAGGGTCGACCATGTAAGAATGCATCCACACAGCAAATATTTTTGTTCTGAAACTAATACTTTTGAGAATAGCTCTCATGGCGTAAAAGTCATGCATGTGAAAAAGATCGAATCGCTGATGTCTTTATAGTTCGGCCTCAAGTCATGATTTTTTATGCAATTGCGCCAATTCTTTTCATGAGGGTCGACCATGTAAGAATGCATCCACACACAAAAAACATTTTTGTTCTGAAACTTATACTTTTGAGAATAGCTCTCATGGCGTAAAAGTCATGCATGTGAAAAAGATCGAATCGCTGATGTCTTTATAGTTCGGCCTCAAGTCATGAATTTTTATGCAATTGCGCCAATTCTTTTCATGAGGGTCGACCATGTAAGAATGCATCCACACAGCAAATCTTTTTGTTCTGAAACTAATACTTTTGAGAATAGCTCTCATGGCGTAAAAGTCATGCATGTGAAAAAGATCGAATCGCTGATGTCTTTATAGTTCGGCTCGGCCTCAAGTCATGAATTTTTATGCAATTGCGCCAATTCTGTTCATGAGGGTCGACCATGTAAGAATGCATCCACACAGCAAATATTTTTGTTCTGAAACTAATACTTTTGAGAATAGCTCTCATGGCGTAAAAGTCATGCATGTGAAAAAGATCGAATCGCTGATGTCTTTATAGTTCGGCCTCAAGTCATGAATTTTTATGCAATTGCGCCAATTCTTTTCATGAGGATCGACCATGTAAGAATGCATCCACACACCAAATATTTTTGTTCTGAAACTTATATTTTTGAGAATAGCTCTCATGGCGTAAAAGTCATGCATGTGAAAAAGATCGAATCGCTGATGTCTTTATAGTTCGGCCTCAAGTCATGAATCTTTATGCAATTGCGCCAATTCTTTTCATGAGGGTCGACCATGTAAGAATGCATCCACACAGCAAATATTTTTGTTCTGAAACTAATACTTTTGAGAATAGCTCTCATGGCGTAAAAGTCATGCATGTGAAAAAGATCGAATCGCTGATGTCTTTATAGTTCGGCCTCAAGTCATGAATTTTTATGCAATTGCGCCAATTCTTTTCATGAGGGTCGACCATGTAAGAATGCATCCACACACCAAATATTTTTGTTCTGAAACTTATACTTTTGAGAATAGCTCTCATGGCGTAAAAGTCATGCATGTGAAAAAGATCGAATCGCTGATGTCTTTATAGTTCGGCCTCTAGTCATGAATTTTTATGCAATTGCGCCAATTCTTTTCATGAGGGTCGACCATGTAAGAATGCATCCACACACCAAACATTTTTGTTCTGAAACTAATACTTTTGAGAATAGCTCTCATGGCGTAAAAGTCATGCATATGAAAAAGATCGAATCGCTGATGTCTTTATAGTTCGGCCTCAAGTCATGAATGTTATGCAATTGCGCTAATTCTTTTCATGAGGGTCGACCATGTAAGAATCCATCCACACAGCAAATATTTTTGTTCTGAAACTTATACTTTTGAGAATAGCTCTCATGGCGTAAAAGTCATGCATGTGAAAAAGATCGAATCGCTGATGTCTTTATAGTTCGGCCTCAAGTCATGAATTTTTATGCAATTGCGCCAATTCTTTTTATGAGGGTCGACCATGTAAGAATGCATCCACACAGCAAATATTTTTGTTCTGAAACTTATACTTTTGAGAATAGCTCTCATGGCGTAAAAGTCATGCATGTGAAAAAGATCGAATCGCTGATGTCTTTATAGTTCGGCCTCAAGTCATGAATTTTTATGCAATTGCGCCAATTTTTTTCATGAGGGTCGACCATGTAAGAATACATCCACGCACGAAACATTTTTGTTCTGAAACTAATACTTTTGAGAATAGCTCTCATGGCGTAAAAGTCATGCATGTGAAAAAGATCGAATCGCTGATGTCTTTATAGTTCGGCCTCAAGTCATGAATTTTTATGCAATTGCGCCAATTCTTTTCATGAGGGTCGACCATGTAAGAATGCATCCACACAGCAAATATTTTTGTTCTGAAACTAATACTTTTGAGAATAGCTCTCATGGCGTAAAAGTCATGCATGTGAAAAAGATCGAATCGCTGATGTCTTTATAGTTCGGCCTCAAGTCATGAATTTTTATGCAATTGCGCCAATTGTTTTCATGAGGGTCGACCATGTAAGAATGCATCCACACACCAAATATTTTTGTTCTGAAACTTATACTTTTGAGAATAGCTCTCATGGCGTAAAAGTCATGCATGTGAAAAAGATCGAATCGCTGATGTCTTTATAGTTCGGCCTCAAGTCATGAATTTTTATGCAATTGCGCCAATTCTTTTCATGAGGGTCGACCATGTAAGAATGCATCCACACACCAAATATTTTTGTTCTGAAACTTATACTTTTGAGAATAGCTCTCATGGCGTAAAAGTCATGCATTTGAAAAAGATCGAATCGCTGATGTCTTTATAGTTCGGCCTCAAGTCATGAATTTTTATGCAATTGCGCCAATTCTTTTCATGAGGGTCGACCATGTAAGAATCCATCCACACAGCAAATATTTTTTTTCTGAAACTAATACTTTTGAGAATAGCTCTCATGGCGTAAAAGTCATGCATGTGAAAAAGATCGAATCGCTGATGTCTTTATAGTTCGGCCTCAAGTCATGAATTTTTATGCAATTGCGCCAATTTTTTTCATGAGGGTCGACCATGTAAGAATACATCCACGCACGAAACATTTTTGTTCTGAAACTAATACTTTTGAGAATAGCTCTCATGGCGTAAAAGTCATGCATGTGAAAAAGATCGAATCGCTGATGTCTTTATAGTTCGGCCTCAAGTCATGAATTTTTATGCAATTGCGCCAATTCTTTTCATGAGGGTCGACCATGTAAGAATGCATCCACACAGCAAATATTTTTGTTCTGAAACTAATACTTTTGAGAATAGCTCTCATGGCGTAAAAGTCATGCATGTGAAAAAGATCGAATCGCTGATGTCTTTATAGTTCGGCCTCAAGTCATGAATTTTTATGCAATTGCGCCAATTGTTTTCATGAGGGTCGACCATGTAAGAATGCATCCACACACCAAATATTTTTGTTCTGAAACTTATACTTTTGAGAATAGCTCTCATGGCGTAAAAGTCATGCATGTGAAAAAGATCGAATCGCTGATGTCTTTATAGTTCGGCCTCAAGTCATGAATTTTTATGCAATTGCGCCAATTCTTTTCATGAGGGTCGACCATGTAAGAATGCATCCACACACCAAATATTTTTGTTCTGAAACTTATACTTTTGAGAATAGCTCTCATGGCGTAAAAGTCATGCATTTGAAAAAGATCGAATCGCTGATGTCTTTATAGTTCGGCCTCAAGTCATGAATTTTTATGCAATTGCGCCAATTCTTTTCATGAGGGTCGACCATGTAAGAATCCATCCACACAGCAAATATTTTTTTTCTGAAACTAATACTTTTGAGAATAGCTCTCATGGCGTAAAAGTCATGCATGTGAAAAAGATCGAATCGCTGATGTCTTTATAGTTCGGCCTCAAGTCATGAATTTTTATGCAATTGCGCCAATTCTTTTCATGAGGGTCGACCATGTAAGAATGCATCCACACAGCAAATATTTTTGTTCTGAAACTAATACTTTTGAGAATAGCTCTCATGGCGTAAAAGTCATGCATGTGAAAAAGATCGAATCGCTGATGTCTTTATAGTTCGGCCTCAAGTCATGAATTTTTATGCAATTGCGCCAATTCTTTTCATGAGGGTCGACCATGTAAGAATGCATCCACACACCAAATATTTTTGTTCTGAAACTTATACTTTTGAGAATAGCTCTCATGGCGTAAAAGTCATGCATGTGAAAAAGATCGAATCGCTGATGTCTTTATAGTTCGGCCTCAAGTCATGAATTTTTATGCAATTGCGCCAATTCTTTTTATGAGGGTCGACCATGTAAGAATGCATCCACACAGCAAATATTTTTGTTCTGAAACTTATACTTTTGAGAATAGCTCTCATGGCGTAAAAGTCATGCATGTGAAAAAGATCGAATCGCTGATGTCTTTATAGTTCGGCCTCTAGTCATGAATTTTTATGCAATTGCGCCAATTTTTTTCATTAGGGTCGACAATGTAAGAATGCATCCACACACGAAACATTTTTGTTCTGAAACTAATACTTTTGAGAATAGCTCTCATGGCGTAAAAGTCATGCATGTGAAAAAGATCGAATCGCTGATGTCTTTATAGTTCGGCCTCAAGTCATGAATTTTTATGCAATTGCGCCAATTCTTTTCCTGAGGGTCGACCATGTAAGAATGCATCCACACACCAAATATTTTTGTTCTGAAACTAATACTTTTGAGAATAGCTCTCATGGCGTAAAAGTCATGCATGTGAAAAAGATCGAATCGCTGATGTCTTTATAGTTCGGCCTCAAGTCATGAATTTTTATGCAATTGCGCCAATTCTTTTCATGAGGGTCGACCATGTAAGAATGCATCCACACAGCAAATATTTTTGTTCTGAAACTAATACTTTTGAGAATAGCTCTCATGGCGTAAAAGTCATGCATGTGAAAAAGATCGAATCGCTGATGTCTTTATAGTTCGGCCTCAAGTCATGAATTTTTATGCAATTGCGCCAATTCTTTTCATGAGGGTCGACCATGTAAGAATGCATCCACACACCAAATATTTTTGTTCTGAAACTTATACTTTTGAGAATAGCTCTCATGGCGTAAAAGTCATGCATTTGAAAAAGATCGAATCGCTGATGTCTTTATAGTTCGGCCTCAAGTCATGAATTTTTATGCAATTGCGCCAATTCTTTTCATGAGGGTCGACCATGTAAGAATCCATCCACACACCAAATATTTTTTTTCTGAAACTAATACTTTTGAGAATAGCTCTCATGGCGTAAAAGTCATGCATGTGAAAAAGATCGAATCGCTGATGTCTTTATAGTTCGGCCTCAAGTCATGAATTTTTATGCAATTGCGCCAATTCTTTTCATGAGGGTCGACCATGTAAGAATGCATCCACACACCAAATATTTTTGTTCTGAAACTTATACTTTTGAGAATAGCTCTCATGGCGTAAAAGTCATGCATGTGAAAAAGATCGAATCGCTGATGTCTTTATAGTTCGGCCTCAAGTCATGAATTTTTATGCAATTGCGCCAATTCTTTTCATGAGGGTCGACCATGTAAGAATGCATCCACACACCAAATATTTTTGTTCTGAAACTAATACTTTTGAGAATAGCTCTCATGGCGTAAAAGTCATGCATGTGAAAAAGATCGAATCGCTGATGTCTTTATAGTTCGGCCTCAAGTCATGAATTTTTATGCAATTGCGCCAATTCTTTTCATGAGGGTCGACCATGTAAGAATGCATCCACACAGCAAATATTTTTGTTCTGAAACTAATACTTTTGAGAATAGCTCTCATGGCGTAAAAGTCATGCATGTGAAAAAGATCGAATCGCTGATGTCTTTATAGTTCGGCCTCAAGTCATGAATTTTTATGCAATTGCGCCAATTCTTTTCATGAGGGTCGACCATGTAAGAATGCATCCACACACCAAATATTTTTGTTCTGAAGCTTATACTTTTGAGAATAGCTCTCATGGCGTAAAAGTCATGCATGTGAAAAAGATCGAATCGCTGATGTCTTTATAGTTCGGCCTCAAGTCATGAATTTTTATGCAATTGCGCCAATTCTTTTCATGAGGGTCGACCATGTAAGAATGCATCCACACAGCAAATATTTTTGTTCTGAAACTAATACTTTTGAGAATAGCTCTCATGGCGTAAAAGTCATGCATGTGAAAAAGATCGAATCGCTGATGTCTTTATAGTTCGGCCTCAAGTCATGAATTTTTATGCAATTGCGCCAATTCTTTTCATGAGGGTCGACCATGTAAGAATGCATCCACACAGCAAATATTTTTGTTCTGAAACTAATACTTTTGAGAATAGCTCTCATGGCGTAAAAGTCATGCATGTGAAAAAGATCGAATCGCTGATGTCTTTATAGTTCGGCCTCAAGTCATGAATTTTTATGCAATTGCGCCAATTCTTTTCCTGAGGGTCGACCATGTAAGAATGCATCCACACAGCAAATATTTTTGTTCTGAAACTAATACTTTTGAGAATAGCTCTCATGGCGTAAAAGTCATGCATGTGAAAAAGATCGAATCGCTGATGTCTTTATAGTTCGGCCTCAAGTCATGAATTTTTATGCAATTGCGCCAATTCTTTTCATGAGGGTCGACCATGTAAGAATGCATCCACACACCAAATATTTTTGTTCTGAAACTTATACTTTTGAGAATAGCTCTCATGGCGTAAAAGTCATGCATGTGAAAAAGATCGAATCGCTGATGTATTTATAGTTCGGCCTCAAGTCATGAATTTTTATGCAATTGCGCCAATTGTTTTCATGAGGGTCGACCATGTAAGAATGCATCCACACACCACATAATTTTGTTCTGAAACTAATACTTTTGAGAATAGCTCTCATGGCGTAAAAGTCATGCATGTGAAAAAGATCGAATCGCTGATGTCTTTATAGTTCGGCCTCAAGTCATGAATTTTTATGCAATTGCGCCAATTCTTTTCATGAGGGTCGACCATGTAAGAATGCATCCACACAGCAAATATTTTTGTTCTGAAACTAATACTTTTGAGAATAGCTCTCATGGCGTAAAAGTCATGCATGTGAAAAAGATCGAATCGCTGATGTCTTTATAGTTCGGCCTCAAGTCATGATTTTTTATGCAATTGCGCCAATTCTTTTCATGAGGGTCGACCATGTAAGAATGCATCCACACACCAAATATTTTTGTTCTGAAACTAATACTTTTGAGAATAGCTCTCATGGCGTAAAAGTCATGCATGTGAAAAAGATCGAATCGCTGATGTCTTTATAGTTCGGCCTCTAGTCATGAATTTTTATGCAATTGCGCCAATTCTTTTCATGAGGGTCGACCATGTAAGAATGCATCCACACAGCAAATATTTTTGTTCTGAAACTAATACTTTTGAGAATAGCTCTCATGGCGTAAAAGTCATGCATGTGAAAAAGATCGAATCGCTGATGTCTTTATAGTTCGGCCTCAAGTCATGATTTTTTATGCAATTGCGCCAATTCTTTTCATGAGGGTCGACCATGTAAGAATGCATCCACACACCAAACATTTTTGTTCTGAAACTTATACTTTTGAGAATAGCTCTCATGGCGTAAAAGTCATGCATGTGAAAAAGATCGAATCGCTGATGTCTTTATAGTTCGGCCTCAAGTCATGAATTTTTATGCAATTGCGCCAATTCTTTTCATGAGGGTCGACCATGTAAGAATGCATCCACACAGCAAATATTTTTGTTCTGAAACTAATACTTTTGAGAATAGCTCTCATGGCGTAAAAGTCATGCATGTGAAAAAGATCGAATCGCTGATGTCTTTATAGTTCGGCTCGGCCTCAAGTCATGAATTTTTATGCAATTGCGCCAATTCTGTTCATGAGGGTCGACCATGTAAGAATGCATCCACACAGCAAATATTTTTGTTCTGAAACTAATACTTTTGAGAATAGCTCTCATGGCGTAAAAGTCATGCATGTGAAAAAGATCGAATCGCTGATGTCTTTATAGTTCGGCCTCAAGTCATGAATTTTTATGCAATTGCGCCAATTCTTTTCATGAGGATCGACCATGTAAGAATGCATCCACACACCAAATATTTTTGTTCTGAAACTTATATTTTTGAGAATAGCTCTCATGGCGTAAAAGTCATGCATGTGAAAAAGATCGAATCGCTGATGTCTTTATAGTTCGGCCTCAAGTCATGAATCTTTATGCAATTGCGCCAATTCTTTTCATGAGGGTCGACCATGTAAGAATGCATCCACACACCAAATATTTTTGTTCTGAAACTAATACTTTTGAGAATAGCTCTCATGGCGTAAAAGTCATGCATGTGAAAAAGATCGAATCGCTGATGTCTTTATAGTTCGGCCTCAAGTCATGAATTTTTATGCAATTGCGCCAATTCTTTTCATGAGGGTCGACCATGTAAGAATGCATCCACACACCAAATATTTTTGTTCTGAAACTTATACTTTTGAGAATAGCTCTCATGGCGTAAAAGTCATGCATGTGAAAAAGATCGAATCGCTGATGTCTTTATAGTTCGGCCTCTAGTCATGAATTTTTATGCAATTGCGCCAATTCTTTTCATGAGGGTCGACCATGTAAGAATGCATCCACACACCAAACATTTTTGTTCTGAAACTAATACTTTTGAGAATAGCTCTCATGGCGTAAAAGTCATGCATATGAAAAAGATCGAATCGCTGATGTCTTTATAGTTCGGCCTCAAGTCATGAATTTTTATGCAATTGCGCCAATTCTTTTCATGAGGGTCGACCAGGTAAGAATGCATCCACACACAAAATATTTTTGTTCTGAAACTAATACTTTTGAGAATAGCTCTCATGGCGTAAAAGTCATGCATGTGAAAAAGATCGAATCGCTGATGTCTTTATAGTTCGGCCTCAAGTCATGAATTTTTATGCAATTGCGCCAATTCTTTTCATGAGGGTCGACCATGTAAGAATGCATCCACACAGCAAATATTTTTGTTCTGAAACTTATACTTTTGAGAATAGCTCTCATGGCGTAAAAGTCATGCATGTGAAAAAGATCGAATCGCTGATGTCTTTATAGTTCGGCCTCAAGTCATGAATTTTTATGCAATTGCGCCAATTCTTTTCATGAGGGTCGACCATGTAAGAATGCATCCACACAGCAAATATTTTTGTTCTGAAACTTATACTTTTGAGAATAGCTCTCATGGCGTAAAAGTCATGCATGTGAAAAAGATCGAATCGCTGATGTCTTTATAGTTCGGCCTCAAGTCATGAATTTTTATGCAATTGCGCCAATTCTTTTCATGAGGGTCGACCATGTAAGAATCCATCCACACAGCAAATATTTTTGTTCTGAAACTTATACTTTTGAGAATAGCTCTCATGGCGTAAAAGTCATGCATGTGAAAAAGATCGAATCGCTGATGTCTTTATAGTTCGGCCTCAAGTCATGAATTTTTATGCAATTGCGCCAATTCTTTTCATGAGGGTCGACCATGTAAGAATGCATCCACACAGCAAATATTTTTGTTCTGAAACTAATACTTTTGAGAATAGCTCTCATGGCGTAAAAGTCATGCATGTGAAAAAGATCGAATCGCTGATGTCTTTATAGTTCGGCCTCAAGTCATGAATTTTTATGCAATTGCGCCAATTCTTTTCATGAGGGTCGACCATGTAAGAATGCATCCACACAGCAAATATTTTTGTTCTGAAACTTATACTTTTGAGAATAGCTCTCATGGCGTAAAAGTCATGCATGTGAAAAAGATCGAATCGCTGATGTCTTTATAGTTCGGCCTCAAGTCATGAATTTTTATGCAATTGCGCCAATTCTTTTCCTGAGGGTCGACCATGTAAGAATGCATCCACACAGCAAATATTTTTGTTCTGAAACTAATACTTTTGAGAATAGCTCTCATGGCGTAAAAGTCATGCATGTGAAAAAGATCGAATCGCTGATGTCTTTATAGTTCGGCCTCAAGTCATGAATATTTATGCAATTGCGCCAATTCTTTTCATGAGGGTCGACCATGTAAGAATGCATCCACACAGCAAATATTTTTGTTCTGAAACTTATACTTTTGAGAATAGCTCTCATGGCGTAAAAGTCATGCATGTGAAAAAGATCGAATCGCTGATGTCTTTATAGTTCGGCCTCAAGTCATGAATTTTTATGCAATTGCGCCAATTCTTTTCATGAGGGTCGACCATGTAAGAATGCATCCACACAGCAAATATTTTTGTTCTGAAACTTATACTTTTGAGAATAGCTCTCATGGCGTAAAAGTCATGCATGTGAAAAAGATCGAATCGCTGATGTCTTTATAGTTCGGCCTCAAGTCATGAATTTTTATGCAATTGCGCCAATTCTTTTCCTGAGGGTCGACCATGTAAGAATGCATCCACACAGCAAATATTTTTGTTCTGAAACTAATACTTTTGAGAATAGCTCTCATGGCGTAAAAGTCATGCATGTGAAAAAGATCGAATCGCTGATGTCTTTATAGTTCGGCCTCAAGTCATGAATATTTATGCAATTGCGCCAATTCTTTTCATGAGGGTCGACCATGTAAGAATGCATCCACACAGCAAATATTTTTGTTCTGAAACTTATACTTTTGAGAATAGCTCTCATGGCGTAAAAGTCATGCATGTGAAAAAGATCGAATCGCTGATGTCTTTATAGTTCGGCCTCAAGTCATGAATTTTTATGCAATTGCGCCAATTCTTTTCATGAGGGTCGACCAGGTAAGAATGCATCCACACACAAAATATTTTTGTTCTGAAACTAATACTTTTGAGAATAGCTCTCATGGCGTAAAAGTCATGCATGTGAAAAAGATCGAATCGCTGATGTCTTTATAGTTCGGCCTCAAGTCATGAATTTTTATGCAATTGCGCCAATTCTTTTCATGAGGGTCGACCATGTAAGAATGCATCCACACAGCAAATATTTTTGTTCTGAAACTTATACTTTTGAGAATAGCTCTCATGGCGTAAAAGTCATGCATGTGAAAAAGATCGAATCGCTGATGTCTTTATAGTTCGGCCTCAAGTCATGAATTTTTATGCAATTGCGCCAATTCTTTTCATGAGGGTCGACCATGTAAGAATGCATCCACACAGCAAATATTTTTGTTCTGAAACTTATACTTTTGAGAATAGCTCTCATGGCGTAAAAGTCATGCATGTGAAAAAGATCGAATCGCTGATGTCTTTATAGTTCGGCCTCAAGTCATGAATTTTTATGCAATTGCGCCAATTCTTTTCATGAGGGTCGACCATGTAAGAATCCATCCACACAGCAAATATTTTTGTTCTGAAACTTATACTTTTGAGAATAGCTCTCATGGCGTAAAAGTCATGCATGTGAAAAAGATCGAATCGCTGATGTCTTTATAGTTCGGCCTCAAGTCATGAATTTTTATGCAATTGCGCCAATTCTTTTCATGAGGGTCGACCATGTAAGAATGCATCCACACAGCAAATATTTTTGTTCTGAAACTAATACTTTTGAGAATAGCTCTCATGGCGTAAAAGTCATGCATGTGAAAAAGATCGAATCGCTGATGTCTTTATAGTTCGGCCTCAAGTCATGAATTTTTATGCAATTGCGCCAATTCTTTTCATGAGGGTCGACCATGTAAGAATGCATCCACACAGCAAATATTTTTGTTCTGAAACTTATACTTTTGAGAATAGCTCTCATGGCGTAAAAGTCATGCATGTGAAAAAGATCGAATCGCTGATGTCTTTATAGTTCGGCCTCAAGTCATGAATTTTTATGCAATTGCGCCAATTCTTTTCATGAGGGTCGACCATGTAAGAATGCATCCACACAGCAAATATTTTTGTTCTGAAACTAATACTTTTGAGAATAGCTCTCATGGCGTAAAAGTCATGCATGTGAAAAAGATCGAATCGCTGATGTCTTTATAGTTCGGCCTCAAGTCATGAATATTTATGCAATTGCGCCAATTCTTTTCATGAGGGTCGACCATGTAAGAATGCATCCACACAGCAAATATTTTTGTTCTGAAACTTATACTTTTGAGAATAGCTCTCATGGCGTAAAAGTCATGCATGTGAAAAAGATCGAATCGCTGATGTCTTTATAGTTCGGCCTCAAGTCATGAATTTTTATGCAATTGCGCCAATTCTTTTCATGAGGGTCGACCATGTAAGAATGCATCCACACACCAAATATTTTTGTTCTGAAACTAATACTTTTGAGAATAGCTCTCATGGCGTAAAAGTCATGCATGTGAAAAAGATCGAATCGCTGATGTCTTTATAGTTCGGCCTCAAGTCATGAATTTTTATGCAATTGCGCCAATTCTTTTCATGAGGGTCGACCATGTAAGAATGCATCCACACAGCAAATATTTTTGTTCTGAAACTTATACTTTTGAGAATAGCTCTCATGGCGTAAAAGTCATGCATGTGAAAAAGATCGAATCGCTGATGTCTTTATAGTTCGGCCTCAAGTCATGAATATTTATGCAATTGCGCCAATTCTTTTCATGAGGGTCGACCATGTAAGAATGCATCCACACAGCAAATATTTTTGTTCTGAAACTTATACTTTTGAGAATAGCTCTCATGGCGTAAAAGTCATGCATGTGAAAAAGATCGAATCGCTGATGTCTTTATAGTTCGGCCTCAAGTCATGAATTTTTATGCAATTGCGCCAATTCTTTTCATGAGGGTCGACCATGTAAGAATGCATCCACACACCAAACATTTTTGTTCTGAAACTAATACTTTTGAGAATAGCTCTCATGGCGTAAAAGTCATGCATGTGAAAAAGATCGAATCGCTGATGTCTTTATAGTTCGGCCTCAAGTCATGAATTTTTATGCAATTGCGCCAATTCTTTTCATGAGGGTCGACCATGTAAGAATGCATCCACACAGCAAATATTTTTGTTCTGAAACTTATACTTTTGAGAATAGCTCTCATGGCGTAAAAGTCATGCATGTGAAAAAGATCGAATCGCTGATGTCTTTATAGTTCGGCCTCAAGTCATGAATTTTTATGCAATTGCGCCAATTCTTTTCATGAGGGTCGACCATGTAAGAATGCATCCACACACCAAATATTTTTGTTCTGAAACTTATACTTTTGAGAATAGCTCTCATGGCGTAAAAGTCATGCATGTGAAAAAGATCGAATCGCTGATGTCTTTATAGTTCGGCCTCAAGTCATGAATTTTTATGCAATTGCGCCAATTCTTTTCATGAGGGTCGACCATGTAAGAATGCATCCACACAGCAAATATTTTTGTTCTGAAACTAATACTTTTGAGAATAGCTCTCATGGCGTAAAAGTCATGCATGTGAAAAAGATCGAATCGCTGATGTCTTTATAGTTCGGCCTCTAGTCATGAATTTTTATGCAATTGCGCCAATTCTTTTCATGAGGGTCGACCATGTAAGAATGCATCCACACAGCAAATATTTTTGTTCTGAAACTTATACTTTTGAGAATAGCTCTCATGGCGTAAAAGTCATGCATGTGAAAAAGATCGAATCGCTGATGTCTTTATAGTTCGGCCTCAAGTCATGAATTTTTATGCAATTGCGCCAATTCTTTTCCTGAGGGTCGACCATGTAAGAATGCATCCACACAGCAAATATTTTTGTTCTGAAACTAATACTTTTGAGAATAGCTCTCATGGCGTAAAAGTCATGCATGTGAAAAAGATCGAATCGCTGATGTCTTTATAGTTCGGCCTCAAGTCATGAATTTTTATGCAATTGCGCCAATTCTTTTTATGAGGGTCGACCATGTAAGAATGCATCCACACAGCAAATATTTTGTTCTGAAACTTATACTTTTGAGAATAGCTCTCATGGCGTAAAAGTCATGCATGTGAAAAAGATCGAATCGCTGATGTCTTTATAGTTCGGCCTCTAGTCATGAATTTTTATGCAATTGCGCCAATTCTTTTCATGAGGGTCGACCATGTAAGAATGCATCCACACACGAAACATTTTTGTTCTGAAACTAATACTTTTGAGAATAGCTCTCATGGCGTAAAAGTCATGCATGTGAAAAAGATCGAATCGCTGATGTCTTTATAGTTCGGCCTCAAGTCATGAATTTTTATGCAATTGCGCCAATTCTTTTCATGAGGGTCGACCATGTAAGAATGCATCCACACACCACATAATTTTGTTCTGAAACTAATACTTTTGAGAATAGCTCTCATGGCGTAAAAGTCATGCATGTGAAAAAGATCGAATCGCTGATGTCTTTATAGTTCGGCCTCAAGTCATGAATTTTTATGCAATTGCGCCAATTCTTTTCATGAGGGTCGACCATGTAAGAATGCATCCACACAGCAAATATTTTTGTTCTGAAACTAATACTTTTGAGAATAGCTCTCATGGCGTAAAAGTCATGCATGTGAAAAAGATCGAATCGCTGATGTCTTTATAGTTCGGCCTCAAGTCATGAATTTTTATGCAATTGCGCCAATTCTTTTCATGAGGGTCGACCATGTAAGAATGCATCCACACACCAAATATTTTTGTTCTGAAACTTATACTTTTGAGAATAGCTCTCATGGCGTAAAAGTCATGCATGTGAAAAAGATCGAATCGCTGATGTCTTTATAGTTCGGCCTCAAGTCATGAATTTTTATGCAATTGCGCCAATTCTTTTCCTGAGGGTCGACCATGTAAGAATGCATCCACACAGCAAATATTTTTGTTCTGAAACTAATACTTTTGAGAATAGCTCTCATGGCGTAAAAGTCATGCATGTGAAAAAGATCGAATCGCTGATGTCTTTATAGTTCGGCCTCAAGTCATGAATTTTTATGCAATTGCGCCAATTCTTTTTATGAGGGTCGACCATGTAAGAATGCATCCACACAGCAAATATTTTGTTCTGAAACTTATACTTTTGAGAATAGCTCTCATGGCGTAAAAGTCATGCATGTGAAAAAGATCGAATCGCTGATGTCTTTATAGTTCGGCCTCTAGTCATGAATTTTTATGCAATTGCGCCAATTCTTTTCATGAGGGTCGACCATGTAAGAATGCATCCACACACGAAACATTTTTGTTCTGAAACTAATACTTTTGAGAATAGCTCTCATGGCGTAAAAGTCATGCATGTGAAAAAGATCGAATCGCTGATGTCTTTATAGTTCGGCCTCAAGTCATGAATTTTTATGCAATTGCGCCAATTCTTTTCATGAGGGTCGACCATGTAAGAATGCATCCACACACCACATAATTTTGTTCTGAAACTAATACTTTTGAGAATAGCTCTCATGGCGTAAAAGTCATGCATGTGAAAAAGATCGAATCGCTGATGTCTTTATAGTTCGGCCTCAAGTCATGAATTTTTATGCAATTGCGCCAATTCTTTTCATGAGGGTCGACCATGTAAGAATGCATCCACACAGCAAATATTTTTGTTCTGAAACTAATACTTTTGAGAATAGCTCTCATGGCGTAAAAGTCATGCATGTGAAAAAGATCGAATCGCTGATGTCTTTATAGTTCGGCCTCAAGTCATGAATTTTTATGCAATTGCGCCAATTCTTTTCATGAGGGTCGACCATGTAAGAATGCATCCACACACCAAATATTTTTGTTCTGAAACTTATACTTTTGAGAATAGCTCTCATGGCGTAAAAGTCATGCATGTGAAAAAGATCGAATCGCTGATGTCTTTATAGTTCGGCCTCAAGTCATGAATTTTTATGCAATTGCGCCAATTCTTTTCCTGAGGGTCGACCATGTAAGAATGCATCCACACAGCAAATATTTTTGTTCTGAAACTAATACTTTTGAGAATAGCTCTCATGGCGTAAAAGTCATGCATGTGAAAAAGATCGAATCGCTGATGTCTTTATAGTTCGGCCTCAAGTCATGAATTTTTATGCAATTGCGCCAATTCTTTTTATGAGGGTCGACCATGTAAGAATGCATCCACACAGCAAATATTTTGTTCTGAAACTTATACTTTTGAGAATAGCTCTCATGGCGTAAAAGTCATGCATGTGAAAAAGATCGAATCGCTGATGTCTTTATAGTTCGGCCTCTAGTCATGAATTTTTATGCAATTGCGCCAATTTTTTTCATGAGGGTCGACCATGTAAGAATGCATCCACACACCAAACATTTTTGTTCTGAAACTAATACTTTTGAGAATAGCTCTCATGGCGTAAAAGTCATGCATGTGAAAAAGATCGAATCGCTGATGTCTTTATAGTTCGGCCTCAAGTCATGAATTTTTATGCAATTGCGCCAATTCTTTTCATGAGGGTCGACCATGTAAGAATGCATCCACACACCACATAATTTTGTTCTGAAACTAATACTTTTGAGAATAGCTCTCATGGCGTAAAAGTCATGCATGTGAAAAAGATCGAATCGCTGATGTCTTTATAGTTCGGCCTCAAGTCATGAATTTTTATGCAATTGCGCCAATTCTTTTCATGAGGGTCGACCATGTAAGAATGCATCCACACAGCAAATATTTTTGTTCTGAAACTAATACTTTTGAGAATAGCTCTCATGGCGTAAAAGTCATGCATGTGAAAAAGATCGAATCGCTGATGTCTTTATAGTTCGGCCTCAAGTCATGAATTTTTATGCAATTGCGCCAATTCTTTTCATGAGGGTCGACCATGTAAGAATGCATCCACACACCAAATATTTTTGTTCTGAAACTTATACTTTTGAGAATAGCTCTCATGGCGTAAAAGTCATGCATTTGAAAAAGATCGAATCGCTGATGTCTTTATAGTTCGGCCTCTAGTCATGAATTTTTATGCAATTGCGCCAATTCTTTTCATGAGGGTCGACCATGTAAGAATGCATCCACACAGCAAATATTTTTGTTCTGAAACTAATACTTTTGAGAATAGCTCTCATGGCGTAAAAGTCATGCATGTGAAAAAGATCGAATCGCTGATGTCTTTATAGTTCGGCCTCAAGTCATGAATTTTTATGCAATTGCGCCAATTGTTTTCATGAGGGTCGACCATGTAAGAATGCATCCACACACCAAATATTTTTGTTCTGAAACTTATACTTTTGAGAATAGCTCTCATGGCGTAAAAGTCATGCATGTGAAAAAGATCGAATCGCTGATGTATTTATAGTTCGGCCTCAAGTCATGAATTTTTATGCAATTGCGCCAATTGTTTTCATGAGGGTCGACCATGTAAGAATGCATCCACACACCACATAATTTTGTTCTGAAACTAATACTTTTGAGAATAGCTCTCATGGCGTAAAAGTCATGCATGTGAAAAAGATCGAATCGCTGATGTCTTTATAGTTCGGCCTCAAGTCATGAATTTTTATGCAATTGCGCCAATTCTGTTCATGAGGGTCGACCATGTAAGAATGCATCCACACAGCAAATATTTTTGTTCTGAAACTAATACTTTTGAGAATAGCTCTCATGGCGTAAAAGTCATGCATGTGAAAAAGATCGAATCGCTGATGTCTTTATAGTTCGGCCTCAAGTCATGATTTTTTATGCAATTGCGCCAATTCTTTTCATGAGGGTCGACCATGTAAGAATGCATCCACACACCAAATATTTTTGTTCTGAAACTAATACTTTTGAGAATAGCTCTCATGGCGTAAAAGTCATGCATGTGAAAAAGATCGAATCGCTGATGTCTTTATAGTTCGGCCTCTAGTCATGAATTTTTATGCAATTGCGCCAATTCTTTTCATGAGGGTCGACCATGTAAGAATGCATCCACACAGCAAATATTTTTGTTCTGAAACTAATACTTTTGAGAATAGCTCTCATGGCGTAAAAGTCATGCATGTGAAAAAGATCGAATCGCTGATGTCTTTATAGTTCGGCCTCAAGTCATGAATTTTTATGCAATTGCGCCAATTCTTTTCATGAGGGTCGACCATTTAAGAATGCATCCACACACCAATTATTTTTGTTCTGAAACTAATACTTTTGAGAATAGCTCTCATGGCGTAAAAGTCATGCATGTGAAAAAGATCGAATCGCTGATGTCTTTATAGTTCGGCCTCAAGTCATGAATTTTTATGCAATTGCGCCAATTCTGTTCATGAGGGTCGACCATGTAAGAATGGATCCACACAGCAAATATTTTTGTTCTGAAACTAATACTTTTGAGAATAGCTCTCATGGCGTAAAAGTCATGCATGTGAAAAAGATCGAATCGCTGATGTCTTTATAGTTCGGCTCGGCCTCAAGTCATGAATTTTTATGCAATTGCGCCAATTCTTTTCATGAGGGTCGACCATGTAAGAATGCATCCACACAGCAAATATTTTTGTTCTGAAACTTATACTTTTGAGAATAGCTCTCATGGCGTAAAAGTCATGCATGTGAAAAAGATCGAATCGCTGATGTCTTTATAGTTCGGCCTCAAGTCATGAATTTTTATGCAATTGCGCCAATTGTTTTCATGAGGGTCGACCATGTAAGAATGCATCCACACACCACATAATTTTGTTCTGAAACTTATACTTTTGAGAATAGCTCTCATGGCGTAAAAGTCATGCATGTGAAAAAGATCGAATCGCTGATGTCTTTATAGTTCGGCCTCAAGTCATGAATATTTATGCAATTGCGCCAATTCTTTTCATGAGGGTCGACCATGTAAGAATGCATCCACACAGCAAATATTTTTGTTCTGAAACTTATACTTTTGAGAATAGCTCTCATGGCGTAAAAGTCATGCATGTGAAAAAGATCGAATCGCTGATGTCTTTATAGTTCGGCCTCAAGTCATGAATTTTTATGCAATTGCGCCAATTCTTTTCATGAGGGTCGACCATGTAAGAATGCATCCACACACCAAACATTTTTGTTCTGAAACTAATACTTTTGAGAATAGCTCTCATGGCGTAAAAGTCATGCATGTGAAAAAGATCGAATCGCTGATGTCTTTATAGTTCGGCCTCAAGTCATGAATTTTTATGCAATTGCGCCAATTCTTTTCATGAGGGTCGACCATGTAAGAATGCATCCACACAGCAAATATTTTTGTTCTGAAACTTATACTTTTGAGAATAGCTCTCATGGCGTAAAAGTCATGCATGTGAAAAAGATCGAATCGCTGATGTCTTTATAGTTCGGCCTCAAGTCATGAATTTTTATGCAATTGCGCCAATTCTTTTCATGAGGGTCGACCATGTAAGAATGCATCCACACACCAAATATTTTTGTTCTGAAACTTATACTTTTGAGAATAGCTCTCATGGCGTAAAAGTCATGCATGTGAAAAAGATCGAATCGCTGATGTCTTTATAGTTCGGCCTCAAGTCATGAATTTTTATGCAATTGCGCCAATTCTTTTCATGAGGGTCGACCATGTAAGAATGCATCCACACAGCAAATATTTTTGTTCTGAAACTAATACTTTTGAGAATAGCTCTCATGGCGTAAAAGTCATGCATGTGAAAAAGATCGAATCGCTGATGTCTTTATAGTTCGGCCTCTAGTCATGAATTTTTATGCAATTGCGCCAATTCTTTTCATGAGGGTCGACCATGTAAGAATGCATCCACACAGCAAATATTTTTGTTCTGAAACTTATACTTTTGAGAATAGCTCTCATGGCGTAAAAGTCATGCATGTGAAAAAGATCGAATCGCTGATGTCTTTATAGTTCGGCCTCAAGTCATGAATTTTTATGCAATTGCGCCAATTCTTTTCCTGAGGGTCGACCATGTAAGAATGCATCCACACAGCAAATATTTTTGTTCTGAAACTAATACTTTTGAGAATAGCTCTCATGGCGTAAAAGTCATGCATGTGAAAAAGATCGAATCGCTGATGTCTTTATAGTTCGGCCTCAAGTCATGAATTTTTATGCAATTGCGCCAATTCTTTTTATGAGGGTCGACCATGTAAGAATGCATCCACACAGCAAATATTTTGTTCTGAAACTTATACTTTTGAGAATAGCTCTCATGGCGTAAAAGTCATGCATGTGAAAAAGATCGAATCGCTGATGTCTTTATAGTTCGGCCTCTAGTCATGAATTTTTATGCAATTGCGCCAATTCTTTTCATGAGGGTCGACCATGTAAGAATGCATCCACACACGAAACATTTTTGTTCTGAAACTAATACTTTTGAGAATAGCTCTCATGGCGTAAAAGTCATGCATGTGAAAAAGATCGAATCGCTGATGTCTTTATAGTTCGGCCTCAAGTCATGAATTTTTATGCAATTGCGCCAATTCTTTTCATGAGGGTCGACCATGTAAGAATGCATCCACACACCACATAATTTTGTTCTGAAACTAATACTTTTGAGAATAGCTCTCATGGCGTAAAAGTCATGCATGTGAAAAAGATCGAATCGCTGATGTCTTTATAGTTCGGCCTCAAGTCATGAATTTTTATGCAATTGCGCCAATTCTTTTCATGAGGGTCGACCATGTAAGAATGCATCCACACAGCAAATATTTTTGTTCTGAAACTAATACTTTTGAGAATAGCTCTCATGGCGTAAAAGTCATGCATGTGAAAAAGATCGAATCGCTGATGTCTTTATAGTTCGGCCTCAAGTCATGAATTTTTATGCAATTGCGCCAATTCTTTTCATGAGGGTCGACCATGTAAGAATGCATCCACACACCAAATATTTTTGTTCTGAAACTAATACTTTTGAGAATAGCTCTCATGGCGTAAAAGTCATGCATGTGAAAAAGATCGAATCGCTGATGTCTTTATAGTTCGGCCTCAAGTCATGAATTTTTATGCAATTGCGCCAATTCTTTTCCTGAGGGTCGACCATGTAAGAATGCATCCACACACCAAATATTTTTTTTCTGAAACTAATACTTTTGAGAATAGCTCTCATGGCGTAAAAGTCATGCATGTGAAAAAGATCGAATCGCTGATGTCTTTATAGTTCGGCCTCAAGTCATGAATTTTTATGCAATTGCGCCAATTCTTTTCATGAGGGTCGACCATGTAAGAATGCATCCACACAGCAAATATTTTTGTTCTGAAACTAATACTTTTGAGAATAGCTCTCATGGCGTAAAAGTCATGCATGTGAAAAAGATCGAATCGCTGATGTCTTTATAGTTCGGCCTCAAGTCATGAATTTTTATGCAATTGCGCCAATTCTTTTCATGAGGGTCGACCATGTAAGAATGCATCCACACACCAAATATTTTTGTTCTGAAACTAATACTTTTGAGAATAGCTCTCATGGCGTAAAAGTCATGCATGTGAAAAAGATCGAATCGCTGATGTCTTTATAGTTCGGCCTCAAGTCATGAATTTTTATGCAATTGCGCCAATTGTTTTCATGAGGGTCGACCATGTAAGAATGCATCCACACACCAAATATTTTTGTTCTGAAACTTATACTTTTGAGAATAGCTCTCATGGCGTAAAAGTCATGCATGTGAAAAAGATCGAATCGCTGATGTATTTATAGTTCGGCCTCAAGTCATGAATTTTTATGCAATTGCGCCAATTGTTTTCATGAGGGTCGACCATGTAAGAATGCATCCACACACCACATAATTTTGTTCTGAAACTAATACTTTTGAGAATAGCTCTCATGGCGTAAAAGTCATGCATGTGAAAAAGATCGAATCGCTGATGTCTTTATAGTTCGGCCTCAAGTCATGAATTTTTATGCAATTGCGCCAATTCTGTTCATGAGGGTCGACCATGTAAGAATGCATCCACACAGCAAATATTTTTGTTCTGAAACTAATACTTTTGAGAATAGCTCTCATGGCGTAAAAGTCATGCATGTGAAAAAGATCGAATCGCTGATGTCTTTATAGTTCGGCCTCAAGTCATGATTTTTTATGCAATTGCGCCAATTCTTTTCATGAGGGTCGACCATGTAAGAATGCATCCACACACCAAATATTTTTGTTCTGAAACTAATACTTTTGAGAATAGCTCTCATGGCGTAAAAGTCATGCATGTGAAAAAGATCGAATCGCTGATGTCTTTATAGTTCGGCCTCTAGTCATGAATTTTTATGCAATTGCGCCAATTCTTTTCATGAGGGTCGACCATGTAAGAATGCATCCACACACCAAATATTTTTGTTCTGAAACTAATACTTTTGAGAATAGCTCTCATGGCGTAAAAGTCATGCATGTGAAAAAGATCGAATCGCTGATGTCTTTATAGTTCGGCCTCAAGTCATGAATTTTTATGCAATTGCGCCAATTCTTTTCATGAGGGTCGACCATTTAAGAATGCATCCACACACCAATTATTTTTGTTCTGAAACTTATACTTTTGAGAATAGCTCTCATGGCGTAAAAGTCATGCATGTGAAAAAGATCGAATCGCTGATGTCTTTATAGTTCGGCCTCAAGTCATGAATTTTTATGCAATTGCGCCAATTCTGTTCATGAGGGTCGACCATGTAAGAATGGATCCACACAGCAAATATTTTTGTTCTGAAACTAATACTTTTGAGAATAGCTCTCATGGCGTAAAAGTCATGCATGTGAAAAAGATCGAATCGCTGATGTCCTTATAGTTCGGCTCGGCCTCAAGTCATGAATTTTTATGCAATTGCGCCAATTCTTTTCATGAGGGTCGACCATGTAAGAATGCATCCACACAGCAAATATTTTTGTTCTGAAACTTATACTTTTGAGAATAGCTCTCATGGCGTAAAAGTCATGCATGTGAAAAAGATCGAATCGCTGATGTCTTTATAGTTCGGCCTCAAGTCATGAATTTTTATGCAATTGCGCCAATTGTTTTCATGAGGGTCGACCATGTAAGAATGCATCCACACACCACATAATTTTGTTCTGAAACTTATACTTTTGAGAATAGCTCTCATGGCGTAAAAGTCATGCATGTGAAAAAGATCGAATCGCTGATGTCTTTATAGTTCGGCCTCAAGTCATGAATTTTTATGCAATTGCGCCAATTCTGTTCATGAGGGTCGACCATGTAAGAATGCATCCACACAGCAAATATTTTTGTTCTGAAACTTATATTTTTGAGAATAGCTCTCATGGCGTAAAAGTCATGCATGTGAAAAAGATCGAATCGCTGATGTCTTTATAGTTCGGCCTAAAGTCATGAATGTTATGCAATTGCGCTAATTCTTTTCATGAGGGTCGACCATGTAAGAATCCATCCACACAGCAAATATTTTTGTTCTGAAACTAATACTTTTGAGAATAGCTCTCATGGCGTAAAAGTCATGCATGTGAAAAAGATCGAATCGCTGATGTCTTTATAGTTCGGCCTCAAGTCATGAATTTTTATGCAATTGCGCCAATTCTTTTTATGAGGGTCGACCATGTAAGAATGCATCCACACAGCAAATATTTTTGTTCTGAAACTTATACTTTTGAGAATAGCTCTCATGGCGTAAAAGTCATGCATGTGAAAAAGATCGAATCGCTGATGTCTTTATAGTTCGGCCTCTAGTCATGAATTTTTATGCAATTGCGCCAATTTTTTTCATGAGGGTCGACCATGTAAGAATACATCCACACACGAAACATTTTTGTTCTGAAACTAATACTTTTGAGAATAGCTCTCATGGCGTAAAAGTCATGCATGTGAAAAAGATCGAATCGCTGATGTCTTTATAGTTCGGCCTCAAGTCATGAATTTTTATGCAATTGCGCCAATTCTTTTCCTGAGGGTCGACCATGTAAGAATGCATCCACACAGCAAATATTTTTGTTCTGAAACTAATACTTTTGAGAATAGCTCTCATGGCGTAAAAGTCATGCATGTGAAAAAGATCGAATCGCTGATGTCTTTATAGTTCGGCCTCAAGTCATGAATTTTTATGCAATTGCGCCAATTCTTTTCATGAGGGTCGACCATGTAAGAATGCATCCACACACCAAATATTTTTGTTCTGAAACTAATACTTTTGAGAATAGCTCTCATGGCGTAAAAGTCATGCATGTGAAAAAGATCGAATCGCTGATGTCTTTATAGTTCGGCCTCAAGTCATGAATTTTTATGCAATTGCGCCAATTCTTTTCATGAGGGTCGACCATGTAAGAATGCATCCACACAGCAAATATTTTTGTTCTGAAACTTATACTTTTGAGAATAGTTCTCATGGCGTAAAAGTCATGCATTTGAAAAAGATCGAATCGCTGATGTCTTTATAGTTCGGCCTCAAGTCATGAATTTTTATGCAATTGCGCCAATTCTTTTCATGAGGGTCGACCATGTAAGAATCCATCCACACACCAAATATTTTTTTTCTGAAACTAATACTTTTGAGAATAGCTCTCATGGCGTAAAAGTCATGCATGTGAAAAAGATCGAATCGCTGATGTCTTTATAGTTCGGCCTCAAGTCATGAATTTTTATGCAATTGCGCCAATTCTTTTCATGAGGGTCGACCATGTAAGAATGCATCCACACACCAAATATTTTTGTTCTGAAACTAATACTTTTGAGAATAGCTCTCATGGCGTAAAAGTCATGCATGTGAAAAAGATCGAATCGCTGATGTCTTTATAGTTCGGCCTCAAGTCATGAATTTTTATGCAATTGCGCCAATTCTTTTCATGAGGGTCGACCATGTAAGAATGCATCCACACAGCAAATATTTTTGTTCTGAAACTTATACTTTTGAGAATAGCTCTCATGGCGTAAAAGTCATGCATGTGAAAAAGATCGAATCGCTGATGTCTTTATAGTTCGGCCTCTAGTCATGAATTTTTATGCAATTGCGCCAATTTTTTTCATTAGGGTCGACAATGTAAGAATGCATCCACACACGAAACATTTTTGTTCTGAAACTAATACTTTTGAGAATAGCTCTCATGGCGTAAAAGTCATGCATGTGAAAAAGATCGAATCGCTGATGTCTTTATAGTTCGGCCTCAAGTCATGAATTTTTATGCAATTGCGCCAATTCTTTTCATGAGGGTCGACCATGTAAGAATGCATCCACACAGCAAATATTTTTGTTCTGAAACTAATACTTTTGAGAATAGCTCTCATGGCGTAAAAGTCATGCATGTGAAAAAGATCGAATCGCTGATGTCTTTATAGTTCGGCCTCAAGTCATGAATTTTTATGCAATTGCGCCAATTCTTTTCATGAGGGTCGACCATGTAAGAATGCATCCACACACCAAATATTTTTGTTCTGAAACTTATACTTTTGAGAATAGCTCTCATGGCGTAAAAGTCATGCATTTGAAAAAGATCGAATCGCTGATGTCTTTATAGTTCGGCCTCAAGTCATGAATTTTTATGCAATTGCGCCAATTCTTTTCATGAGGGTCGACCATGTAAGAATCCATCCACACACCAAATATTTTTTTTCTGAAACTAATACTTTTGAGAATAGCTCTCATGGCGTAAAAGTCATGCATGTGAAAAAGATCGAATCGCTGATGTCTTTATAGTTCGGCCTCAAGTCATGAATTTTTATGCAATTGCGCCAATTCTTTTCATGAGGGTCGACCATGTAAGAATGCATCCACACACCAAATATTTTTGTTCTGAAACTAATACTTTTGAGAATAGCTCTCATGGCGTAAAAGTCATGCATGTGAAAAAGATCGAATCGCTGATGTCTTTATAGTTCGGCCTCAAGTCATGAATTTTTATGCAATTGCGCCAATTCTTTTCCTGAGGGTCGACCATGTAAGAATGCATCCACACAGCAAATATTTTTGTTCTGAAACTAATACTTTTGAGAATAGCTCTCATGGCGTAAAAGTCATGCATGTGAAAAAGATCGAATCGCTGATGTCTTTATAGTTCGGCCTCAAGTCATGAATTTTTATGCAATTGCGCCAATTCTTTTCATGAGGGTCGACCATGTAAGAATGCATCCACACACCAAATATTTTTGTTCTGAAACTTATACTTTTGAGAATAGTTCTCATGGCGTAAAAGTCATGCATTTGAAAAAGATCGAATCGCTGATGTCTTTATAGTTCGGCCTCAAGTCATGAATTTTTATGCAATTGCGCCAATTCTTTTCATGAGGGTCGACCATGTAAGAATCCATCCACACAGCAAATATTTTTTTTCTGAAACTAATACTTTTGAGAATAGCTCTCATGGCGTAAAAGTCATGCATGTGAAAAAGATCGAATCGCTGATGTCTTTATAGTTCGGCCTCAAGTCATGAATTTTTATGCAATTGCGCCAATTCTTTTCATGAGGGTCGACCATGTAAGAATGCATCCACACACCAAATATTTTTGTTCTGAAACTAATACTTTTGAGAATAGCTCTCATGGCGTAAAAGTCATGCATGTGAAAAAGATCGAATCGCTGATGTCTTTATAGTTCGGCCTCAAGTCATGAATTTTTATGCAATTGCGCCAATTCTTTTCATGAGGGTCGACCATGTAAGAATGCATCCACACAGCAAATATTTTTGTTCTGAAACTTATACTTTTGAGAATAGCTCTCATGGCGTAAAAGTCATGCATGTGAAAAAGATCGAATCGCTGATGTCTTTATAGTTCGGCCTCTAGTCATGAATTTTTATGCAATTGCGCCAATTTTTTTCATTAGGGTCGACAATGTAAGAATGCATCCACACACGAAACATTTTTGTTCTGAAACTAATACTTTTGAGAATAGCTCTCATGGCGTAAAAGTCATGCATGTGAAAAAGATCGAATCGCTGATGTCTTTATAGTTCGGCCTCAAGTCATGAATTTTTATGCAATTGCGCCAATTCTTTTCCTGAGGGTCGACCATGTAAGAATGCATCCACACAGCAAATATTTTTGTTCTGAAACTAATACTTTTGAGAATAGCTCTCATGGCGTAAAAGTCATGCATGTGAAAAAGATCGAATCGCTGATGTCTTTATAGTTCGGCCTCAAGTCATGAATTTTTATGCAATTGCGCCAATTCTTTTCATGAGGGTCGACCATGTAAGAATGCATCCACACAGCAAATATTTTTGTTCTGAAACTAATACTTTTGAGAATAGCTCTCATGGCGTAAAAGTCATGCATGTGAAAAAGATCGAATCGCTGATGTCTTTATAGTTCGGCCTCAAGTCATGAATTTTTATGCAATTGCGCCAATTCTTTTCATGAGGGTCGACCATGTAAGAATGCATCCACACACCAAATATTTTTGTTCTGAAACTTATACTTTTGAGAATAGCTCTCATGGCGTAAAAGTCATGCATTTGAAAAAGATCGAATCGCTGATGTCTTTATAGTTCGGCCTCAAGTCATGAATTTTTATGCAATTGCGCCAATTCTTTTCATGAGGGTCGACCATGTAAGAATCCATCCACACACCAAATATTTTTTTTCTGAAACTAATACTTTTGAGAATAGCTCTCATGGCGTAAAAGTCATGCATGTGAAAAAGATCGAATCGCTGATGTCTTTATAGTTCGGCCTCAAGTCATGAATTTTTATGCAATTGCGCCAATTCTTTTCATGAGGGTCGACCATGTAAGAATGCATCCACACACCAAATATTTTTGTTCTGAAACTAATACTTTTGAGAATAGCTCTCATGGCGTAAAAGTCATGCATGTGAAAAAGATCGAATCGCTGATGTCTTTATAGTTCGGCCTCAAGTCATGAATTTTTATGCAATTGCGCCAATTCTTTTCATGAGGGTCGACCATGTAAGAATGCATCCACACACCAAATATTTTTGTTCTGAAACTAATACTTTTGAGAATAGCTCTCATGGCGTAAAAGTCATGCATGTGAAAAAGATCGAATCGCTGATGTCTTTATAGTTCGGCCTCAAGTCATGAATTTTTATGCAATTGCGCCAATTCTTTTCATGAGGGTCGACCATGTAAGAATGCATCCACACAGCAAATATTTTTGTTCTGAAACTAATACTTTTGAGAATAGCTCTCATGGCGTAAAAGTCATGCATGTGAAAAAGATCGAATCGCTGATGTCTTTATAGTTCGGCCTCAAGTCATGAATTTTTATGCAATTGCGCCAATTCTTTTCATGAGGGTCGACCATGTAAGAATGCATCCACACAGCAAATATTTTTGTTCTGAAACTAATACTTTTGAGAATAGCTCTCATGGCGTAAAAGTCATGCATGTGAAAAAGATCGAATCGCTGATGTCTTTATAGTTCGGCCTCAAGTCATGAATTTTTATGCAATTGCGCCAATTCTTTTCATGAGGGTCGACCATGTAAGAATGCATCCACACAGCAAATATTTTTGTTCTGAAACTAATACTTTTGAGAATAGCTCTCATGGCGTAAAAGTCATGCATGTGAAAAAGATCGAATCGCTGATGTCTTTATAGTTCGGCCTCAAGTCATGAATTTTTATGCAATTGCGCCAATTCTTTTCATGAGGGTCGACCATGTAAGAATGCATCCACACACCAAATATTTTTGTTCTGAAACTTATACTTTTGAGAATAGCTCTCATGGCGTAAAAGTCATGCATGTGAAAAAGATCGAATCGCTGATGTCTTTATAGTTCGGCCTCAAGTCATGAATTTTTATGCAATTGCGCCAATTCTTTTCATGAGGGTCGACCATGTAAGAATGCATCCACACAGCAAATATTTTTGTTCTGAAACTAATACTTTTGAGAATAGCTCTCATGGCGTAAAAGTCATGCATGTGAAAAAGATCGAATCGCTGATGTCTTTATAGTTCGGCCTCTAGTCATGAATTTTTATGCAATTGCGCCAATTGTTTTCATGAGGGTCGACCATGTAAGAATGCATCCACACACCAAATATTTTTGTTCTGAAACTAATACTTTTGAGAATAGCTCTCATGGCGTAAAAGTCATGCATGTGAAAAAGATCGAATCGCTGATGTCTTTATAGTTCGGCCTCAAGTCATGAATTTTTATGCAATTGCGCCAATTCTTTTCATGAGGGTCGACCATGTAAGAATGCATCCACACACCAAATATTTTTGTTCTGAAGCTTATACTTTTGAGAATAGCTCTCATGGCGTAAAAGTCATGCATTTGAAAAAGATCGAATCGCTGATGTCTTTATAGTTCGGCCTCAAGTCATGAATTTTTATGCAATTGCGCCAATTCTTTTCATGAGGGTCGACCATGTAAGAATCCATCCACACACCAAATATTTTTTTTCTGAAACTAATACTTTTGAGAATAGCTCTCATGGCGTAAAAGTCATGCATGTGAAAAAGATCGAATCGCTGATGTCTTTATAGTTCGGCCTCAAGTCATGAATTTTTATGCAATTGCGCCAATTCTTTTCATGAGGGTCGACCATGTAAGAATGCATCCACACAGCAAATATTTTTGTTCTGAAACTAATACTTTTGAGAATAGCTCTCATGGCGTAAAAGTCATGCATGTGAAAAAGATCGAATCGCTGATGTCTTTATAGTTCGGCCTCAAGTCATGAATTTTTATGCATTTGCGCCAATTCTTTTCATGAGGGTCGACCATGTAAGAATGCATCCACACACCAAATATTTTTGTTCTGAAACTAATACTTTTGAGAATAGCTCTCATGGCGTAAAAGTCATGCATGTGAAAAAGATCGAATCGCTGATGTCTTTATAGTTCGGCCTCAAGTCATGAATTTTTATGCAATTGCGCCAATTCTTTTCATGAGGGTCGACCATGTAAGAATGCATCCACACACCAAATATTTTTGTTCTGAAACTTATACTTTTGAGAATAGCTCTCATGGCGTAAAAGTCATGCATGTGAAAAAGATCGAATCGCTGATGTATTTATAGTTCGGCCTCAAGTCATGAATTTTTATGCAATTGCGCCAATTGTTTTCATGAGGGTCGACCATGTAAGAATGCATCCACACACCACATAATTTTGTTCTGAAACTAATACTTTTGAGAATAGCTCTCATGGCGTAAAAGTCATGCATGTGAAAAAGATCGAATCGCTGATGTCTTTATAGTTCGGCCTCAAGTCATGAATTTTTATGCAATTGCGCCAATTCTTTTCATGAGGGTCGACCATGTAAGAATGCATCCACACAGCAAATATTTTTGTTCTGAAACTAATACTTTTGAGAATAGCTCTCATGGCGTAAAAGTCATGCATGTGAAAAAGATCGAATCGCTGATGTCTTTATAGTTCGGCCTCAAGTCATGATTTTTTATGCAATTGCGCCAATTGTTTTCATGAGGGTCGACCATGTAAGAATGCATCCACACACCAAATATTTTTGTTCTGAAACTAATACTTTTGAGAATAGCTCTCATGGCGTAAAAGTCATGCATGTGAAAAAGATCGAATCGCTGATGTCTTTATAGTTCGGCCTCTAGTCATGAATTTTTATGCAATTGCGCCAATTCTTTTCATGAGGGTCGACCATGTAAGAATGCATCCACACAGCAAATATTTTTGTTCTGAAACTAATACTTTTGAGAATAGCTCTCATGGCGTAAAAGTCATGCATGTGAAAAAGATCGAATCGCTGATGTCTTTATAGTTCGGCCTCAAGTCATGAATTTTTATGCAATTGCGCCAATGCTTTTCATGAGGGTCGACCATGTAAGAATGCATCCACACACCAAATATTTTTTTTCTGAAACTAATACTTTTGAGAATAGCTCTCATGGCGTAAAAGTCATGCATGTGAAAAAGATCGAATCGCTGATGTCTTTATAGTTCGGCCTCTAGTCATGAATTTTTATGCAATTGCGCCAATTCTTTTCATGAGGGTCGACCATGTAAGAATGCATCCACACACCAAATATTTTTGTTCTGAAACTAATACTTTTGAGAATAGCTCTCATGGCGTAAAAGTCATGCATGTGAAAAAGATCGAATCGCTGATGTCTTTATAGTTCGGCCTCAAGTCATGAATTTTTATGCAATTGCGCCAATTCTTTTCATGAGGGTCGACCATGTAAGAATGCATCCACACACCAAATATTTTTGTTCTGAAACTAATACTTTTGAGAATAGCTCTCATGGCGTAAAAGTCATGCATGTGAAAAAGATCGAATCGCTGATGTCTTTATAGTTCGGCCTCAAGTCATGAATTTTTATGCAATTGCGCCAATTGTTTTCATGAGGGTCGACCATGTAAGAATGCATCCACACAGCAAATATTTTTGTTCTGAAACTAATACTTTTGAGAATAGCTCTCATGGCGTAAAAGTCATGCATGTGAAAAAGATCGAATCGCTGATGTCTTTATAGTTCGGCCTCAAGTCATGAATTTTTATGCAATTGCGCCAATTCTTTTCATGAGGGTCGACCATGTAAGAATGCATCCACACACCAAATATTTTTGTTCTGAAGCTTATACTTTTGAGAATAGCTCTCATGGCGTAAAAGTCATGCATTTGAAAAAGATCGAATCGCTGATGTCTTTATAGTTCGGCCTCTAGTCATGAATTTTTATGCAATTGCGCCAATTCTTTTCATGAGGGTCGACCATGTAAGAATCCATCCACACACCAAATATTTTTGTTCTGAAACTAATACTTTTGAGAATAGCTCTCATGGCGTAAAAGTCATGCATGTGAAAAAGATCGAATCGCTGATGTCTTTATAGTTCGGCCTCAAGTCATGAATTTTTATGCAATTGCGCCAATTCTTTTCATGAGGGTCGACCATGTAAGAATGCATCCACACAGCAAATATTTTTGTTCTGAAACTAATACTTTTGAGAATAGCTCTCATGGCGTAAAAGTCATGCATGTGAAAAAGATCGAATCGCTGATGTCTTTATAGTTCGGCCTCAAGTCATGAATTTTTATGCAATTGCGCCAATTCTTTTCATGAGGGTCGACCATGTAAAAATGCATCCACACAGCAAATATTTTTGTTCTGAAACTAATACTTTTGAGAATAGCTCTCATGGCGTAAAAGTCATGCATGTGAAAAAGATCGAATCGCTGATGTCTTTATAGTTCGGCCTCAAGTCATGAATTTTTATGCAATTGCGCCAATTCTTTTCATGAGGGTCGACCATGTAAGAATGCATCCACACACCAAATATTTTTGTTCTGAAACTTATACTTTTGAGAATAGCTCTCATGGCGTAAAAGTCATGCATGTGAAAAAGATCGAATCGCTGATGTATTTATAGTTCGGCCTCAAGTCATGAATTTTTATGCAATTGCGCCAATTGTTTTCATGAGGGTCGACCATGTAAGAATGCATCCACACACCACATAATTTCGTTCTGAAACTAATACTTTTGAGAATAGCTCTCATGGCGTAAAAGTCATGCATGTGAAAAAGATCGAATCGCTGATGTCTTTATAGTTCGGCCTCAAGTCATGAATTTTTATGCAATTGCGCCAATTCTTTTCATGAGGGTCGACCATGTAAGAATGCATCCACACAGCAAATATTTTTGTTCTGAAACTAATACTTTTGAGAATAGCTCTCATGGCGTAAAAGTCATGCATGTGAAAAAGATCGAATCGCTGATGTCTTTATAGTTCGGCCTCAAGTCATGATTTTTTATGCAATTGCGCCAATTGTTTTCATGAGGGTCGACCATGTAAGAATGCATCCACACACCAAATATTTTTGTTCTGAAACTAATACTTTTGAGAATAGCTCTCATGGCGTAAAAGTCATGCATGTGAAAAAGATCGAATCGCTGATGTCTTTATAGTTCGGCCTCTAGTCATGAATTTTTATGCAATTGCGCCAATTCTTTTCATGAGGGTCGACCATGTAAGAATGCATCCACACAGCAAATATTTTTGTTCTGAAACTAATACTTTTGAGAATAGCTCTCATGGCGTAAAAGTCATGCATGTGAAAAAGATCGAATCGCTGATGTCTTTATAGTTCGGCCTCAAGTCATGAATTTTTATGCAATTGCGCCAATTCTTTTCATGAGGGTCGACCATGTAAGAATGCATCCACACACCAAACATTTTTGTTCTGAAACTTATACTTTTGAGAATAGCTCTCATGGCGTAAAAGTCATGCATGTGAAAAAGATCGAATCGCTGATGTCTTTATAGTTCGGCCTCAAGTCATGAATTTTTATGCAATTGCGCCAATTCTTTTCATGAGGGTCGACCATGTAAGAATGCATCCACACACCAAATATTTTTGTTCTGAAACTTATACTTTTGAGAATAGCTCTCATGGCGTAAAAGTCATGCATGTGAAAAAGATCGAATCGCTGATGTCTTTATAGTTCGGCTCGGCCTCAAGTCATGAATTTTTATGCAATTGCGCCAATTCTGTTCATGAGGGTCGACCATGTAAGAATGCATCCACACAGCAAATATTTTTGTTCTGAAACTAATACTTTTGAGAATAGCTCTCATGGCGTAAAAGTCATGCATGTGAAAAAGATCGAATCGCTGATGTCTTTATAGTTCGGCCTCAAGTCATGAATTTTCATGCAATTGCGCCAATTCTTTTCATGAGGATCGACCATGTAAGAATGCATCCACACACCAAATATTTTTGTTCTGAAACTTATATTTTTGACAATAGCTCTCATGGCGTAAAAGTCATGCATGTGAAAAAGATCGAATCGCTGATGTCTTTATAGTTCGGTCTCAAGTCATGAATCTTTATGCAATTGCGCCAATTCTTTTCATGAGGGTCGACCATGTAAGAATGCATCCACACAGCAAATATTTTTGTTCTGAAACTAATACTTTTGAGAATAGCTCTCATGGCGTAAAAGTCATGCATGTGAAAAAGATCGAATCGCTGATGTCTTTATAGTTCGGCCTCAAGTCATGAATTTTTATGCAATTGCGCCAATTCTTTTCATGAGGGTCGACCATGTAAGAATGCATCCACACACCAAATATTTTTGTTCTGAAACTTATACTTTTGAGAATAGCTCTCATGGCGTAAAAGTCATGCATGTGAAAAAGATCGAATCGCTGATGTCTTTATAGTTCGGCCTCTAGTCATGAATTTTTATGCAATTGCGCCAATTCTTTTCATGAGGGTCGACCATGTAAGAATGCATCCACACACCAAACATTTTTGTTCTGAAACTAATACTTTTGAGAATAGCTCTCATGGCGTAAAAGTCATGCATGTGAAAAAGATCGAATCGCTGATGTCTTTATAGTTCGGCCTCAAGTCATGAATTTTTATGCAATTGCGCCAATTCTTTTCATGAGGGTCGACCATGTAAGAATGCATCCACACACCAAATATTTTTGTTCTGAAACTTATACTTTTGAGAATAGCTCTCATGGCGTAAAAGTCATGCATGTGAAAAAGATCGAATCGCTGATGTATTTATAGTTCGGCCTCAAGTCATGAATTTTTATGCAATTGCGCCAATTGTTTTCATGAGGGTCGACCATGTAAGAATGCATCCACACACCACATAATTTTGTTCTGAAACTAATACTTTTGAGAATAGCTCTCATGGCGTAAAAGTCATGCATGTGAAAAAGATCGAATCGCTGATGTCTTTATAGTTCGGCCTCAAGTCATGAATTTTTATGCAATTGCGCCAATTCTTTTCATGAGGGTCGACCATGTAAGAATGCATCCACACAGCAAATATTTTTGTTCTGAAACTAATACTTTTGAGAATAGCTCTCATGGCGTAAAAGTCATGCATGTGAAAAAGATCGAATCGCTGATGTCTTTATAGTTCGGCCTCAAGTCATGATTTTTTATGCAATTGCGCCAATTGTTTTCATGAGGGTCGACCATGTAAGAATGCATCCACACACCAAATATTTTTGTTCTGAAACTAATACTTTTGAGAATAGCTCTCATGGCGTAAAAGTCATGCATGTGAAAAAGATCGAATCGCTGATGTCTTTATAGTTCGGCCTCTAGTCATGAATTTTTATGCAATTGCGCCAATTCTTTTCATGAGGGTCGACCATGTAAGAATGCATCCACACAGCAAATATTTTTGTTCTGAAACTAATACTTTTGAGAATAGCTCTCATGGCGTAAAAGTCATGCATGTGAAAAAGATCGAATCGCTGATGTCTTTATAGTTCGGCCTCAAGTCATGAATTTTTATGCAATTGCGCCAATTCTTTTCATGAGGGTCGACCATGTAAGAATCCATCCACACACCAAATATTTTTTTTCTGAAACTAATACTTTTGAGAATAGCTCTCATGGCGTAAAAGTCATGCATGTGAAAAAGATCGAATCGCTGATGTCTTTATAGTTCGGCCTCTAGTCATGAATTTTTATGCAATTGCGCCAATTCTTTTCATGAGGGTCGACCATGTAAGAATGCATCCACACAGCAAATATTTTTGTTCTGAAACTAATACTTTTGAGAATAGCTCTCATGGCGTAAAAGTCATGCATGTGAAAAAGATCGAATCGCTGATGTCTTTATAGTTCGGCCTCAAGTCATGAATTTTTATGCAATTGCGCCAATTCTTTTCATGAGGGTCGACCATGTAAGAATGCATCCACACACCAAATATTTTTGTTCTGAAACTAATACTTTTGAGAATAGCTCTCATGGCGTAAAAGTCATGCATGTGAAAAAGATCGAATCGCTGATGTCTTTATAGTTCGGCCTCAAGTCATGAATTTTTATGCAATTGCGCCAATTCTTTTCATGAGGGTCGACCATGTAAGAATGCATCCACACACCAAATATTTTTGTTCTGAAACTAATACTTTTGAGAATAGCTCTCATGGCGTAAAAGTCATGCATGTGAAAAAGATCGAATCGCTGATGTCTTTATAGTTCGGCCTCAAGTCATGAATTTTTATGCAATTGCGCCAATTCTTTTCATGAGGGTCGACCATGTAAGAATGCATCCACACACCAAATATTTTTGTTCTGAAGCTTATACTTTTGAGAATAGCTCTCATGGCGTAAAAGTCATGCATTTGAAAAAGATCGAATCGCTGATGTCTTTATAGTTCGGCCTCTAGTCATGAATTTTTATGCAATTGCGCCAATTCTTTTCATGAGGGTCGACCATGTAAGAATCCATCCACACACCAAATATTTTTGTTCTGAAACTAACACTTTTGAGAATAGCTCTCATGGCGTAAAAGTCATGCATGTGAAAAAGATCGAATCGCTGATGTCTTTATAGTTCGGCCTCAAGTCATGAATTTTTATGCAATTGCGCCAATTCTTTTCATGAGGGTCGACCATGTAAGAATGCATCCACACAGCAAATATTTTTGTTCTGAAACTAATACTTTTGAGAATAGCTCTCATGGCGTAAAAGTCATGCATGTGAAAAAGATCGAATCGCTGATGTCTTTATAGTTTGGCCTCAAGTCATGAATTTTTATGCAATTGCGCCAATTCTTTTCATGAGGGTCGACCATGTAAAAATGCATCCACACAGCAAATATTTTTGTTCTGAAACTAATACTTTTGAGAATAGCTCTCATGGCGTAAAAGTCATGCATGTGAAAAAGATCGAATCGCTGATGTCTTTATAGTTCGGCCTCAAGTCATGAATTTTTATGCAATTGCGCCAATTCTTTTCATGAGGGTCGACCATGTAAGAATGCATCCACACACCAAATATTTTTGTTCTGAAACTTATACTTTTGAGAATAGCTCTCATGGCGTAAAAGTCATGCATGTGAAAAAGATCGAATCGCTGATGTATTTATAGTTCGGCCTCAAGTCATGAATTTTTATGCAATTGCGCCAATTGTTTTCATGAGGGTCGACCATGTAAGAATGCATCCACACACCACATAATTTTGTTCTGAAACTAATACTTTTGAGAATAGCTCTCATGGCGTAAAAGTCATGCATGTGAAAAAGATCGAATCGCTGATGTCTTTATAGTTCGGCCTCAAGTCATGAATTTTTATGCAATTGCGCCAATTCTTTTCATGAGGGTCGACCATGTAAGAATGCATCCACACAGCAAATATTTTTGTTCTGAAACTAATACTTTTGAGAATAGCTCTCATGGCGTAAAAGTCATGCATGTGAAAAAGATCGAATCGCTGATGTCTTTATAGTTCGGCCTCAAGTCATGATTTTTTATGCAATTGCGCCAATTGTTTTCATGAGGGTCGACCATGTAAGAATGCATCCACACACCAAATATTTTTGTTCTGAAACTAATACTTTTGAGAATAGCTCTCATGGCGTAAAAGTCATGCATGTGAAAAAGATCGAATCGCTGATGTCTTTATAGTTCGGCCTCTAGTCATGAATTTTTATGCAATTGCGCCAATTCTTTTCATGAGGGTCGACCATGTAAGAATGCATCCACACAGCAAATATTTTTGTTCTGAAACTAATACTTTTGAGAATAGCTCTCATGGCGTAAAAGTCATGCATGTGAAAAAGATCGAATCGCTGATGTCTTTATAGTTCGGCCTCAAGTCATGAATTTTTATGCAATTGCGCCAATTCTTTTCATGAGGGTCGACCATGTAAGAATGCATCCACACACCAAACATTTTTGTTCTGAAACTTATACTTTTGAGAATAGCTCTCATGGCGTAAAAGTCATGCATGTGAAAAAGATCGAATCGCTGATGTCTTTATAGTTCGGCCTCAAGTCATGAATTTTTATGCAATTGCGCCAATTCTTTTCATGAGGGTCGACCATGTAAGAATGCATCCACACACCAAATATTTTTGTTCTGAAACTAATACTTTTGAGAATAGCTCTCATGGCGTAAAAGTCATGCATGTGAAAAAGATCGAATCGCTGATGTCTTTATAGTTCGGCTCGGCCTCAAGTCATGAATTTTTATGCAATTGCGCCAATTCTGTTCATGAGGGTCGACCATGTAAGAATGCATCCACACAGCAAATATTTTTGTTCTGAAACTAATACTTTTGAGAATAGCTCTCATGGCGTAAAAGTCATGCATGTGAAAAAGATCGAATCGCTGATGTCTTTATAGTTCGGCCTCAAGTCATGAATTTTCATGCAATTGCGCCAATTCTTTTCATGAGGATCGACCATGTAAGAATGCATCCACACACCAAATATTTTTGTTCTGAAACTTATATTTTTGACAATAGCTCTCATGGCGTAAAAGTCATGCATGTGAAAAAGATCGAATCGCTGATGTCTTTATAGTTCGGCCTCAAGTCATGAATCTTTATGCAATTGCGCCAATTCTTTTCATGAGGGTCGACCATGTAAGAATGCATCCACACAGCAAATATTTTTGTTCTGAAACTAATACTTTTGAGAATAGCTCTCATGGCGTAAAAGTCATGCATGTGAAAAAGATCGAATCGCTGATGTCTTTATAGTCCGGCCTCAAGTCATGAATTTTTATGCAATTGCGCCAATTCTTTTCATGAGGGTCGACCATGTAAGAATGCATCCACACACCAAATATTTTTGTTCTGAAACTTATACTTTTGAGAATAGCTCTCATGGCGTAAAAGTCATGCATGTGAAAAAGATCGAATCGCTGATGTCTTTATAGTTCGGCCTCTAGTCATGAATTTTTATGCAATTGCGCCAATTCTTTTCATGAGGGTCGACCATGTAAGAATGCATCCACACACCACACATTTTTGTTCTGAAACTAATACTTTTGAGAATAGCTCTCATGGCGTAAAAGTCATGCATGTGAAAAAGATCGAATCGCTGATGTCTTTATAGTTCGGCCTCAAGTCATGAATTTTTATGCAATTGCGCCAATTCTTTTCATGAGGGTCGACCATGTAAGAATGCATCCACACAGCAAATATTTTTGTTCTGAAACTAATACTTTTGAGAATAGCTCTCATGGCGTAAAAGTCATGCATGTGAAAAAGATCGAATCGCTGATGTCTTTATAGTTCGGCCTCAAGTCATGAATTTTTATGCAATTGCGCCAATTCTTTTCATGAGGGTCGACCATGTAAGAATGCATCCACACAGCAAATATTTTTGTTCTGAAACTTATACTTTTGAGAATAGCTCTCATGGCGTAAAAGTCATGCATGTGAAAAAGATCGAATCGCTGATGTCTTTATAGTTCGGCCTCAAGTCATGAATTTTTATGCAATTGCGCCAATTCTTTTCATGAGGGTCGACCATGTAAGAATGCATCCACACAGCAAATATTTTTGTTCTGAAACTTATACTTTTGAGAATAGCTCTCATGGCGTAAAAGTCATGCATGTGAAAAAGATCGAATCGCTGATGTCTTTATAGTTCGGCCTCAAGTCATGAATTTTTATGCAATTGCGCCAATTCTTTTCATGAGGGTCGACCATGTAAGAATGCATCCACACAGCAAATATTTTTGTTCTGAAACTTATACTTTTGAGAATAGCTCTCATGGCGTAAAAGTCATGCATGTGAAAAAGATCGAATCGCTGATGTCTTTATAGTTCGGCCTCAAGTCATGAATTTTTATGCAATTGCGCCAATTCTTTTCATGAGGGTCGACCATGTAAGAATGCATCCACACACCAAATATTTTTGTTCTGAAACTAATACTTTTGAGAATAGCTCTCATGGCGTAAAAGTCATGCATGTGAAAAAGATCGAATCGCTGATGTCTTTATAGTTCGGCCTCAAGTCATGAATTTTTATGCAATTGCGCCAATTCTTTTCATGAGGGTCGACCATGTAAGAATGCATCCACACACCAAATATTTTTGTTCTGAAACTTATACTTTTGAGAATAGCTCTCATGGCGTAAAAGTCATGCATGTGAAAAAGATCGAATCGCTGATGTCTTTATAGTTCGGCCTCAAGTCATGAATTTTTATGCAATTGCGCCAATTCTTTTCATGAGGGTCGACCATGTAAGAATGCATCCACACAGCAAATATTTTTGTTCTGAAACTAATACTTTTGAGAATAGCTCTCATGGCGTAAAAGTCATGCATGTGAAAAAGATCGAATCGCTGATGTCTTTATAGTTCGGCCTCAAGTCATGAATATTTATGCAATTGCGCCAATTCTTTTCATGAGGGTCGACCATGTAAGAATGCATCCACACAGCAAATATTTTTGTTCTGAAACTTATACTTTTGAGAATAGCTCTCATGGCGTAAAAGTCATGCATGTGAAAAAGATCGAATCGCTGATGTCTTTATAGTTCGGCCTCAAGTCATGAATTTTTATGCAATTGCGCCAATTCTTTTCATGAGGGTCGACCATGTAAGAATGCATCCACACAGCAAATATTTTTGTTCTGAAACTAATACTTTTGAGAATAGCTCTCATGGCGTAAAAGTCATGCATGTGAAAAAGATCGAATCGCTGATGTCTTTATAGTTCGGCCTCAAGTCATGAATTTTTATGCAATTGCGCCAATTCTTTTCATGAGGGTCGACCATGTAAGAATCCATCCACACACCAAATATTTTTGTTCTGAAACTTATACTTTTGAGAATAGCTCTCATGGCGTAAAAGTCATGCATGTGAAAAAGATCGAATCGCTGATGTCTTTATAGTTCGGCCTCAAGTCATGAATTTTTATGCAATTGCGCCAATTCTTTTCCTGAGGGTCGACCATGTAAGAATGCATCCACACAGCAAATATTTTTGTTCTGAAACTAATACTTTTGAGAATAGCTCTCATGGCGTAAAAGTCATGCATGTGAAAAAGATCGAATCGCTGATGTCTTTATAGTTCGGCCTCAAGTCATGAATATTTATGCAATTGCGCCAATTCTTTTCATGAGGGTCGACCATGTAAGAATGCATCCACACACCAAATATTTTTGTTCTGAAACTTATACTTTTGAGAATAGCTCTCATGGCGTAAAAGTCATGCATGTGAAAAAGATCGAATCGCTGATGTCTTTATAGTTCGGCCTCAAGTCATGAATTTTTATGCAATTGCGCCAATTGTTTTCATGAGGGTCGACCATGTAAGAATGCATCCACACACCAAACATTTTTGTTCTGAAACTAATACTTTTGAGAATAGCTCTCATGGCGTAAAAGTCATGCATGTGAAAAAGATCGAATCGCTGATGTCTTTATAGTTCGGCCTCAAGTCATGAATTTTTATGCAATTGCGCCAATTCTTTTCATGAGGGTCGACCATGTAAGAATGCATCCACACAGCAAATATTTTTGTTCTGAAACTTATACTTTTGAGAATAGCTCTCATGGCGTAAAAGTCATGCATGTGAAAAAGATCGAATCGCTGATGTCTTTATAGTTCGGCCTCAAGTCATGAATTTTTATGCAATTGCGCCAATTCTTTTCATGAGGGTCGACCATGTAAGAATCCATCCACACACCAAATATTTTTGTTCTGAAACTTATACTTTTGAGAATAGCTCTCATGGCGTAAAAGTCATGCATGTGAAAAAGATCGAATCGCTGATGTCTTTATAGTTCGGCCTCAAGTCATGAATTTTTATGCAATTGCGCCAATTCTTTTCCTGAGGGTCGACCATGTAAGAATGCATCCACACAGCAAATATTTTTGTTCTGAAACTTATACTTTTGAGAATAGCTCTCATGGCGTAAAAGTCATGCATGTGAAAAAGATCGAATCGCTGATGTCTTTATAGTTCGGCCTCAAGTCATGAATATTTATGCAATTGCGCCAATTCTTTTCATGAGGGTCGACCATGTAAGAATGCATCCACACAGCAAATATTTTTGTTCTGAAACTTATACTTTTGAGAATAGCTCTCATGGCGTAAAAGTCATGCATGTGAAAAAGATCGAATCGCTGATGTCTTTATAGTTCGGCCTCAAGTCATGAATTTTTATGCAATTGCGCCAATTCTTTTCCTGAGGGTCGACCATGTAAGAATGCATCCACACAGCAAATATTTTTGTTCTGAAACTAATACTTTTGAGAATAGCTCTCATGGCGTAAAAGTCATGCATGTGAAAAAGATCGAATCGCTGATGTCTTTATAGTTCGGCCTCAAGTCATGAATTTTTGATGCAATTGCGCCAATTCTTTTCCTGAGGGTCGACCATGTAAGAATGCATCCACACACCAAATATTTTTGTTCTGAAACTTATACTTTTGAGAATAGCTCTCATGGCGTAAAAGTCATGCATGTGAAAAAGATCGAATCGCTGATGTCTTTATAGTTCGGCCTCAAGTCATGAATTTTTATGCAATTTCGCCAATTCTTTTCATGAGGGTCGACCATGTAAGAATGCATCCACACAGCAAATATTTTTGTTCTGAAACTAATACTTTTGAGAATAGCTCTCATGGCGTAAAAGTCATGCATGTGAAAAAGATCGAATCGCTGATGTCTTTATAGTTCGGCCTCAAGTCATGAATTTTTATGCAATTGCGCCAATTCTTTTCATGAGGGTCTACCATGTAAGAATGCATCCACACACCAAATATTTTTGTTCTGAAACTAATACTTTTGAGAATAGCTCTCATGGCGTAAAAGTCATGCATGTGAAAAAGATCGAATCGCTGATGTCTTTATAGTTCGGCCTCAAGTCATGAATTTTTATGCAATTGCGCCAATTCTTTTCATGAGGGTCGACCATGTAAGAATGCATCCACACAGCAAATATTTTTGTTCTGAAACTTATACTTTTGAGAATAGCTCTCATGGCGTAAAAGTCATGCATGTGAAAAAGATCGAATCGCTGATGTCTTTATAGTTCGGCCTCAAGTCATGAATTTTTATGCAATTGCGCCAATTCTTTTCATGAGGGTCGACCAGGTACGACTGCATCCACACACCAAATATTTTTGTTCTGAAACTTATACTTTTGAGAATAGCTCTCATAGCGTAAAAGTCATGCATGTGAAAAAGATCGAATCGCTGTTGTATTTATAGTTCGACCTCAAGTCATGAATTTTTATGCAATTGCGCCAATTCTTTTCATGAGGGTCGACCATGTAAGAATGCATCCACACAGCAAATATTTTTGTTCTGAAACTAATACTTTTGAGAATAGCTCTCATGGCGTAAAAGTCATGCATGTGAAAAAGATCGAATCGCTGATGTCTTTATAGTTCGGCCTCAAGTCATGAATTTTTATGCAATTGCGCCAATTCTTTTCATGAGGGTCGACCATGTAAGAATGCATCCACACAGCAAATATTTTTGTTCTGAAACTAATACTTTTGAGAATAGCTCTCATGGCGTAAAAGTCATGCATGTGAAAAAGATCGAATCGCTGATGTATTTATAGTTCGGCCTCAAGTCATGAATTTTTATGCAATTGCGCCAATTCTTTTCATGAGGGTCGACCATGTAAGAATGCATCCACACACCAAATATTTTTGTTCTGAAACTTATACTTTTGAGAATAGCTCTCATGGCGTAAAAGTCATGCATGTGAAAAAGATCGAATCGCTGATGTCTTTATAGTTCGGCCTCAAGTCATGAATTTTTATGCAATTGCGCCAATTCTTTTCATGAGGGTCGACCATGTAAGAATTCATCCACACAACAAATATTTTTGTTCTGAAACTAATACTTTTGAGAATAGCTCTCATGGCGTAAAAGTCATGCATGAAAAAAAATTAGAATCGCTGATGTCTTTATAGTTCGGCCTCAAGTCATGAATTTTTATGCAATTGCGCCAATTCTTTTCATGAGGGTCGACCATGTAAGAATGCATCCACACACCAAATATTTTTGTTCTGAAACTTATACTTTTGAGAATAGCTCTCATGGCGTAAAAGTCATGCATGTGAAAAAGATCGAATCGCTGATGTCTTTATAGTTCGGCCTCAAGTCATGAATTTTTATGCAATTGCGCCAATTCTTTTCATGAGGGTCGACCATGTAAGAATTCATCCACACACCAAATATTTTTGTTCTGAAACTAATACTTTTGAGAATAGCTCTCATGGCGTAAAAGTCATGCATGAAAAAAAATTAGAATCGCTGATGTCTTTATAGTTCGGCCTCAAGTCATGAATTTTTATGCAATTGCGCCAATTCTTTTCATGAGGGTCGACCATGTAAGAATGCATCCACACAGCAAATATTTTTGTTCTGAAACTAATACTTTTGAGAATAGCTCTCATGGCGTAAAAGTCATGCATGTGAAAAAGATCGAATCGCTGATGTCTTTATAGTTCGACCTCAAGTCATGAATTTTTATGCAATTGCGCCAATTCTTTTCATGAGGGTCGACCATGTAAGAATGCATCCACACAGCAAATATTTTTGTTCTGAAACTTATACTTTTGAGAATAGCTCTCATGGCGTAAAAGTCATGCATGTGAAAAAGATCGAATCGCTGATGTCTTTATAGTTCGACCTCAAGTCATGAATTTTTATGCAATTGCGCCAATTGTTTTCATGAGGGTCGACCATGTAAGAATGCATCCACACAGCAAATATTTTTGTTCTGAAACTAATACTTTTGAGAATAGCTCTCATGGCGTAAAAGTCATGCATGTGAAAAAGATCGAATCGCTGATGTCTTTATAGTTCGGCCTCAAGTCATGAATTTTTATGCAATTGCGCCAATTCTTTTCCTGAGGGTCGACCATGTAAGAATGCATCCACACACCAAATATTTTTGTTCTGAAACTAATACTTTTGAGAATAGCTCTCATGGCGTAAAAGTCATGCATGTGAAAAAGATCGAATCGCTGATGTCTTTATAGTTCGGCCTCAAGTCATGAATTTTTATGCAATTGCGCCAATTCTTTTCCTGAGGGTCGACCATGTAAGAATGCATCCACACAGCAAATATTTTTGTTCTGAAACTTATACTTTTGAGAATAGCTCTCATGGCGTAAAAGTCATGCATGTGAAAAAGATCGAATCGCTGATGTCTTTATAGTTCGGCCTCAAGTCATGAATTTTTATGCAATTGCGCCAATTCTTTTCATGAGGGTCGACCATGTAAGAATGCATCCACACACCAAATATTTTTGTTCTGAAACTAATACTTTTGAGAATAGCTCTCATGGCGTAAAAGTCATGCATGTGAAAAAGATCGAATCGCTGATGTCTTTATAGTTCGGCCTCAAGTCATGAATTTTTATGCAATTGCGCCAATTCTTTTCATGAGGGTCGACCATGTAAGAATGCATCCACACACCAAATATTTTTGTTCTGAAACTAATACTTTTGAGAATAGCTCTCATGGCGTAAAAGTCATGCATGTGAAAAAGATCGAATCGCTGATGTCTTTATAGTTCGGCCTCAAGTCATAAATTTTTATGCAATTGCGCCAATTCTTTTCATGAGGGTCGACCATGTAAGAATGCATCCACACAGCAAATATTTTTGTTCTGAAACTAATACTTTTGAGAATAGCTCTCATGGCGTAAAAGTCATGCATGTGAAAAAGATCGAATCGCTGATGTCTTTATAGTTCGGCCTCAAGTCATGAATTTTTATGCAATTGCGCCAATTCTTTTCATGAGGGTCGACCATGTAAGAATGCATCCACACACCAAATATTTTTGTTCTGAAACTAATACTTTTGAGAATAGCTCTCATGGCGTAAAAGTCATGCATGTGAAAAAGATCGAATCGCTGATGTCTTTATAGTTCGGCTCGGCCTCAAGTCATTAATTTTTATGCAATTGCGCCAATTCTTTTCATGAGGGTCGACCAGGTAAGAATGCATCCACACACCAAATATTTTTGTTCTGAAACTAATACTTTTGAGAATAGCTCTCATGGCGTAAAAGTCATCCACGTGAAAAAATTACAATCGCTGATGTCTTTATAGTTCGGCCTCAAGTCATGAATTTTTATGCAATTGCGCCAATTGTTTTCATAAGGGTCGACCAGGTACGACTGCATCCACACACCAAATATTTTTGTTCTGAAACTAATACTTTTGAGAATAGCTCTCATAGCGTAAAAGTCATGCATGTGAAAAAGATCGAATCGCTTTTGTATTTATAGTTCGACCTCAAGTCATGAATTTTTATGCAATTGCGCCAATTCTTTTCATGAGGGTCGACCATGTAAGAATGCATCCACACAGCAAATATTTTTGTTCTGAAACTAATACTTTTGAGAATAGCTCTCATGGCGTAAAAGTCATGCATGTGAAAAAGATCGAATCGCTGATGTCTTTATAGTTCGGCCTCAAGTCATGAATTTTTATGCAATTGCGCCAATTCTTTTCATGAGGGTCGACCATGTAAGAATTCATCCACACAGCAAATATTTTTGTTCTGAAACTAATACTTTTGAGAATAGCTCTCATGGCGTAAAAGTCATGCATGTGAAAAAGATCGAATCGCTGATGTCTTTATAGTTCGGCCTCAAGTCATGAATTTTTATGCAATTGCGCCAATTGTTTTCATGAGGGTCGACCATGTAAGAATGCATCCACACAGCAAATATTTTTGTTCTGAAACTTATACTTTTGAGAATAGCTCTCATGGCGTAAAAGTCATGCATGTGAAAAAGATCGAATCGCTGATGTCTTTATAGTTCGGCCTCAAGTCATGAATTTTTATGCAATTGCGCCAATTCTTTTCATGAGGGTCGACCATGTAAGAATGCATCCACACACCAAATATTTTTGTTCTGAAACTAATACTTTTGATAATAGCTCTCATGGCGTAAAAGTCATGCATGTGAAAAAGATCGAATCGCTGATGTCTTTATAGTTCGGCCTCAAGTCATGAATTTTTATGCAATTGCGCCAATTCTTTGCATGAGGGTCGACCATGTAAGAATGCATCCACACAGCAAATATTTTTGTTCTGAAACTTATACTTTTGAGAATAGCTCTCATGGCGTAAAAGTCATGCATGTGAAAAAGATCGAATCGCTGATGTCTTTATAGTTCGGCCTCAAGTCATAAATTTTTATGCAATTGCGCCAATTTTTTTCATGAGGGTCGACCAGGTCAGAATGCATCCACACACCAAACATTTTTGTTCTGAAACTAATACTTTTGAGAATAGCTCTCATGGCGTAAAAGTCATCCACGCGAAAAAATTAGAATCGCTGATGTCTTTATAGTTCGGCCTCAAGTCATGAATTTTTATGCAATTGCGCCAATTCTTTTCATAAGGGTCGACCAGGTACGACTGCATCCACACACCAAATATTTTTGTTCTGAAACTAATACTTTTGAGAATAGCTCTCATAGCGTAAAAGTCATGCATGTGAAAAAGATCGAATCGCTTTTGTATTTATAGTTCGACCTCAAGTCATGAATTTTTATGCAATTGCGCCAATTGTTTTCATGAGGGTCGACCATGTAAGAATGCATCCACACAGCAAATATTTTTGTTCTGAAACTAATACTTTTGAGAATAGCTCTCATGGCGTAAAAGTCATGCATGTGAAAAAGATCGAATCGCTGATGTCTTTATAGTTCGGCCTCAAGTCATGAATTTTTATGCAATTGCGCCAATTCTTTTCATGAGGGTCGACCATGTAAGAATTCATCCACACAGCAAATATTTTTGTTCTGAAACTAATACTTTTGAGAATAGCTCTCATGGCGTAAAAGTCATGCATGTGAAAAAGATCGAATCGCTGATGTCTTTATAGTTCGGCCTCAAGTCATGAATTTTTATGCAATTGCGCCAATTCTTTTCATGAGGGTCGACCATGTAAGAATGCATCCACACAGCAAATATTTTTGTTCTGAAACTTATACTTTTGAGAATAGCTCTCATGGCGTAAAAGTCATGCATGTGAAAAAGATCGAATCGCTGATGTCTTTATAGTTCGGCCTCAAGTCATGAATTTTTATGCAATTGCGCCAATTCTTTTCATGAGGGTCGACCATGTAAGAATGCATCCACACAGCAAATATTTTTGTTCTGAAACTAATACTTTTGATAATAGCTCTCATGGCGTAAAAGTCATGCATGTGAAAAAGATCGAATCGCTGATGTCTTTATAGTTCGGCCTCAAGTCATGAATTTTTATGCAATTGCGCCAATTCTTTTCATGAGGGTCGACCATGTAAGAATGCATCCACACAGCAAATATTTTTGTTCTGAAACTTATACTTTTGAGAATAGCTCTCATGGCGTAAAAGTCATGCACGTGAAAAAGATCGAATCGCTGATGTCTTTATAGTTCGGCCTCAAGTCATAAATTTTTATGCAATTGCGCCAATTTTTTTCATGAGGGTCGACCAGGTCAGAATGCATCCACACACCAAACATTTTTGTTCTGAAACTAATACTTTTGAGAATAGCTCTCATGGCGTAAAAGTCATCCACGCGAAAAAATTAGAATCGCTGATGTCTTTATAGTTCGGCCTCAAGTCATGAATTTTTATGCAATTGCGCCAATTCTTTTCATAAGGGTCGACCAGGTACGACTGCATCCACACACCAAATATTTTTGTTCTGAAACTAATACTTTTGAGAATAGCTCTCATAGCGTAAAAGTCATGCATGTGAAAAAGATCGAATCGCTGTTGTATTTATAGTTCGGCCTCAAGTCATGAATTTTTATGCAATTGCGCCAATTGTTTTCATGAGGGTCGACCATGTAAGAATGCATCCACACACCAAACATTTTTGTTCTGAAACTTATACTTTTGAGAATAGCTCTCATGGCGTAAAAGTCATGCATGTGAAAAAGATCGAATCGCTGATGTCTTTATAGTTCGGCCTCAAGTCATGAATTTTTATGCAATTGCGCCAATTCTTTTCATGAGGGTCGACCATGTAAGAATTCATCCACACACCAAATATTTTTGTTCTGAAACTAATACTTTTGAGAATAGCTCTCATGGCGTAAAAGTCATGCATGTGAAAAAGATCGAATCGCTGATGTCTTTATAGTTCGGCCTCAAGTCATGAATTTTTATGCAATTGCGCCAATTCTTTTCATGAGGGTCGACCATGTAAGAATGCATCCACACACCAAATATTTTTGTTCTGAAACTTATACTTTTGAGAATAGCTCTCATGGCGTAAAAGTCATGCATGTGAAAAAGATCTAATCGCTGATGTCTTTATAGTTCGGCATCAAGTCATGAATTTTGATGCAATTGCGCCAATTCTTTTCATGAGGGTCGACCATGTAAGAATTCATCCACACACCAAATATTTTTGTTCTGAAACTAATACTTTTGAGAATAGCTCTCATGGCGTAAAAGTCATGCATGAAAAAAAATTAGAATCGCTGATGTCTTTATAGTTCGGCCTCAAGTCATGAATTTTTATGCAATTGCGCCAATTCTTTTCATGAGGGTCGACCATGTAAGAATGCATCCACACACCAAATATTTTTGTTCTGAAACTTATACTTTTGAGAATAGCTCTCATGGCGTAAAAGTCATGCATGTGAAAAAGATCGAATCGCTGATGTCTTTATAGTTCGGCCTCAAGTCATGAATTTTTATGCAATTGCGCCAATTCTTTTCATGAGGGTCGACCATGTAAGAATGCATCCACACAGCAAATATTTTTGTTCTGAAACTAATACTTTTGAGAATAGCTCTCATGGCGTAAAAGTCATGCATGTGAAAAAGATCGAATCGCTGATGTCTTTATAGTTCGGCCTCAAGTCATGAATTTTTATGCAATTGCGCCAATTCTTTTCATGAGGGTCGACCATGTAAGAATGCATCCACACACCAAATATTTTTGTTCTGAAACTAATACTTTTGAGAATAGCTCTCATGGCGTAAAAGTCATGCATGTGAAAAAGATCGAATCGCTGATGTCTTTATAGTTCGGCTCGGCCTCAAGTCATTAATTTTTATGCAATTGCGCCAATTCTTTTCATGAGGGTCGACCAGGTAAGAATGCATCCACACACCAAATATTTTTGTTCTGAAACTAATACTTTTGAGAATAGCTCTCATGGCGTAAAAGTCATCCACGTGAAAAAATTACAATCGCTGATGTCTTTATAGTTCGGCCTCAAGTCATGAATTTTTATGCAATTGCGCCAATTGTTTTCATAAGGGTCGACCAGGTACGACTGCATCCACACACCAAATATTTTTGTTCTGAAACTAATACTTTTGAGAATAGCTCTCATAGCGTAAAAGTCATGCATGTGAAAAAGATCGAATCGCTTTTGTATTTATAGTTCGACCTCAAGTCATGAATTTTTATGCAATTGCGCCAATTCTTTTCATGAGGGTCGACCATGTAAGAATGCATCCACACAGCAAATATTTTTGTTCTGAAACTAATACTTTTGAGAATAGCTCTCATGGCGTAAAAGTCATGCATGTGAAAAAGATCGAATCGCTGATGTCTTTATAGTTCGGCCTCAAGTCATGAATTTTTATGCAATTGCGCCAATTCTTTTCATGAGGGTCGACCATGTAAGAATTCATCCACACAGCAAATATTTTTGTTCTGAAACTAATACTTTTGAGAATAGCTCTCATGGCGTAAAAGTCATGCATGTGAAAAAGATCGAATCGCTGATGTCTTTATAGTTCGGCCTCAAGTCATGAATTTTTATGCAATTGCGCCAATTGTTTTCATGAGGGTCGACCATGTAAGAATGCATCCACACAGCAAATATTTTTGTTCTGAAACTTATACTTTTGAGAATAGCTCTCATGGCGTAAAAGTCATGCATGTGAAAAAGATCGAATCGCTGATGTCTTTATAGTTCGGCCTCAAGTCATGAATTTTTATGCAATTGCGCCAATTCTTTTCATGAGGGTCGACCATGTAAGAATGCATCCACACACCAAATATTTTTGTTCTGAAACTAATACTTTTGATAATAGCTCTCATGGCGTAAAAGTCATGCATGTGAAAAAGATCGAATCGCTGATGTCTTTATAGTTCGGCCTCAAGTCATGAATTTTTATGCAATTGCGCCAATTCTTTGCATGAGGGTCGACCATGTAAGAATGCATCCACACAGCAAATATTTTTGTTCTGAAACTTATACTTTTGAGAATAGCTCTCATGGCGTAAAAGTCATGCATGTGAAAAAGATCGAATCGCTGATGTCTTTATAGTTCGGCCTCAAGTCATAAATTTTTATGCAATTGCGCCAATTTTTTTCATGAGGGTCGACCAGGTCAGAATGCATCCACACACCAAACATTTTTGTTCTGAAACTAATACTTTTGAGAATAGCTCTCATGGCGTAAAAGTCATGCACGCGAAAAAATTAGAATCGCTGATGTCTTTATAGTTCGGCCTCAAGTCATGAATTTTTATGCAATTGCGCCAATTCTTTTCATAAGGGTCGACCAGGTACGACTGCATCCACACACCAAATATTTTTGTTCTGAAACTAATACTTTTGAGAATAGCTCTCATAGCGTAAAAGTCATGCATGTGAAAAAGATCGAATCGCTTTTGTATTTATAGTTCGACCTCAAGTCATGAATTTTTATGCAATTGCGCCAATTGTTTTCATGAGGGTCGACCATGTAAGAATGCATCCACACAGCAAATATTTTTGTTCTGAAACTAATACTTTTGAGAATAGCTCTCATGGCGTAAAAGTCATGCATGTGAAAAAGATCGAATCGCTGATGTCTTTATAGTTCGGCCTCAAGTCATGAATTTTTATGCAATTGCGCCAATTCTTTTCATGAGGGTCGACCATGTAAGAATTCATCCACACAGCAAATATTTTTGTTCTGAAACTAATACTTTTGAGAATAGCTCTCATGGCGTAAAAGTCATGCATGTGAAAAAGATCGAATCGCTGATGTCTTTATAGTTCGGCCTCAAGTCATGAATTTTTATGCAATTGCGCCAATTCTTTTCATGAGGGTCGACCATGTAAGAATGCATCCACACAGCAAATATTTTTGTTCTGAAACTTATACTTTTGAGAATAGCTCTCATGGCGTAAAAGTCATGCATGTGAAAAAGATCGAATCGCTGATGTCTTTATAGTTCGGCCTCAAGTCATGAATTTTTATGCAATTGCGCCAATTCTTTTCATGAGGGTCGACCATGTAAGAATGCATCCACACAGCAAATATTTTTGTTCTGAAACTAATACTTTTGATAATAGCTCTCATGGCGTAAAAGTCATGCATGTGAAAAAGATCGAATCGCTGATGTCTTTATAGTTCGGCCTCAAGTCATGAATTTTTATGCAATTGCGCCAATTCTTTTCATGAGGGTCGACCATGTAAGAATGCATCCACACAGCAAATATTTTTGTTCTGAAACTTATACTTTTGAGAATAGCTCTCATGGCGTAAAAGTCATGCACGTGAAAAAGATCGAATCGCTGATGTCTTTATAGTTCGGCCTCAAGTCATAAATTTTTATGCAATTGCGCCAATTTTTTTCATGAGGGTCGACCAGGTCAGAATGCATCCACACACCAAACATTTTTGTTCTGAAACTAATACTTTTGAGAATAGCTCTCATGGCGTAAAAGTCATCCACGCGAAAAAATTAGAATCGCTGATGTCTTTATAGTTCGGCCTCAAGTCATGAATTTTTATGCAATTGCGCCAATTCTTTTCATAAGGGTCGACCAGGTACGACTGCATCCACACACCAAATATTTTTGTTCTGAAACTAATACTTTTGAGAATAGCTCTCATAGCGTAAAAGTCATGCATGTGAAAAAGATCGAATCGCTGTTGTATTTATAGTTCGGCCTCAAGTCATGAATTTTTATGCAATTGCGCCAATTGTTTTCATGAGGGTCGACCATGTAAGAATGCATCCACACACCAAACATTTTTGTTCTGAAACTTATACTTTTGAGAATAGCTCTCATGGCGTAAAAGTCATGCATGTGAAAAAGATCGAATCGCTGATGTCTTTATAGTTCGGCCTCAAGTCATGAATTTTTATGCAATTGCGCCAATTCTTTTCATGAGGGTCGACCATGTAAGAATTCATCCACACACCAAATATTTTTGTTCTGAAACTAATACTTTTGAGAATAGCTCTCATGGCGTAAAAGTCATGCATGTGAAAAAGATCGAATCGCTGATGTCTTTATAGTTCGGCCTCAAGTCATGAATTTTTATGCAATTGCGCCAATTCTTTTCATGAGGGTCGACCATGTAAGAATGCATCCACACACCAAATATTTTTGTTCTGAAACTTATACTTTTGAGAATAGCTCTCATGGCGTAAAAGTCATGCATGTGAAAAAGATCTAATCGCTGATGTCTTTATAGTTCGGCATCAAGTCATGAATTTTGATGCAATTGCGCCAATTCTTTTCATGAGGGTCGACCATGTAAGAATTCATCCACACACCAAATATTTTTGTTCTGAAACTAATACTTTTGAGAATAGCTCTCATGGCGTAAAAGTCATGCATGAAAAAAAATTAGAATCGCTGATGTCTTTATAGTTCGGCCTCAAGTCATGAATTTTTATGCAATTGCGCCAATTCTTTTCATGAGGGTCGACCATGTAAGAATGCATCCACACACCAAATATTTTTGTTCTGAAACTTATACTTTTGAGAATAGCTCTCATGGCGTAAAAGTCATGCATGTGAAAAAGATCGAATCGCTGATGTCTTTATAGTTCGGCCTCAAGTCATGAATTTTTATGCAATTGCGCCAATTCTTTTCATGAGGGTCGACCATGTAAGAATGCATCCACACAGCAAATATTTTTGTTCTGAAACTAATACTTTTGAGAATAGCTCTCATGGCGTAAAAGTCATGCATGTGAAAAAGATCGAATCGCTGATGTCTTTATAGTTCGGCCTCAAGTCATGAATTTTTATGCAATTGCGCCAATTCTTTTCATGAGGGTCGACCATGTAAGAATTCATCCACACACCAAATATTTTTGTTCTGAAACTAATACTTTTGAGAATAGCTCTCATGGCGTAAAAGTCATGCATGTGAAAAAGATCGAATCGCTGATGTCTTTATAGTTCGGCCTCAAGTCATGAATTTTTATGCAATTGCGCCAATTCTTTTCATGAGGGTCGACCATGTAAGAATGCATCCACACACCAAATATTTTTGTTCTGAAACTTATACTTTTGAGAATAGCTCTCATGGCGTAAAAGTCATGCATGTGAAAAAGATCTAATCGCTGATGTCTTTATAGTTCGGCATCAAGTCATGAATTTTGATGCAATTGCGCCAATTCTTTTCATGAGGGTCGACCATGTAAGAATTCATCCACACACCAAATATTTTTGTTCTGAAACTAATACTTTTGAGAATAGCTCTCATGGCGTAAAAGTCATGCATGAAAAAAAATTAGAATCGCTGATGTCTTTATAGTTCGGCCTCAAGTCATGAATTTTTATGCAATTGCGCCAATTCTTTTCATGAGGGTCGACCATGTAAGAATGCATCCACACACCAAATATTTTTGTTCTGAAACTTATACTTTTGAGAATAGCTCTCATGGCGTAAAAGTCATGCATGTGAAAAAGATCGAATCGCTGATGTCTTTATAGTTCGGCCTCAAGTCATGAATTTTTATGCAATTGCGCCAATTCTTTTCATGAGGGTCGACCATGTAAGAATGCATCCACACAGCAAATATTTTTGTTCTGAAACTAATACTTTTGAGAATAGCTCTCATGGCGTAAAAGTCATGCATGTGAAAAAGATCGAATCGCTGATGTCTTTATAGTTCGGCATCAAGTCATGAATTTTTATGCAATTGCGCCAATTCTTTTCATGAGGGTCGACCATGTAAGAATTCATCCACACAGCAAATATTTTTGTTCTGAAACTAATACTTTTGAGAATAGCTCTCATGGCGTAAAAGTCATGCATGTGAAAAAGATCGAATCGCTGATGTCTTTATAGTTCGGCCTCAAGTCATGAATTTTTATGCAATTGCGCCAATTCTTTTCATGAGGGTCGACCATGTAAGAATGCATCCACACAGCAAATATTTTTGTTCTGAAACTTATACTTTTGAGAATAGCTCTCATGGCGTAAAAGTCATGCATGTGAAAAAGATCGAATCGCTGATGTCTTTATAGTTCGGCCTCAAGTCATAAATTTTTATGCAATTGCGCCAATTTTTTTCATGAGGGTCGACCATGTAAGAATGCATCCACACAGCAAATATTTTTGTTCTGAAACTAATACTTTTGAGAATAGCTCTCATGGCGTAAAAGTCATGCATGTGAAAAAGATCGAATCGCTGATGTCTTTATAGTTCGGCCTCAAGTCATGAATTTTTATGCAATTGCGCCAATTCTTTTCATGAGGGTCGACCATGTAAGAATGCATCCACACACCAAATATTTTTGTTCTGAAACTAATACTTTTGATAATAGCTCTCATGGCGTAAAAGTCATGCATGTGAAAAAGATCGAATCGCTGATGTCTTTATAGTTCGGCCTCAAGTCATGAATTTTTATGCAATTGCGCCAATTCTTTTCATGAGGGTCGACCATGTAAGAATGCATCCACACAGCAAATATTTTTGTTCTGAAACTTATACTTTTGAGAATAGCTCTCATGGCGTAAAAGTCATGCATGTGAAAAAGATCGAATCGCTGATGTCTTTATAGTTCGGCCTCAAGTCATAAATTTTTATGCAATTGCGCCAATTTTTTTCATGAGGGTCGACCAGGTCAGAATGCATCCACACACCAAACATTTTTGTTCTGAATCTAATACTTTTGAGAATAGCTCTCATGGCGTAAAAGTCATGCATGTGAAAAAGATCGAATCGCTGATGTCTTTATAGTTCGGCCTCAAGTCATAAATTTTTATGCAATTGCGCCAATTTTTTTCATGAGGGTCGACCAGGTCAGAATGCATCCACACACCAAACATTTTTGTTCTGAAACTAATACTTTTGAGAATAGCTCTCATGGCGTAAAAGTCATGCATGTGAAAAAGATCGAATCGCTGATGTCTTTATAGTTCGGCCTCAAGTCATAAATTTTTATGCAATTGCGCCAATTTTTTTCATGAGGGTCGACCAGGTCAGAATGCATCCACACACCAAACATTTTTGTTCTGAAACTAATACTTTTGAGAATAGCTCTCATGGCGTAAAAGTCATGCATGTGAAAAAGATCGAATCGCTGATGTCTTTATAGTTCGGCCTCAAGTCATGAATTTTTATGCAATTGCGCCAATTCTTTTCATGAGGGTCGACCATGTAAGAATTCATCCACACAGCAAATATTTTTGTTCTGAAACTAATACTTTTGAGAATAGCTCTCATGGCGTAAAAGTCATGCATGTGAAAAAGATCGAATCGCTGATGTCTTTATAGTTCGGCCTCAAGTCATGAATTTTTATGCAATTGCGCCAATTCTTTTCATGAGGGTCGACCATGTAAGAATGCATCCACACAGCAAATATTTTTGTTCTGAAACTTATACTTTTGAGAATAGCTCTCATGGCGTAAAAGTCATGCATGTGAAAAAGATCGAATCGCTGATGTCTTTATAGTTCGGCCTCAAGTCATGAATTTTTATGCAATTGCGCCAATTCTTTTCATGAGGGTCGACCATGTAAGAATTCATCCACACACCAAATATTTTTGTTCTGAAACTAATACTTTTGAGAATAGCTCTCATGGCGTAAAAGTCATGCATGAAAAAAAATTAGAATCGCTGATGTCTTTATAGTTCGGCCTCAAGTCATGAATTTTTATGCAATTGCGCCAATTCTTTTCATGAGGGTCGACCATGTAAGAATGCATCCACACACCAAATATTTTTGTTCTGAAACTTATACTTTTGAGAATAGCTCTCATGGCGTAAAAGTCATGCATGTGAAAAAGATCGAATCGCTGATGTCTTTATAGTTCGGCCTCAAGTCATGAATTTTTATGCAATTGCGCCAATTCTTTTCATGAGGGTCGACCATGTAAGAATCCATCCACACAGCAAATATTTTTGTTCTGAAACTAATACTTTTGAGAATAGCTCTCATGGCGTAAAAGTCATGCATGTGAAAAAGATCGAATCGCTGATGTCTTTATAGTTCGGCCTCAAGTCATGAATTTTTATGCAATTGCGCCAATTCTTTTCATGAGGGTCGACCATGTAAGAATGCATCCACACACCAAATATTTTTGTTCTGAAACTTATACTTTTGAGAATAGCTCTCATGGCGTAAAAGTCATGCATGTGAAAAAGATCGAATCGCTGATGTCTTTATAGTTCGGCCTCAAGTCATGAATTTTTATGCAATTGCGCCAATTCTTTTCATGAGGGTCGACCATGTAAGAATGCATCCACACAGCAAATATTTTTGTTCTGAAACTTATACTTTTGAGAATAGCTCTCATGGCGTAAAAGTCATGCATGTGAAAAAGATCGAATCGCTGATGTCTTTATAGTTCGGCCTCAAGTCATAAATTTTTATGCAATTGCGCCAATTTTTTTCATGAGGGTCGACCAGGTCAGAATGCATCCACACACCAAACATTTTTGTTCTGAAACTAATACTTTTGAGAATAGCTCTCATGGCGTAAAAGTCATCCACGCGAAAAAATTAGAATCGCTGATGTCTTTATAGTTCGGCCTCAAGTCATGAATTTTTATGCAATTGCGCCAATTGTTTTCATAAGGGTCGACCAGGAACGACTGCATCCACACAGCAAATATTTTTGTTCTGAAACTAATACTTTTGAGAATAGCTCTCATGGCGTAAAAGTCATGCATGTGAAAAAGATCGAATCGCTGTTGTATTTATAGTTCGGCCTCAAGTCATGAATTTTTATGCAATTGCGCCAATTCTTTTCATGAGGGTCGACCATGTATGAATGCATCCACACACCAAACATTTTTGTTCTGAAACTAATACTTTTGAGAATAGCTCTCATGGCGTAAAAGTCATGCATGTGAAAAAGATCGAATCGCTGATGTCTTTATAGTTCGACCTCAAGTCATGAATTTTTATGCAATTGCGCCAATTCTTTTCATGAGGGTCGACCATGTAAGAATGCATCCACACAGCAAATATTTTTGTTCTGAAACTAATACTTTTGAGAATAGCTCTCATGGCGTAAAAGTCATGCATGTGAAAAAGATCGAATCGCTGATGTCTTTATAGTTCGGCCTCAAGTCATGAATTTTTATGCAATTGCGCCAATTCTTTTCCTGAGGGTCGACCATGTAAGAATGCATCCACACACCAAACATTTTTGTTCTGAAACTAATACTTTTGAGAATAGCTCTCATGGCGTAAAAGTCATGCATGTGAAAAAGATCGAATCGCTGATGTCTTTATAGTTCGGCCTCAAGTCATGAATTTTGATGCAATTGCGCCAATTCTTTTCATGAGGGTCGACCATGTAAGAATGCACCCACACACCAAATATTTTTGTTCTGAAACTAATACTTTTGAGAATAGCTCTCATGGCGTAAAAGTCATGCATGTGAAAAAGATCGAATCGCTGATGTCTTTATAGTTCGGCCTCAAGTCATGAATGTTTATGCAATTGCGCCAATTCTTTTCATGAGGGTCGACCATGTAAGAATGCATCCACACAGCAAATATTTTTGTTCTGAAACTTATACTTTTGAGAATAGCTCTCATGGCGTAAAAGTCATGCATGTGAAAAAGATCGAATCGCTGATGTCTTTATAGTTCGGCCTCAAGTCATAAATTTTTATGCAATTGCGTCAATTCTTTTCATGAGGGTCGACCATGTAAGAATGCATCCACACACCAAACATTTTTGTTCTGAAACTAATACTTTTGAGAATAGCTCTCATGGCGTAAAAGTCATGCACGTGAAAAAGATCGAATCGCTGATGTCTTTATAGTTCGGCCTCAAGTCATGAATTTTTATGCAATTGCGCCAATTCTTTTCATGAGGGTCGACCATGTAAGAATGCATCCACACACCAAATATTTTTGTTCTGAAACTAATACTTTTGAGAATAGCTCTCATGGCGTAAAAGTCATGCATGAAAAAAAATTAGAATCGCTGATGTCTTTATAGTTCGGCCTCAAGTCATGAATTTTTATGCAATTGCGCCAATTCTTTTCATGAGGGTCGACCATGTAAGAATGCATCCACACAGCAAATATTTTTGTTCTGAAACTAATACTTTTGAGAATAGCTCTCATGGCGTAAAAGTCATGCATGTGAAAAAGATCGAATCGCTGATGTCTTTATAGTTCGGCCTCAAGTCATGAATTTTTATGCAATTGCGCCAATTCTTTTCATGATGGTCGACCATGTAAGAATGCATCCACACAGCAAATATTTTTGTTCTGAAACTTATACTTTTGAGAATAGCTCTCATGGCGTAAAAGTCATGCATGTGAAAAAGATCGAATCGCTGATGTCTTTATAGTTCGGCCTCAAGTCATGAATTTTTATGCAATTGCGCCAATTCTTTTCCTGAGGGTCGACCATGTAAGAATGCATCCACACACCAAACATTTTTGTTCTGAAACTAATACTTTTGAGAATAGCTCTCATGGCGTAAAAGTCATGCATGTGAAAAAGATCGAATCGCTGATGTCTTTATAGTTCGACCTCAAGTCATGAATTTTTATGCAATTGCGCCAATTCTTTTCATGAGGGTCGACCATGTAAGAATGCATCCACACAGCAAATATTTTTGTTCTGAAACTAATACTTTTGAGAATAGCTCTCATGGCGTAAAAGTCATGCATGTGAAAAAGATCGAATCGCTGATGTCTTTATAGTTCGGCCTCAAGTCATGAATTTTTATGCAATTGCGCCAATTCTTTTCATGAGGGTCGACCATGTAAGAATGCATCCACACAGCAAATATTTTTGTTCTGAAACTTATACTTTTGAGAATAGCTCTCATGGCGTAAAAGTCATGCATGTGAAAAAGATCGAATCGCTGATGTCTTTATAGTTCGGCCTCAAGTCATGAATTTTTATGCAATTGCGCCAATTCTTTTCATGAGGGTCGACCATGTAAGAATGCATCCACACACCAAATATTTGTGTTCTGAAACTAATACTTTTGAGAATAGCTCTCATGGCGTAAAAGTCATGCACGTGAAAAAGATCGAATCGCTGATGTCTTTATAGTTCGGCCTCAAGTCATGAATTTTTATGCAATTGCGCCAATTCTTTTCATGAGGGTCGACCATGTAAGAATGCATCCACACAGCAAATACTTTTGTTCTGAAACTTATACTTTTGAGAATAGCTCTCATGGCGTAAAAGTCATGCATGTGAAAAAGATCGAATCGCTGATGTCTTTATAGTTCGGCCTCAAGTCATGAATTTTTATGCAATTGCGCCAATTCTTTTCATGAGGGTCGACCATGTAAGAATGCATCCACACAGCAAATATTTTTGTTCTGAAACTAATACTTTTGAGAATAGCTCTCATGGCGTAAAAGTCATGCATGTGAAAAAGATCGAATCGCTGATGTCTTTATAGTTCGGCCTCAAGTCATGAATTTTTATGCAATTGCGCCAATTCTTTTCATGAGGGTCGACCAGGTAAGAATGCATCCACACAGCAAATATTTTTGTTCTGAAACTTATACTTTTGAGAATAGCTCTCATGGCGTAAAAGTCATGCATGTGAAAAAGATCGAATCGCTGATGTCTTTATAGTTCGGCCTCAAGTCATAAATTTTTATGCAATTGCGCCAATTCTTTTCATGAGGGTCGACCATGTAAGAATGCATCCACACACCAAACATTTTTGTTCTGAAACTTATACTTTTGAGAATAGCTCTCATGGCGTAAAAGTCATGCATGTGAAAAAGATCGAATCGCTGATGTCTTTATAGTTCGGCCTCAAGTCATGAATTTTTATGCAATTGCGCCAATTCTTTTCATGAGGGTCGACCATGTAAGAATGCATCCACACACCAAACATTTTTGTTCTGAAACTAATACTTTTGAGAATAGCTCTCATGGCGTAAAAGTCATGCATGTGAAAAAGATCGAATCGCTGATGTCTTTATAGTTCGACCTCAAGTCATGAATTTTTATGCAATTGCGCCAATTCTTTTCATGAGGGTCGACCAAGTAAGAATGCATCCACACAGCAAATATTTTTGTTCTGAAACTAATACTTTTGAGAATAGCTCTCATGGCGTAAAAGTCATGCATGTGAAAAAGATCGAATCGCTGATGTCTTTATAGTTCGGCCTCAAGTCATGAATTTTTATGCAATTGCGCCAATTCTTTTCATGAGGGTCGACCATGTAAGAATGCATCTACACACCAAATATTTTTGTTCTGAAACTAATACTTTTGAGAATAGCTCTCATGGCGTAAAAGTCATGCATGTGAAAAAGATCGAATCGCTGATGTCTTTATAGTTCGGCCTCAAGTCATGAATTTTGATGCAATTGCGCCAATTCTTTTCATGAGGGTCGACCATGTAAGAATGCACCCACACACCAAATATTTTTGTTCTGAAACTAATACTTTTGAGAATAGCTCTCATGGCGTAAAAGTCATGCATGTGAAAAAGATCGAATCGCTGATGTCTTTATAGTTCGGCCTCAAGTCATGAATGTTTATGCAATTGCGCCAATTCTTTTCATGAGGGTCGACCATGTAAGAATGCATCCACACAGCAAATATTTTTGTTCTGAAACTTATACTTTTGAGAATAGCTCTCATGGCGTAAAAGTCATGCATGTGAAAAAGATCGAATCGCTGATGTCTTTATAGTTCGGCCTCAAGTCATGAATTTTTATGCAATTGCGCCAATTCTTTTCATGAGGGTCGACCATGTAAGAATGCATCCACACACCAAACATTTTTGTTCTGAAACTAATACTTTTGAGAATAGCTCTCATGGCGTAAAAGTCATGCACGTGAAAAAGATCGAATCGCTGATGTCTTTATAGTTCGGCCTCAAGTCATGAATTTTTATGCAATTGCGCCAATTCTTTTCATGAGGGTCGACCATGTAAGAATGCATCCACACACCAAATATTTTTGTTCTGAAACTAATACTTTTGAGAATAGCTCTCATGGCGTAAAAGTCATGCATGAAAAAAAATTAGAATCGCTGATGTCTTTATAGTTCGGCCTCAAGTCATGAATTTTTATGCAATTGCGCCAATTCTTTTCATGAGGGTCGACCATGTAAGAATGCATCCACACACCAAATATTTTTGTTCTGAAACTAATACTTTTGAGAATAGCTCTCATGGCGTAAAAGTCATGCATGTGAAAAAGATCGAATCGCTGATGTCTTTATAGTTCGGCCTCAAGTCATGAATTTTTATGCAATTGCGCCAATTCTTTTCATGATGGTCGACCATGTAAGAATGCATCCACACAGCAAATATTTTTGTTCTGAAACTTATACTTTTGAGAATAGCTCTCATGGCGTAAAAGTCATGCATGTGAAAAAGATCGAATCGCTGATGTCTTTATAGTTCGGCCTCAAGTCATGAATTTTTATGCAATTGCGCCAATTCTTTTCCTGAGGGTCGACCATGTAAGAATGCATCCACACACCAAACATTTTTGTTCTGAAACTAATACTTTTGAGAATAGCTCTCATGGCGTAAAAGTCATGCATGTGAAAAAGATCGAATCGCTGATGTCTTTATAGTTCGACCTCAAGTCATGAATTTTTATGCAATTGCGCCAATTCTTTTCATGAGGGTCGACCATGTAAGAATGCATCCACACAGCAAATATTTTTGTTCTGAAACTAATACTTTTGAGAATAGCTCTCATGGCGTAAAAGTCATGCATGTGAAAAAGATCGAATCGCTGATGTCTTTATAGTTCGGCCTCAAGTCATGAATTTTTATGCAATTGCGCCAATTCTTTTCATGAGGGTCGACCATGTAAGAATGCATCCACACAGCAAATATTTTTGTTCTGAAACTAATACTTTTGAGAATAGCTCTCATGGCGTAAAAGTCATGCATGTGAAAAAGATCGAATCGCTGATGTCTTTATAGTTCGGCCTCAAGTCATGAATTTTTATGCAATTGCGCCAATTCTTTTCATGAGGGTCGACCATGTAAGAATGCATCCACACACCAAATATTTTTGTTCTGAAACTAATACTTTTGAGAATAGCTCTCATGGCGTAAAAGTCATGCATGTGAAAAAGATCGAATCGCTGATGTCTTTATAGTTCGGCCTCAAGTCATGAATTTTTATGCAATTGCGCCAATTCTTTTCATGAGGGTCGACCATGTAAGAATGCATCCACACAGCAAATACTTTTGTTCTGAAACTTATACTTTTGAGAATAGCTCTCATGGCGTAAAAGTCATGCATGTGAAAAAGATCGAATCGCTGATGTCTTTATAGTTCGGCCTCAAGTCATGAATTTTTATGCAATTGCGCCAATTGTTTTCATGAGGGTCGACCATGTAAGAATGCATCCACACAGCAAATATTTTTGTTCTGAAACTAATACTTTTGAGAATAGCTCTCATGGCGTAAAAGTCATGCATGTGAAAAAGATCGAATCGCTGATGTCTTTATAGTTCGGCCTCAAGTCATGAATTTTTATGCAATTGCGCCAATTCTTTTCATGAGGGTCGACCAGGTCAGAATGCATCCACACAGCAAATATTTTTGTTCTGAAACTTATACTTTTGAGAATAGCTCTCATGGCGTAAAAGTCATGCATGTGAAAAAGATCGAATCGCTGATGTCTTTATAGTTCGGCCTCAAGTCATAAATTTTTATGCAATTGCGCCAATTCTTTTCATGAGGGTCGACCATGTAAGAATGCATCCACACACCAAACATTTTTGTTCTGAAACTTATACTTTTGAGAATAGCTCTCATGGCGTAAAAGTCATGCATGTGAAAAAGATCGAATCGCTGATGTCTTTATAGTTCGGCCTCAAGTCATGAATTTTTATGCAATTGCGCCAATTCTTTTCATGAGGGTCGACCATGTAAGAATGTATCCACACACCAAACATTTTTGTTCTGAAACTAATACTTTTGAGAATAGCTCTCATGGCGTAAAAGTCATGCATGTGAAAAAGATCGAATCGCTGATGTCTTTATAGTTCGACCTCAAGTCATGAATTTTTATGCAATTGCGCCAATTCTTTTCATGAGGGTCGACCAAGTAAGAATGCATCCACACAGCAAATATTTTTGTTCTGAAACTAATACTTTTGAGAATAGCTCTCATGGCGTAAAAGTCATGCATGTGAAAAAGATCGAATCGCTGATGTCTTTATAGTTCGGCCTCAAGTCATGAATTTTTATGCAATTGCGCCAATTCTTTTCATGAGGGTCGACCATGTAAGAATGCATCTACACACCAAATATTTTTGTTCTGAAACTAATACTTTTGAGAATAGCTCTCATGGCGTAAAAGTCATGCATGTGAAAAAGATCGAATCGCTGATGTCTTTATAGTTCGGCCTCAAGTCATGAATTTTGATGCAATTGCGCCAATTCTTTTCATGAGGGTCGACCATGTAAGAATGCACCCACACACCAAATATTTTTGTTCTGAAACTAATACTTTTGAGAATAGCTCTCATGGCGTAAAAGTCATGCATGTGAAAAAGATCGAATCGCTGATGTCTTTATAGTTCGGCCTCAAGTCATGAATGTTTATGCAATTGCGCCAATTCTTTTCATGAGGGTCGACCATGTAAGAATGCATCCACACAGCAAATATTTTTGTTCTGAAACTTATACTTTTGAGAATAGCTCTCATGGCGTAAAAGTCATGCATGTGAAAAAGATCGAATCGCTGATGTCTTTATAGTTCGGCCTCAAGTCATGAATTTTTATGCAATTGCGCCAATTCTTTTCATGAGGGTCGACCATGTAAGAATGCATCCACACACCAAACATTTTTGTTCTGAAACTAATACTTTTGAGAATAGCTCTCATGGCGTAAAAGTCATGCACGTGAAAAAGATCGAATCGCTGATGTCTTTATAGTTCGGCCTCAAGTCATGAATTTTTATGCAATTGCGCCAATTCTTTTCATGAGGGTCGACCATGTAAGAATGCATCCACACACCAAATATTTTTGTTCTGAAACTAATACTTTTGAGAATAGCTCTCATGGCGTAAAAGTCATGCATGAAAAAAAATTAGAATCGCTGATGTCTTTATAGTTCGGCCTCAAGTCATGAATTTTTATGCAATTGCGCCAATTCTTTTCATGAGGGTCGACCATGTAAGAATGCATCCACACACCAAATATTTTTGTTCTGAAACTAATACTTTTGAGAATAGCTCTCATGGCGTAAAAGTCATGCATGTGAAAAAGATCGAATCGCTGATGTCTTTATAGTTCGGCCTCAAGTCATGAATTTTTATGCAATTGCGCCAATTCTTTTCATGAGGGTCGACCATGTAAGAATGCATCCACACAGCAAATATTTTTGTTCTGAAACTTATACTTTTGAGAATAGCTCTCATGGCGTAAAAGTCATGCATGTGAAAAAGATCGAATCGCTGATGTCTTTATAGTTCGGCCTCAAGTCATGAATTTTTATGCAATTGCGCCAATTCTTTTCATGAGGGTCGACCATGTAAGAATGCATCCACACACCAAACATTTTTGTTCTGAAACTAATACTTTTGAGAATAGCTCTCATGGCGTAAAAGTCATGCACGTGAAAAAGATCGAATCGCTGATGTCTTTATAGTTCGGCCTCAAGTCATGAATTTTTATGCAATTGCGCCAATTCTTTTCATGAGGGTCGACCATGTAAGAATGCATCCACACACCAAATATTTTTGTTCTGAAACTAATACTTTTGAGAATAGCTCTCATGGCGTAAAAGTCATGCATGAAAAAAAATTAGAATCGCTGATGTCTTTATAGTTCGGCCTCAAGTCATGAATTTTTATGCAATTGCGCCAATTCTTTTCATGAGGGTCGACCATGTAAGAATGCATCCACACACCAAATATTTTTGTTCTGAAACTAATACTTTTGAGAATAGCTCTCATGGCGTAAAAGTCATGCATGTGAAAAAGATCGAATCGCTGATGTCTTTATAGTTCGGCCTCAAGTCATGAATTTTTATGCAATTGCGCCAATTCTTTTCATGAGGGTCGACCATGTAAGAATGCATCCACACAGCAAATATTTTTGTTCTGAAACTTATACTTTTGAGAATAGCTCTCATGGCGTAAAAGTCATGCATGTGAAAAAGATCGAATCGCTGATGTCTTTATAGTTCGGCCTCAAGTCATGAATTTTTATGCAATTGCGCCAATTCTTTTCATGAGGGTCGACCATGTAAGAATGCATCCACACAGCAAATATTTTTGTTCTGAAACTAATACTTTTGAGAATAGCTCTCATGGCGTAAAAGTCATGCATGTGAAAAAGATCGAATCGCTGATGTCTTTATAGTTCGGCCTCAAGTCATGAATTTTTATGCAATTGCGCCAATTCTTTTCATGAGGGTCGACCAGGTAAGAATGCATCCACACAGCAAATATTTTTGTTCTGAAACTTATACTTTTGAGAATAGCTCTCATGGCGTAAAAGTCATGCATGTGAAAAAGATCGAATCGCTGATGTCTTTATAGTTCGGCCTCAAGTCATAAATTTTTATGCAATTGCGCCAATTTTTTTCATGAGGGTCGACCAGGTCAGAATGCATCCACACACCAAACATTTTTGTTCTGAAACTAATACTTTTGAGAATAGCTCTCATGGCGTAAAAGTCATCCACGCGAAAAAATTAGAATCGCTGATGTCTTTATAGTTCGGCCTCAAGTCATGAATTTTTATGCAATTGCGCCAATTGTTTTCATAAGGGTCGACCAGGTACGACTGCATCCACACACCAAATATTTTTGTTCTGAAACTAATACTTTTGAGAATAGCTCTCATAGCGTAAAAGTCATGCATGTGAAAAAGATCGAATCGCTGTTGTATTTATAGTTCGGCCTCAAGTCATGAATTTTTATGCAATTGCGCCAATTCTTTTCATGAGGGTCGACCATGTAAGAATGCATCCACACACCAAACATTTTTGTTCTGAAACTAATACTTTTGAGAATAGCTCTCATGGCGTAAAAGTCATGCATGTGAAAAAGATCGAATCGCTGATGTCTTTATAGTTCGGCCTCAAGTCATGAATTTTTATGCAATTGCGCCAATTCTTTTCATGAGGGTCGACCATGTAAGAATGCATCCACACAGCAAATATTTTTGTTCTGAAACTTATACTTTTGAGAATAGCTCTCATGGCGTAAAAGTCATGCATGTGAAAAAGATCGAATCGCTGATGTCTTTATAGTTCGGCCTCAAGTCATGAATTTTTATGCAATTGCGCCAATTCTTTTCATGAGGGTCGACCATGTAAGAATGCATCCACACAGCAAATATTTTTGTTCTGAAACTAATACTTTTGAGAATAGCTCTCATGGCGTAAAAGTCATGCATGTGAAAAAGATCGAATCGCTGATGTCTTTATAGTTCGGCCTCAAGTCATGAATTTTTATGCAATTGCGCCAATTCTTTTCATGAGGGTCGACCAGGTAAGAATGCATCCACACAGCAAATATTTTTGTTCTGAAACTTATACTTTTGAGAATAGCTCTCATGGCGTAAAAGTCATGCATGTGAAAAAGATCGAATCGCTGATGTCTTTATAGTTCGGCCTCAAGTCATAAATTTTTATGCAATTGCGCCAATTTTTTTCATGAGGGTCGACCAGGTCAGAATGCATCCACACACCAAACATTTTTGTTCTGAAACTAATACTTTTGAGAATAGCTCTCATGGCGTAAAAGTCATCCACGCGAAAAAATTAGAATCGCTGATGTCTTTATAGTTCGGCCTCAAGTCATGAATTTTTATGCAATTGCGCCAATTGTTTTCATAAGGGTCGACCAGGTACGACTGCATCCACACACCAAATATTTTTGTTCTGAAACTAATACTTTTGAGAATAGCTCTCATAGCGTAAAAGTCATGCATGTGAAAAAGATCGAATCGCTGTTGTATTTATAGTTCGGCCTCAAGTCATGAATTTTTATGCAATTGCGCCAATTCTTTTCATGAGGGTCGACCATGTAAGAATGCATCCACACACCAAACATTTTTGTTCTGAAACTAATACTTTTGAGAATAGCTCTCATGGCGTAAAAGTCATGCATGTGAAAAAGATCGAATCGCTGATGTCTTTATAGTTCGGCCTCAAGTCATGAATTTTTATGCAATTGCGCCAATTCTTTTCATGAGGGTCGACCATGTAAGAATGCATCCACACAGCAAATATTTTTGTTCTGAAACTTATACTTTTGAGAATAGCTCTCATGGCGTAAAAGTCATGCATGTGAAAAAGATCGAATCGCTGATGTCTTTATAGTTCGGCCTCAAGTCATGAATTTTTATGCAATTGCGCCAATTCTTTTCATGAGGGTCGACCATGTAAGAATGCATCCACACACCAAACATTTTTGTTCTGAAACTAATACTTTTGAGAATAGCTCTCATGGCGTAAAAGTCATGCATGTGAAAAAGATCGAATCGCTGATGTCTTTATAGTTCGGCCTCAAGTCATGAATTTTTATGCAATTGCGCCAATTCTTTTCATGAGGGTCGACCATGTAAGAATGCATCCACACACCAAACATTTTTGTTCTGAAACTAATACTTTTGAGAATAGCTCTCATGGCGTAAAAGTCATGCATGTGAAAAAGATCGAATCGCTGATGTCTTTATAGTTCGACCTCAAGTCATGAATTTTTATGCAATTGCGCCAATTCTTTTCATGAGGGTCGACCAAGTAAGAATGCATCCACACAGCAAATATTTTTGTTCTGAAACTAATACTTTTGAGAATAGCTCTCATGGCGTAAAAGTCATGCATGTGAAAAAGATCGAATCGCTGATGTCTTTATAGTTCGGCCTCAAGTCATGAATTTTTATGCAATTGCGCCAATTCTTTTCATGAGGGTCGACCATGTAAGAATGCATCTACACACCAAATATTTTTGTTCTGAAACTAATACTTTTGAGAATAGCTCTCATGGCGTAAAAGTCATGCATGTGAAAAAGATCGAATCGCTGATGTCTTTATAGTTCGGCCTCAAGTCATGAATTTTTATGCAATTGCGCCAATTCTTTTCATGAGGGTCGACCATGTAAGAATGCATCCACACAGCAAATATTTTTGTTCTGAAACTAATACTTTTGAGAATAGCTCTCATGGCGTAAAAGTCATGCATGTGAAAAAGATCGAATCGCTGATGTCTTTATAGTTCGGCCTCAAGTCATGAATGTTTATGCAATTGCGCCAATTCTTTTCATGAGGGTCGACCATGTAAGAATGCATCCACACAGCAAATATTTTTGTTCTGAAACTTATACTTTTGAGAATAGCTCTCATGGCGTAAAAGTCATGCATGTGAAAAAGATCGAATCGCTGATGTCTTTATAGTTCGGCCTCAAGTCATGAATTTTTATGCAATTGCGCCAATTCTTTTCATGAGGGTCGACCATGTAAGAATGCATCCACACACCAAATATTTTTGTTCTGAAACTAATACTTTTGAGAATAGCTCTCATGGCGTAAAAGTCATGCACGTGAAAAAGATCGAATCGCTGATGTCTTTATAGTTCGGCCTCAAGTCATGAATTTTTATGCAATTGCGCCAATTCTTTTTATGAGGGTCGACCATGTAAGAATGCATCCACACACCAAATATTTTTGTTCTGAAACTAATACTTTTGAGAATAGCTCTCATGGCGTAAAAGTCATGCATGTGAAAAAGATCGAATCGCTGATGTCTTTATAGTTCGGCCTCAAGTCATGAATTTTTATGCAATTGCGCCAATTCTTTTCATGAGGGTCGACCATGTAAGAATTCATCCACACAGCAAATATTTTTGTTCTGAAACTAATACTTTTGAGAATAGCTCTCATGGCGTAAAAGTCATGCATGTGAAAAAGATCGAATCGCTGATGTCTTTATAGTTCGGCCTCAAGTCATGAATTTTTATGCAATTGCGCCAATTCTTTTCATGAGGGTCGACCATGTAAGAATGCATCCACACAGCAAATATTTTTGTTCTGAAACTTATACTTTTGAGAATAGCTCTCATGGCGTAAAAGTCATGCATGTGAAAAAGATCGAATCGCTGATGTCTTTATAGTTCGACCTCAAGTCATGAATTTTTATGCAATTGCGCCAATTCTTTTCATGAGGGTCGACCAAGTAAGAATGCATCCACACAGCAAATATTTTTGTTCTGAAACTAATACTTTTGAGAATAGCTCTCATGGCGTAAAAGTCATGCATGTGAAAAAGATCGAATCGCTGATGTCTTTATAGTTCGGCCTCAAGTCATGAATTTTTATGCAATTGCGCCAATTCTTTTCATGAGGGTCGACCATGTAAGAATGCATCTACACACCAAATATTTTTGTTCTGAAACTAATACTTTTGAGAATAGCTCTCATGGCGTAAAAGTCATGCATGTGAAAAAGATCGAATCGCTGATGTCTTTATAGTTCGGCCTCAAGTCATGAATTTTTATGCAATTGCGCCAATTCTTTTCATGAGGGTCGACCATGTAAGAATGCATCCACACAGCAAATATTTTTGTTCTGAAACTAATACTTTTGAGAATAGCTCTCATGGCGTAAAAGTCATGCATGTGAAAAAGATCGAATCGCTGATGTCTTTATAGTTCGGCCTCAAGTCATGAATGTTTATGCAATTGCGCCAATTCTTTTCATGAGGGTCGACCATGTAAGAATGCATCCACACAGCAAATATTTTTGTTCTGAAACTTATACTTTTGAGAATAGCTCTCATGGCGTAAAAGTCATGCATGTGAAAAAGATCGAATCGCTGATGTCTTTATAGTTCGGCCTCAAGTCATGAATTTTTATGCAATTGCGCCAATTCTTTTCATGAGGGTCGACCATGTAAGAATGCATCCACACACCAAATATTTTTGTTCTGAAACTAATACTTTTGAGAATAGCTCTCATGGCGTAAAAGTCATGCACGTGAAAAAGATCGAATCGCTGATGTCTTTATAGTTCGGCCTCAAGTCATGAATTTTTATGCAATTGCGCCAATTCTTTTCATGAGGGTCGACCATGTAAGAATGCATCCACACACCAAATATTTTTGTTCTGAAACTAATACTTTTGAGAATAGCTCTCATGGCGTAAAAGTCATGCATGAAAAAAAATTAGAATCGCTGATGTCTTTATAGTTCGGCCTCAAGTCATGAATTTTTATGCAATTGCGCCAATTCTTTTCATGAGGGTCGACCATGTAAGAATGCATCCACACACCAAATATTTTTGTTCTGAAACTAATACTTTTGAGAATAGCTCTCATGGCGTAAAAGTCATGCATGTGAAAAAGATCGAATCGCTGATGTCTTTATAGTTCGGCCTCAAGTCATGAATTTTTATGCAATTGCGCCAATTCTTTTCATGATGGTCGACCATGTAAGAATGCATCCACACAGCAAATATTTTTGTTCTGAAACTTATACTTTTGAGAATAGCTCTCATGGCGTAAAAGTCATGCATGTGAAAAAGATCGAATCGCTGATGTCTTTATAGTTCGGCCTCAAGTCATGAATTTTTATGCAATTGCGCCAATTCTTTTCATGAGGGTCGACCATGTAAGAATGCATCCACACAGCAAACATTTTTGTTCTGAAACTAATACTTTTGAGAATAGCTCTCATGGCGTAAAAGTCATGCATGTGAAAAAGATCGAATCGCTGATGTCTTTATAGTTCGACCTCAAGTCATGAATTTTTATGCAATTGCGCCAATTCTTTTCATGAGGGTCGACCAAGTAAGAATGCATCCACACAGCAAATATTTTTGTTCTGAAACTAATACTTTTGAGAATAGCTCTCATGGCGTAAAAGTCATGCATGTGAAAAAGATCGAATCGCTGATGTCTTTATAGTTCGGCCTCAAGTCATGAATTTTTATGCAATTGCGCCAATTCTTTTCATGAGGGTCGACCATGTAAGAATGCATCTACACACCAAATATTTTTGTTCTGAAACTAATACTTTTGAGAATAGCTCTCATGGCGTAAAAGTCATGCATGTGAAAAAGATCGAATCGCTGATGTCTTTATAGTTCGGCCTCAAGTCATGAATTTTTATGCAATTGCGCCAATTCTTTTCATGAGGGTCGACCATGTAAGAATGCATCCACACAGCAAATATTTTTGTTCTGAAACTAATACTTTTGAGAATAGCTCTCATGGCGTAAAAGTCATGCATGTGAAAAAGATCGAATCGCTGATGTCTTTATAGTTCGGCCTCAAGTCATGAATGTTTATGCAATTGCGCCAATTCTTTTCATGAGGGTCGACCATGTAAGAATGCATCCACACAGCAAATATTTTTGTTCTGAAACTTATACTTTTGAGAATAGCTCTCATGGCGTAAAAGTCATGCATGTGAAAAAGATCGAATCGCTGATGTCTTTATAGTTCGGCCTCAAGTCATGAATTTTTATGCAATTGCGCCAATTCTTTTCATGAGGGTCGACCATGTAAGAATGCATCCACACACCAAATATTTTTGTTCTGAAACTAATACTTTTGAGAATAGCTCTCATGGCGTAAAAGTCATGCACGTGAAAAAGATCGGATCGCTGATGTCTTTATAGTTCGGCCTCAAGTCATGAATTTTTATGCAATTGCGCCAATTCTTTTTATGAGGGTCGACCATGTAAGAATGCATCCACACACCAAATATTTTTGTTCTGAAACTAATACTTTTGAGAATAGCTCTCATGGCGTAAAAGTCATGCATGTGAAAAAGATCGAATCGCTGATGTCTTTATAGTTCGGCCTCAAGTCATGAATTTTTATGCAATTGCGCCAATTCTTTTCATGAGGGTCGACCATGTAAGAATTCATCCACACAGCAAATATTTTTGTTCTGAAACTAATACTTTTGAGAATAGCTCTCATGGCGTAAAAGTCATGCATGTGAAAAAGATCGAATCGCTGATGTCTTTATAGTTCGGCCTCAAGTCATGAATTTTTATGCAATTGCGCCAATTCTTTTCATGAGGGTCGACCATGTAAGAATGCATCCACACAGCAAATATTTTTGTTCTGAAACTTATACTTTTGAGAATAGCTCTCATGGCGTAAAAGTCATGCATGTGAAAAAGATCGAATCGCTGATGTCTTTATAGTTCGACCTCAAGTCATGAATTTTTATGCAATTGCGCCAATTCTTTTCATGAGGGTCGACCAAGTAAGAATGCATCCACACAGCAAATATTTTTGTTCTGAAACTAATACTTTTGAGAATAGCTCTCATGGCGTAAAAGTCATGCATGTGAAAAAGATCGAATCGCTGATGTCTTTATAGTTCGGCCTCAAGTCATGAATTTTTATGCAATTGCGCCAATTCTTTTCATGAGGGTCGACCATGTAAGAATGCATCTACACACCAAATATTTTTGTTCTGAAACTAATACTTTTGAGAATAGCTCTCATGGCGTAAAAGTCATGCATGTGAAAAAGATCGAATCGCTGATGTCTTTATAGTTCGGCCTCAAGTCATGAATTTTTATGCAATTGCGCCAATTCTTTTCATGAGGGTCGACCATGTAAGAATGCATCCACACAGCAAATATTTTTGTTCTGAAACTAATACTTTTGAGAATAGCTCTCATGGCGTAAAAGTCATGCATGTGAAAAAGATCGAATCGCTGATGTCTTTATAGTTCGGCCTCAAGTCATGAATTTTTATGCAATTGCGCCAATTCTTTTCATGAGGGTCGACCATGTAAGAATTCATCCACACACCAAATATTTTTGTTCTGAAACTAATACTTTTGAGAATAGCTCTCATGGCGTAAAAGTCATGCATGTGAAAAAGATCGAATCGCTGATGTCTTTATAGTTCGGCCTCAAGTCATGAATTTTTATGCAATTGCGCCAATTCTTTTCATGAGGATCGACCATGTAAGAATGCATCCACACACCAAATATTTTTGTTCTGAAACTTATACTTTTGAGAATAGCTCTCATGGCGTAAAAGTCATGCATGTGAAAAAGATCGAATCGCTGATGTCTTTATAGTTCGGCCTCAAGTCATGAATTTTTATGCAATTGCGCCAATTCTTTTCATGAGGGTCGACCATGTAAGAATGCATCCACACACCAAATATTTTTGTTCTGAAACTTATACTTTTGAGAATAGCTCTCATGGCGTAAAAGTCATGCATGTGAAAAAGATCGAATCGCTGATGTCTTTATAGTTCGACCTCAAGTCATGAATTTTTATGCAATTGCGCCAATTCTTTTCATGAGGGTCGACCATGTAAGAATGCATCCACACACCAAATATTTTTGTTCTGAAACTAATACTTTTGAGAATAGCTCTCATGGCGTAAAAGTCATGCATGTGAAAAAGATCGAATCGCTGATGTCTTTATAGTTCGGCCTCAAGTCATGAATTTTTATGCAATTGCGCCAATTCTTTTCATGAGGGTCGACCATGTAAGAATGCATCCACACACCAAACATTTTTGTTCTGAAACTAATACTTTTGAGAATAGCTCTCATGGCGTAAAAGTCATGCATGTGAAAAAGATCGAATCGCTGATGTCTTTATAGTTCGACCTCAAGTCATGAATTTTTATGCAATTGCGCCAATTCTTTTCATGAGGGTCGACCAAGTAAGAATGCATCCACACAGCAAATATTTTTGTTCTGAAACTAATACTTTTGAGAATAGCTCTCATGGCGTAAAAGTCATGCATGTGAAAAAGATCGAATCGCTGATGTCTTTATAGTTCGGCCTCAAGTCATGAATTTTTATGCAATTGCGCCAATTCTTTTCATGAGGGTCGACCATGTAAGAATGCATCTACACACCAAATATTTTTGTTCTGAAACTAATACTTTTGAGAATAGCTCTCATGGCGTAAAAGTCATGCATGTGAAAAAGATCGAATCGCTGATGTCTTTATAGTTCGGCCTCAAGTCATTTATTTTTATGCAATTGCGCCAATTCTTTTCATGAGGGTTGACCATGTAAGAATGCACCCACACACCAAATATTTTTGTTCTGAAACTAATACTTTTGAGAATAGCTCTCATGGCGTAAAAGTCATGCATGTGAAAAAGATCGAATCGCTGATGTCTTTATAGTTCGGCCTCAAGTCATGAATGTTTATGCAATTGCGCCAATTCTTTTCATGAGGGTCGACCATGTAAGAATGCATCCACACAGCAAATATTTTTGTTCTGAAACTTATACTTTTGAGAATAGCTCTCATGGCGTAAAAGTCATGCATGTGAAAAAGATCGAATCGCTGATGTCTTTATAGTTCGGCCTCAAGTCATGAATTTTTATGCAATTGCGCCAATTCTTTTCATGAGGGTCGACCATGTAAGAATGCATCCACACACCAAATATTTTTGTTCTGAAACTAATACTTTTGAGAATAGCTCTCATGGCGTAAAAGTCATGCACGTGAAAAAGATCGAATCGCTGATGTCTTTATAGTTCGGCCTCAAGTCATGAATTTTTATGCAATTGCGCCAATTCTTTTTATGAGGGTCGACCATGTAAGAATGCATCCACACACCAAATATTTTTGTTCTGAAACTAATACTTTTGAGAATAGCTCTCATGGCGTAAAAGTCATGCATGAAAAAAAATTAGAATCGCTGATGTCTTTATAGTTCGGCCTCAAGTCATGAATTTTTATGCAATTGCGCCAATTCTTTTCATGAGGGTCGACCATGTAAGAATGCATCCACACAGCAAATATTTTTGTTCTGAAACTAATACTTTTGAGAATAGCTCTCATGGCGTAAAAGTCATGCATGTGAAAAAGATCGAATCGCTGATGTCTTTATAGTTCGGCCTCAAGTCATGAATTTTTATGCAATTGCGCCAATTCTTTTCATGATGGTCGACCATGTAAGAATGCATCCACACAGCAAATATTTTTGTTCTGAAACTAATACTTTTGAGAATAGCTCTCATGGCGTAAAAGTCATGCATGTGAAAAAGATCGAATCGCTGATGTCTTTATAGTTCGGCCTCAAGTCATGAATTTTTATGCAATTGCGCCAATTCTTTTCATGAGGGTCGACCATGTAAGAATGCATCCACACAGCAAATATTTTTGTTCTGAAACTTATACTTTTGAGAATAGCTCTCATGGCGTAAAAGTCATGCATGTGAAAAAGATCGAATCGCTGATGTCTTTATAGTTCGGCCTCAAGTCATGAATTTTTATGCAATTGCGCCAATTCTTTTCATGAGGGTCGACCATGTAAGAATGCATCCACACACCAAATATTTTTGTTCTGAAACTAATACTTTTGAGAATAGCTCTCATGGCGTAAAAGTCATGCATGTGAAAAAGATCGAATCGCTGATGTCTTTATAGTTCGGCCTCAAGTCATGAATTTTTATGCAATTGCGCCAATTCTTTTCATGAGGGTCGACCAGGTAAGAATGCATCCACACACCAAATATTTTTGTTCTGAAACTAATACTTTTGAGAATAGCTCTCATGGCGTAAAAGTCATCCACGCGAAAAAATTAGAATCGCTGATGTCTTTATAGTTCGGCCTCAAGTCATGAATTTTTATGCAATTGCGCCAATTGTTTTCATAAGGGTCGACCAGGTACGACTGCATCCACACACCAAATATTTTTGTTCTGAAACTAATACTTTTGAGAATAGCTCTCATGGCGTAAAAGTCATGCATGTGAAAAAGATCGAATCGCTGATGTCTTTATAGTTCGGCCTCAAGTCATGAATTTTTATGCAATTGCGCCAATTCTTTTCATGAGGGTCGACCATGTAAGAATTCATCCACACACCAAATATTTTTGTTCTGAATCTAATACTTTTGAGAATAGCTCTCATGGCGTAAAAGTCATGCATGTGAAAAAGATCGAATCGCTGATGTCTTTATAGTTCGGCCTCAAGTCATGAATTTTTATGCAATTGCGCCAATTCTTTTCATGAGGATCGACCATGTAAGAATGCATCCACACACCAAATATTTTTGTTCTGAAACTTATACTTTTGAGAATAGCTCTCATGGCGTAAAAGTCATGCATGTGAAAAAGATCGAATCGCTGATGTCTTTATAGTTCGGCCTCAAGTCATGAATTTTTATGCAATTGCGCCAATTCTTTTCATGAGGGTCGACCATGTAAGAATGCATCCACACAGCAAATATTTTTGTTCTGAAACTTATACTTTTGAGAATAGCTCTCATGGCGTAAAAGTCATGCATGTGAAAAAGATCGAATCGCTGATGTCTTTATAGTTCGGCCTCAAGTCATAAATTTTTATGCAATTGCGCCAATTTTTTTTATGAGGGTCGACCAGGTAAGAATGCATCCACACAGCAAATATTTTTGTTCTGAAACTAATACTTTTGAGAATAGCTCTCATGGCGTAAAAGTCATCCACGCGAAAAAATTAGAATCGCTGATGTCTTTATAGTTCGGCCTCAAGTCATGAATTTTTATGCAATTGCGCCAATTCTTTTCATGAGGGTCGACCAGGTACGACTGCATCCACACACCAAATATTTTTGTTCTGAAACTAATACTTTTGAGAATAGCTCTCATAGCGTAAAAGTCATGCATGTGAAAAAGATCGAATCGCTGTTGTATTTATAGTTCGGCCTCAAGTCATGAATTTTTATGCAATTGCGCCAATTCTTTTCATGAGGGTCGACCATGTAAGAATGCATCCACACACCAAACATTTTTGTTCTGAAACTAATACTTTTGAGAATAGCTCTCATGGCGTAAAAGTCATGCATGTGAAAAAGATCGAATCGCTGATGTCTTTATAGTTCGACCTCAAGTCATGAATTTTTATGCAATTGCGCCAATTCTTTTCATGAGGGTCGACCATGTAAGAATGCATCCACACAGCAAATATTTTTGTTCTGAAACTAATACTTTTGAGAATAGCTCTCATGGCGTAAAAGTCATGCATGTGAAAAAGATCGAATCGCTGATGTCTTTATAGTTCGGCCTCAAGTCATGAATTTTTATGCAATTGCGCCAATTCTTTTCATGAGGGTCGACCATGTAAGAATGCATCCACACAGCAAATATTTTTGTTCTGAAACTTATACTTTTGAGAATAGCTCTCATGGCGTAAAAGTCATGCATGTGAAAAAGATCGAATCGCTGATGTCTTTATAGTTCGGCCTCAAGTCATTAAATTTTTATGCAATTGCGCCAATTCTTTTCATGAGGGTCGACCATGTAAGAATGCATCCACACAGCAAATATTTTTGTTCTGAAACTAATACTTTTGAGAATAGCTCTCATGGCGTAAAAGTCATGCATGTGAAAAAGATCGAATCGCTGATGTCTTTATAGTTCGGCCTCAAGTCATGAATTTTTATGCAATTGCGCCAATTCTTTTCATGAGGGTCGACCATGTAAGAATGCATCCACACACCAAATATTTTTGTTCTGAAACTAATACTTTTGAGAATAGCTCTCATGGCGTAAAAGTCATGCATGTGAAAAAGATCGAATCGCTGATGTCTTTATAGTTCGGCCTCAAGTCATGAATTTTTATGCAATTGCGCCAATTCTTTTCATGAGGATCGACCATGTAAGAATGCATCCACACACCAAATATTTTTGTTCTGAAACTTATACTTTTGAGAATAGCTCTCATGGCGTAAAAGTCATGCATGTGAAAAAGATCGAATCGCTGATGTCTTTATAGTTCGACCTCAAGTCATGAATTTTTATGCAATTGCGCCAATTCTTTTCATGAGGGTCGACCATGTAAGAATGCATCCACACAGCAAATATTTTTGTTCTGAAACTAATACTTTTGAGAATAGCTCTCATGGCGTAAAAGTCATGCATGTGAAAAAGATCGAATCGCTGATGTCTTTATAGTTCGGCCTCAAGTCATGAATTTTTATGCAATTGCGCCAATTCTTTTCATGAGGATCGACCATGTAAGAATGCATCCACACACCAAATATTTTTGTTCTGAAACTTATACTTTTGAGAATAGCTCTCATGGCGTAAAAGTCATGCATGTGAAAAAGATCGAATCGCTGATGTCTTTATAGTTCGACCTCAAGTCATGAATTTTTATGCAATTGCGCCAATTCTTTTCATGAGGGTCGACCATGTAAGAATGCATCCACACAGAAAATATTTTTGTTCTGAAACTAATACTTTTGAGAATAGCTCTCATGGCGTAAAAGTCATGCACGTGAAAAAGATCGAATCGCTGATGTCTTTATAGTTCGGCCTCAAGTCATGAATTTTTATGCAATTGCGCCAATTCTTTTCATGAGGGTCGACCATGTAAGAATGCATCCACACACCAAATATTTTTGTTCTGAAACTTATACTTTTGAGAATAGCTCTCATGGCGTAAAAGTCATGCATGTGAAAAAGATCGAATCGCTGATGTCTTTATAGTTCGGCCTCAAGTCATGAATTTTTATGCAATTGCGCCAATTCTTTTCATGAGGGTCGACCATGTAAGAATGCATCCACACACCAAATATTTTTGTTCTGAAACTTATACTTTTGAGAATAGCTCTCATGGCGTAAAAGTCATGCATGTGAAAAAGATCGAATCGCTGATGTCTTTATAGTTCGGCCTCAAGTCATGAATTTTTATGCAATTGCGCCAATTCTTTTCATGAGGGTCGACCATGTAAGAATGCATCCACACACCAAATATTTTTGTTCTGAAACTTATACTTTTGAGAATAGCTCTCATGGCGTAAAAGTCATGCATGTGAAAAAGATCGAATCGCTGATGTCTTTATAGTTCGGCCTCAAGTCATAAATTTTTATGCAATTGCGCCAATTTTTTTCATGAGGGTCGACCAGGTAAGAATGCATCCACACAGCAAATATTTTTGTTCTGAAACTAATACTTTTGAGAATAGCTCTCATGGCGTAAAAGTCATGCATGAAAAAAAATTAGAATCGCTGATGTCTTTATAGTTCGGCCTCAAGTCATGAATTTTTATGCAATTGCGCCAATTGTTTTCATGAGGGTCGACCAGGTACGACTGCATCCACACACCAAATATTTTTGTTCTGAAACTAATACTTTTGAGAATAGCTCTCCTAGCGTAAAAGTCATGCATGTGAAAAAGATCGAATCGCTGTTGTATTTATAGTTCGGCCTCTAGTCATGAATTTTTATGCAATTGCGCCAATTCTTTTCATGAGGGTCGACCATGTAAGAATGCATCCACACACCAAACATTTTTGTTCTGAAACTAATACTTTTGAGAATAGCTCTCATGGCGTAAAAGTCATGCATGTGAAAAAGATCGAATCGCTGATGTCTTTATAGTTCGACCTCAAGTCATGAATTTTTATGCAATTGCGCCAATTCTTTTCATGAGGGTCGACCATGTAAGAATGCATCCACACAGCAAATATTTTTGTTCTGAAACTAATACTTTTGAGAATAGCTCTCATGGCGTAAAAGTCATGCATGTGAAAAAGATCGAATCGCTGATGTCTTTATAGTTCGGCCTCAAGTCATGAATTTTTATGCAATTGCGCCAATTCTTTTCATGAGGGTCGACCATGTAAGAATGCATCCACACAGCAAATATTTTTGTTCTGAAACTTATACTTTTGAGAATAGCTCTCATGGCGTAAAAGTCATGCATGTGAAAAAGATCGAATCGCTGATGTCTTTATAGTTCGGCCTCAAGTCATTAAATTTTTATGCAATTGCGCCAATTCTTTTCATGAGGGTCGACCATGTAAGAATGCATCCACACACCAAATATTTTTGTTCTGAAACTAATACTTTTGAGAATAGCTCTCATGGCGTAAAAGTCATGCATGTGAAAAAGATCGAATCGCTGATGTCTTTATAGTTCGGCCTCAAGTCATGAATTTTTATGCAATTGCGCCAATTCTTTTCATGAGGGTCGACCATGTAAGAATGCATCCACACAGCAAATATTTTTGTTCTGAAACTAATACTTTTGAGAATAGCTCTCATGGCGTAAAAGTCATGCATGTGAAAAAGATCGAATCGCTGATGTCTTTATAGTTCGGCCTCAAGTCATGAATTTTTATGCAATTGCGCCAATTCTTTTCATGAGGATCGACCATGTAAGAATGCATCCACACACCAAATATTTTTGTTCTGAAACTTATACTTTTGAGAATAGCTCTCATGGCGTAAAAGTCATGCATGTGAAAAAGATCGAATCGCTGATGTCTTTATAGTTCGACCTCAAGTCATGAATTTTTATGCAATTGCGCCAATTCTTTTCATGAGGGTCGACCATGTAAGAATGCATCCACACAGCAAATATTTTTGTTCTGAAACTAATACTTTTGAGAATAGCTCTCATGGCGTAAAAGTCATGCACGTGAAAAAGATCGAATCGCTGATGTCTTTATAGTTCGGCCTCAAGTCATGAATTTTTATGCAATTGCGCCAATTCTTTTCATGAGGGTCGACCATGTAAGAATGCATCCACACACCAAATATTTTTGTTCTGAAACTTATACTTTTGAGAATAGCTCTCATGGCGTAAAAGTCATGCATGTGAAAAAGATCGAATCGCTGATGTCTTTATAGTTCGGCCTCAAGTCATGAATTTTTATGCAATTGCGCCAATTCTTTTCATGAGGGTCGACCATGTAAGAATGCATCCACACAGCAAATATTTTTGTTCTCAAACTTATACTTTTGAGAATAGCTCTCATGGCGTAAAAGTCATGCATGTGAAAAAGATCGAATCGCTGATGTCTTTATAGTTCGGCCTCAAGTCATGAATTTTTATGCAATTGCGCCAATTCTTTTCATGAGGGTCGACCATGTAAGAATGCATCCACACACCAAATATTTTTGTTCTGAAACTTATACTTTTGAGAATAGCTCTCATGGCGTAAAAGTCATGCATGTGAAAAAGATCGAATCGCTGATGTCTTTATAGTTCGGCCTCAAGTCATAAATTTTTATGCAATTGCGCCAATTTTTTTCATGAGGGTCGACCAGGTAAGAATGCATCCACACACCAAATATTTTTGTTCTGAAACTAATACTTTTGAGAATAGCTCTCATGGCGTAAAAGTCATCCACGCGAAAAAATTAGAATCGCTGATGTCTTTATAGTTCGGCCTCAAGTCATGAATTTTTATGCAATTGCGCCAATTGTTTTCATGAGGGTCGACCAGGTACGACTGCATCCACACACCAAATTTTTTTGTTCTGAAACTAATACTTTTGAGAATAGCTCTCATAGCGTAAAAGTCATGCATGTGAAAAAGATCGAATCGCTGTTGTATTTATAGTTCGGCCTCAAGTCATGAATTTTTATGCAATTGCGCCAATTCTTTTCATGAGGGTCGACCATGTAAGAATGCATCCACACACCAAACATTTTTGTTCTGAAACTAATACTTTTGAGAATAGCTCTCATGGCGTAAAAGTCATGCATGTGAAAAAGATCGAATCGCTGATGTCTTTATAGTTCGACCTCAAGTCATGAATTTTTATGCAATTGCGCCAATTCTTTTCATGAGGGTCGACCATGTAAGAATGCATCCACACAGCAAATATTTTTGTTCTGAAACTAATACTTTTGAGAATAGCTCTCATGGCGTAAAAGTCATGCATGTGAAAAAGATCGAATCGCTGATGTCTTTATAGTTCGGCCTCAAGTCATGAATTTTTATGCAATTGCGCCAATTCTTTTCATGAGGGTCGACCATGTAAGAATGCATCCACACACCAAATATTTTTGTTCTGAAACTTATACTTTTGAGAATAGCTCTCATGGCGTAAAAGTCATGCATGTGAAAAAGATCGAATCGCTGATGTCTTTATAGTTCGACCTCAAGTCATGAATTTTTATGCAATTGCGCCAATTCTTTTCATGAGGGTCGACCATGTAAGAATGCATCCACACAGCAAATATTTTTGTTCTGAAACTAATACTTTTGAGAATAGCTCTCATGGCGTAAAAGTCATGCATGTGAAAAAGATCGAATCGCTGATGTCTTTATAGTTCGGCCTCAAGTCATGAATTTTTATGCAATTGCGCCAATTCTTTTCATGAGGGTCGACCATGTAAGAATGCATCCACACACCAAATATTTTTGTTCTGAAACTTATACTTTTGAGAATAGCTCTCATGGCGTAAAAGTCATGCATGTGAAAAAGATCGAATCGCTGATGTCTTTATAGTTCGGCCTCAAGTCATGAATTTTTATGCAATTGCGCCAATTCTTTTCATGAGGATCGACCATGTAAGAATGCATCCACACAGCAAATATTTTTGTTCTGAAACTTATACTTTTGAGAATAGCTCTCATGGCGTAAAAGTCATGCATGTGAAAAAGATCGAATCGCTGATGTCTTTATAGTTCGGCCTCAAGTCATGAATTTTTATGCAATTGCGCCAATTCTTTTCATGAGGGTCGACCATGTAAGAATGCATCCACACAGCAAATATTTTTGTTCTGAAACTAATACTTTTGAGAATAGCTCTCATGGCGTAAAAGTCATGCATGTGAAAAAGATCGAATCGCTGATGTCTTTATAGTTCGGCCTCAAGTCATGAATTTTTATGCAATTGCGCCAATTCTTTTCATGAGGGTCGACCATGTAAGAATGCATCCACACACCAAACATTTTTGTTCTGAAACTTATACTTTTGAGAATAGCTCTCATGGCGTAAAAGTCATGCATGTGAAAAAGATCGAATCGCTGATGTCTTTATAGTTCGGCCTCAAGTCATGAATTTTTATGCAATTGCGCCAATTCTTTTCATGAGGGTCGACCATGTAAGAATGCATCCACACACCAAATATTTTTGTTCTGAAACTAATACTTTTGAGAATAGCTCTCATGGCGTAAAAGTCATCCACGCGAAAAAATTAGAATCGCTGATGTCTTTATAGTTCGGCCTCAAGTCATGAATTTTTATGCAATTGCGCCAATTGTTTTCATGAGGGTCGACCAGGTACGACTGCATCCACACAGCAAATATTTTTGTTCTGAAACTAATACTTTTGAGAATAGCTCTCATAGCGTAAAAGTCATGCATGTGAAAAAGATCGAATCGCTGTTGTATTTATAGTTCGGCCTCAAGTCATGAATTTTTATGCAATTGCGCCAATTCTTTTCATGAGGGTCGACCATGTAAGAATGCATCCACACACCAAACATTTTTGTTCTGAAACTAATACTTTTGAGAATAGCTCTCATGGCGTAAAAGTCATGCATGTGAAAAAGATCGAATCGCTGATGTCTTTATAGTTCGACCTCAAGTCATGAATTTTTATGCAATTGCGCCAATTCTTTTCATGAGGGTCGACCATGTAAGAATGCATCCACACAGCAAATATTTTTGTTCTGAAACTAATACTTTTGAGAATAGCTCTCATGGCGTAAAAGTCATGCATGTGAAAAAGATCGAATCGCTGATGTCTTTATAGTTCGACCTCAAGTCATGAATTTTTATGCAATTGCGCCAATTCTTTTCATGAGGGTCGACCATGTAAGAATGCATCCACACAGCAAATATTTTTGTTCTGAAACTTATACTTTTGAGAATAGCTCTCATGGCGTAAAAGTCATGCATGTGAAAAAGATCGAATCGCTGATGTCTTTATAGTTCGGCCTCAAGTCATGAATTTTTATGCAATTGCGCCAATTGTTTTCATGAGGGTCGACCATGTAAGAATGCATCCACACAGCAAATATTTTTGTTCTGAAACTTATACTTTTGAGAATAGCTCTCATGGCGTAAAAGTCATGCATGTGAAAAAGATCGAATCGCTGATGTCTTTATAGTTCGGCCTCAAGTCATGAATTTTTATGCAATTGCGCCAATTGTTTTCATGAGGGTCGACCATGTAAGAATGCATCCACACAGCAAATATTTTTGTTCTGAAACTAATACTTTTGAGAATAGCTCTCATGGCGTAAAAGTCATGCATGTGAAAAAGATCGAATCGCTGATGTCTTTATAGTTCGGCCTCAAGTCATGAATTTTTATGCAATTGCGCCAATTCTTTTCATGAGGGTCGACCATGTAAGAATGCATCCACACACCAAATATTTTTGTTCTGAAACTTATACTTTTGAGAATAGCTCTCATGGCGTAAAAGTCATGCATTTGAAAAAGATCGAATCGCTGATGTCTTTATAGTTCGGCCTCAAGTCATGAATTTTTATGCAATTGCGCCAATTTTTTTCATGAGGGTCGACCAGGTAAGAATGCATCCACACACCAAATATTTTTGTTCTGAAACTAATACATTTGAGAATAGCTCTCATGGCGTAAAAGTCATCCACGCGAAAAAATTAGAATCGCTGATGTCTTTATAGTTCGGCCTCAAGTCATGACTTTTTATGCAATTGCGCCAATTGTTTTCATGAGGGTCGACCAGGTACGACTGCATCCACACACCAAATATTTTTGTTCTGAAACTAATACTTTTGAGAATAGCTCTCATAGCGTAAAAGTCATGCATGTGAAAAAGATCGAATCGCTGTTGTATTTATAGTTCGGCCTCAAGTCATGAATTTTTATGCAATTGCGCCAATTCTTTTCATGAGGGTCGACCATGTAAGAATGCATCCACACACCAAACATTTTTGTTCTGAAACTAATACTTTTGAGAATAGCTCTCATGGCGTAAAAGTCATGCATGTGAAAAAGATCGAATCGCTGATGTCTTTATAGTTCGACCTCAAGTCATGAATTTTTATGCAATTGCGCCAATTCTTTTCATGAGGGTCGACCATGTAAGAATCCATCCACACAGCAAATATTTTTGTTCTGAAACTAATACTTTTGAGAATAGCTCTCATGGCGTAAAAGTCATGCATGTGAAAAAGATCGAATCGCTGATGTCTTTATAGTTCGGCCTCAAGTCATGAATTTTTATGCAATTGCGCCAATTCTTTTCATGAGGGTCGACCATGTTAGAATGCATCCACACAGCAAATATTTTTGTTCTGAAACTAATACTTTTGAGAATAGCTCTCATGGCGTAAAAGTCATGCATGTGAAAAAGATCGAATCGCTGATGTCTTTATAGTTCGGCCTCAAGTCATGAATTTTTATGCAATTGCGCCAATTGTTTTCATGAGGGTCGACCATGTAAGAATGCATCCACACAGCAAATATTTTTGTTCTGAAACTAATACTTTTGAGAATAGCTCTCATGGCGTAAAAGTCATGCATGTGAAAAAGATCGAATCGCTGATGTCTTTATAGTTCGGCCTCAAGTCATGAATTTTTATGCAATTGCGCCAATTCTTTTCATGAGGGTCGACCATGTAAGAATGCATCCACACACCAAATATTTTAGTTCTGAAACTTATACTTTTGAGAATAGCTCTCATGGCGTAAAAGTCATGCATGTGAAAAAGATCGAATCGCTGATGTCTTTATAGTTCGGCCTCAAGTCATAAATTTTTATGCAATTGCGCCAATTTTTTTCATGAGGGTCGACCAGGTAAGAATGCATCCACACAGCAAATATTTTTGTTCTGAAACTAATACTTTTGAGAATAGCTCTCATGGCGTAAAAGTCATCCACGCGAAAAAATTAGAATCGCTGATGTCTTTATAGTTCGGCCTCAAGTCATGAATTTTAATGCAATTGCGCCAATTGTTTTCATGAGGGTCGACCGGGTACGACTGCATCCACACACCAAATATTTTTGTTCTGAAACTAATACTTTTGAGAATAGCTCTCATAGCGTAAAAGTCATGCATGTGAAAAAGATCGAATCGCTGTTGTATTTATAGTTCGGCCTCAAGTCATGAATTTTTATGCAAATGCGCCAATTCTGTTCATGAGGGTCGACCATGTAAAAAAAGGATCCACACACCAAATATTTTTGTTCTGAAACTAATACTTTTGAGAATAGCTCTCATGGCGTAAAAGTCATGCATGTGAAAAAGATCGAATGGCTGATGTCTTTATAGTTCGGCCTTAAGTCATGAATGTTATGCAATTGCGCTAATTCTTTTCATGAGGGTCGACCATGTAAGAATCCATCCACACAGCAAATATTTTTGTTCTGAAACTAATACTTTTGAGAATAGCTCTCATGGCGTAAAAGTCATGCATGTGAAAAAGATCGAATCGCTGATGTCTTTATAGTTCGGCCTCAAGTCATGAATTTTTATGCAATTGCGCCAATTCTTTTTATGAGGGTCGACCATGTAAGAATGCATCCACACACCAAATATTTTTGTTCTGAAACTTATACTTTTGAGAATAGCTCTCATGGCGTAAAAGTCATGCATGTGAAAAAGATCGAATCGCTGATGTCTTTATAGTTCGGCCTCTAGTCATGAATTTTTATGCAATTGCGCCAATTTTTTTCATGAGGGTCGACCATGTAAGAATGCATCCACACACCAAACATTTTTGTTCTGAAACTAATACTTTTGAGAATAGCTCTCATGGCGTAAAAGTCATGCATGTGAAAAAGATCGAATCGCTGATGTCTTTATAGTTCGGCCTCAAGTCATGAATTTTTATGCAATTGCGCCAATTCTTTTCATGAGGGTCGACCATGTAAGAATGCATCCACACACCAAATATTTTTGTTCTGAAACTAATACTTTTGAGAATAGCTCTCATGGCGTAAAAGTCATGCATGTGAAAAAGATCGAATCGCTGATGTCTTTATAGTTCGGCCTCAAGTCATGAATTTTTATGCAATTGCGCCAATTCTTTTCATGAGGGTCGACCATGTAAGAATGCATCCACACACCAAATATTTTTGTTCTGAAACTAATACTTTTGAGAATAGCTCTCATGGCGTAAAAGTCATGCATGTGAAAAAGATCGAATCGCTGATGTCTTTATAGTTCGGCCTCAAGTCATGAATTTTTATGCAATTGCGCCAATTCTTTTCATGAGGGTCGACCATGTAAGAATGCATCCACACACCAAAAAATTTTGTTTTGAAACTTATACTTTTGAGAATAGCTCTCATGGCGTAAAAGTCATGCATTTGAAAAAGATCGAATCGCTGATGTCTTTATAGTTCGGCCTCAAGTCATGAATTTTTATGCAATTGCGCCAATTCTTTTCATGAGGGTCGACCATGTAAGAATGCATCCACACACCAAATATTTTTGTTCTGAAACTAATACTTTTGAGAATAGCTCTCATGGCGTAAAAGTCATGCATGTGAAAAAGATCGAATCGCTGATGTCTTTATAGTTCGGCCTCAAGTCATGAATTTTTATGCAATTGCGCCAATTCTTTTCATGAGGGTCGACCATGTAAGAATGCATCCACACACCAAATATTTTTGTTCTGAAACTAATACTTTTGAGAATAGCTCTCATGGCGTAAAAGTCATGCATGTGAAAAAGATCGAATCGCTGATGTCTTTATAGTTCGGCCTCAAGTCATGAATTTTTATGCAATTGCGCCAATTCTTTTCATGAGGGTCGACCATGTAAGAATGCATCCACACAGCAAATATTTTTGTTCTGAAATTTATACTTTTGAGAATAGCTCTCATGGCGTAAAAGTCATGCATGTGAAAAAGATCGAATCGCTGATGTCTTTATAGTTCGGCCTCAAGTCATGAATTTTTATGCAATTGCGCCAATTGTTTTCATGAGGGTCGACCATGTAAGAATGCATCCACACACCACATAATTTTGTTCTGAAACTAATACTTTTGAGAATAGCTCTCATGGCGTAAAAGTCATGCGTGTGAAAAAGATCGAATCGCTGATGTCTTTATAGTTCGGCCTCAAGTCATGAATTTTTATGCAATTGCGCCAATTCTGTTCATGAGGGTCGACCATGTAAGAATGGATCCACACACCAAATATTTTTGTTCTGAAACTTATATTTTTGAGAATAGCTCTCATGGCGTAAAAGTCATGCATGTGAAAAAGATCGAATGGCTGATGTCTTTATAGTTCGGCCTCTAGTCATGAATGTTATGCAATTGCGCTAATTCTTTTCATGAGGGTCGACCATGTAAGAATCCATCCACACAGCAAATATTTTTGTTCTGAAACTAATACTTTTGAGAATAGCTCTCATGGCGTAAAAGTCATGCATGTGAAAAAGATCGAATCGCTGATGTCTTTATAGTTCGGCCTCAAGTCATGAATTTTTATGCAATTGCGCCAATTCTTTTTATGAGGGTCGACCATGTAAGAATGCATCCACACACCAAATATTTTAGTTCTGAAACTTATACTTTTGAGAATAGCTCTCATGGCGTAAAAGTCATGCATGTGAAAAAGATCGAATCGCTGATGTCTTTATAGTTCGGCCTCTAGTCATGAATTTTTATGCAATTGCGCCAATTCTTTTCATGAGGGTCGACCATGTAAGAATCCATCCACACACCAAACATTTTTGTTCTGAAACTAATACTTTTGAGAATAGCTCTCATGGCGTAAAAGTCATGCATGTGAAAAAGATCGAATCGCTGATGTCTTTATAGTTCGGCCTCAAGTCATGAATGTTATGCAATTGCGCTAATTCTTTTCATGAGGGTCGACCATGTAAGAATCCATCCACACAGCAAATATTTTTGTTCTGAAACTAATACTTTTGAGAATAGCTCTCATGGCGTAAAAGTCATGCATGTGAAAAAGATCGAATCGCTGATGTCTTTATAGTTCGGCCTCAAGTCATGAATTTTTATGCAATTGCGCCAATTCTTTTTATGAGGGTCGACCATGTAAGAATGCATCCACACACCAAATATTTTAGTTCTGAAACTTATACTTTTGAGAATAGCTCTCATGGCGTAAAAGTCATGCATGTGAAAAAGATCGAATCGCTGATGTCTTTATAGTTCGGCCTCTAGTCATGAATTTTTATGCAATTGCGCCAATTTTTTTCATTAGGGTCGACCATGTAAGAATCCATCCACACACCAAACATTTTTGTTCTGAAACTAATACTTTTGAGAATAGCTCTCATGGCGTAAAAGTCATGCATGTGAAAAAGATCGAATCGCTGATGTCTTTATAGTTCGGCCTCAAGTCATGAATTTTTATGCAATTGCGCCAATTCTTTTCATGAGGGTCGACCATGTAAGAATGCATCCACACACCAAATATTTTTGTTCTGAAACTAATACTTTTGAGAATAGCTCTCATGGCGTAAAAGTCATGCATGTGAAAAAGATCGAATCGCTGATGTCTTTATAGTTCGGCCTCAAGTCATGAATTTTTATGCAATTGCGCCAATTCTTTTCATGAGGGTCGACCATGTAAGAATGCATCCACACACCAAATATTTTTGTTCTGAAACTAATACTTTTGAGAATAGCTCTCATGGCGTAAAAGTCATGCATGTGAAAAAGATCGAATCGCTGATGTCTTTATAGTTCGGCCTCAAGTCATGAATTTTTATGCAATTGCGCCAATTCTTTTCATGAGGGTCGACCATGTAAGAATGCATCCACACAGCAAATATTTTTGTTCTGAAACTTATACTTTTGAGAATAGCTCTCATGGCGTAAAAGTCATGCATGTGAAAAAGATCGAATCGCTGATGTCTTTATAGTTCGGCCTCAAGTCATGAATTTTTATGCAATTGCGCCAATTTTTTTGATGAGGGTCGACCATGTAAGAATGCATCCACACAGCAAATATTTTTGTTCTGAAACTAATACTTTTGAGAATAGCTCTCATGGCGTAAAAGTCATGCATGTGAAAAAGATCGAATCGCTGATGTCTTTATAGTTCGGCCTCAAGTCATGAATTTTTATGCAATTGCGCCAATTCTTTTCATGAGGGTCGACCATGTAAGAATGCATCCACACAGCAAATATTTTTGTTCTGAAACTAATACTTTTGAGAATAGCTCTCATGGCGTAAAAGTCATGCATGTGAAAAAGATCGAATCGCTGATGTCTTTATAGTTCGGCCTCAAGTCATGAATTTTTATGCAATTGCGCCAATTCTTTTCATGAGGGTCGACCATGTAAGAATGCATCCACACACCAAATATTTTTGTTCTGAAACTTATACTTTTGAGAATAGCTCTCATGGCGTAAAAGTCATGCATGTGAAAAAGATCGAATCGCTGATGTCTTTATAGTTCGGCCTCAAGTCATGAATTTTTATGCAATTGCGCCAATTGTTTTCATGAGGGTCGACCATGTAAGAATGCATCCACACACCACATAATTTTGTTCTGAAACTTATACTTTTGAGAATAGCTCTCATGGCGTAAAAGTCATGCATGTGAAAAAGATCGAATCGCTGATGTCTTTATAGTTCGGCCTCAAGTCATGAATTTTTATGCAATTGCGCCAATTCTGTTCATGAGGGTCGACCATGTAAGAATGGATCCACACACCAAATATTTTTGTTCTGAAACTTATATTTTTGAGAATAGCTCTCATGGCGTAAAAGTCATGCATGTGAAAAAGATCGAATCGCTGATGTCTTTATAGTTCGGCCTCAAGTCATGAATTTTTATGCAATTGCGCCAATTGTTTTCATGAGGGTCGACCATGTAAGAATGCATCCACACACCAAATATTTTTGTTCTGAAACTAATACTTTTGAGAATAGCTCTCATGGCGTAAAAGTCATGCATGTGAAAAAGATCGAATCGCTGATGTCTTTATAGTTCGGCCTCAAGTCATGAATTTTTATGCAATTGCGCCAATTCTTTTCATGAGGGTCGACCATGTAAGAATGCATCCACACACCAAACATTTTTGTTCTGAAACTAATACTTTTGAGAATAGCTCTCATGGCGTAAAAGTCATGCATGTGAAAAAGATCGAATCGCTGATGTCTTTATAGTTCGGCCTCAAGTCATGAATTTTTATGCAATTGCGCCAATTCTTTTCATGAGGGTCGACCATGTAAGAATGCATCCACACACCAAATATTTTTGTTCTGAAACTTATACTTTTGAGAATAGCTCTCATGGCGTAAAAGTCATGCATTTGAAAAAGATCGAATCGCTGATGTCTTTATAGTTCGGCCTCAAGTCATGAATTTTTATGCAATTGCGCCAATTGTTTTCATGAGGGTCGACCATGTAAGAATGCATCCACACAGCAAATATTTTTGTTCTGAAACTAATACTTTTGAGAATAGCTCTCATGGCGTAAAAGTCATGCATGTGAAAAAGATCGAATCGCTGATGTCTTTATAGTTCGGCCTCAAGTCATGAATTTTTATGCAATCGCGCCAATTGTTTTCATGAGGGTCGACCATGTAAGAATGCATCCACACAGCAAATATTTTTGTTCTGAAACTAATACTTTTGAGAATAGCTCTCATGGCGTAAAAGTCATGTATGTGAAAAAGATCGAATCGCTGATGTCTTTATAGTTCGGCCTCAAGTCATGAATTTTTATGCAATTGCGCCAATTCTTTTCATGAGGGTCGACCATGTAAGAATGCATCCACACAGCAAATATTTTTGTTCTGAAACTTATACTTTTGAGAATAGCTCTCATGGCGTAAAAGTCATGCATGTGAAAAAGATCGAATCGCTGATGTCTTTATAGTTCGGCCTCAAGTCATGAATTTTTATGCAATTGCGCCAATTGTTTTCATGAGGGTCGACCATGTAAGAATGCATCCACACACCACATAATTTTGTTCTGAAACTTATACTTTTGAGAATAGCTCTCATGGCGTAAAAGTCATGCATGTGAAAAAGATCGAATCGCTGATGTCTTTATAGTTCGGCCTCAAGTCATGAATTTTTATGCAATTGCGCCAATTCTGTTCATGAGGGTCGACCATGTAAGAATGGATCCACACAGCAAATATTTTTGTTCTGAAACTTATATTTTTGAGAATAGCTCTCATGGCGTAAAAGTCATGCATGTGAAAAAGATCGAATCGCTGATGTCTTTATAGTTCGGCCTCAAGTCATGAATGTTATGCAATTGCGCTAATTCTTTTCATGAGGGTCGACCATGTAAGAATCCATCCACACAGCAAATATTTTTGTTCTGAAACTAATACTTTTGAGAATAGCTCTCATGGCGTAAAAGTCATGCATGTGAAAAAGATCGAATCGCTGATGTCTTTATAGTTCGGCCTCAAGTCATGAATTTTTATGCAATTGCGCCAATTCTTTTCATGAGGGTCGACCATGTAAGAATGCATCCACACACCAAATATTTTTGTTCTGAAACTAATACTTTTGAGAATAGCTCTCATGGCGTAAAAGTCATGCATGTGAAAAAGATCGAATCGCTGATGTCTTTATAGTTCGGCCTCAAGTCATGAATTTTTATGCAATTGCGCCAATTCTTTTCATGAGGGTCGACCATGTAAGAATGCATCCACACACCAAATATTTTTGTTCTGAAACTAATACTTTTGAGAATAGCTCTCATGGCGTAAAAGTCATGCATGTGAAAAAGATCGAATCGCTGATGTCTTTATAGTTCGGCCTCAAGTCATGAATTTTTATGCAATTGCGCCAATTCTTTTCATGAGGGTCGACCATGTAAGAATGCATCCACACAGCAAATATTTTTGTTCTGAAACTTATACTTTTGAGAATAGCTCTCATGGCGTAAAAGTCATGCATGTGAAAAAGATCGAATCGCTGATGTCTTTATAGTTCGGCCTCAAGTCATGAATTTTTATGCAATTGCGCCAATTGTTTTCATGAGGGTCGACCATGTAAGAATGCATCCACACACCACATAATTTTGTTCTGAAACTTATACTTTTGAGAATAGCTCTCATGGCGTAAAAGTCATGCATGTGAAAAAGATCGAATCGCTGATGTCTTTATAGTTCGGCCTCAAGTCATGAATTTTTATGCAATTGCGCCAATTCTGTTCATGAGGGTCGACCATGTAAGAATGGATCCACACAGCAAATATTTTTGTTCTGAAACTTATATTTTTGAGAATAGCTCTCATGGCGTAAAAGTCATGCATGTGAAAAAGATCGAATCGCTGATGTCTTTATAGTTCGGCCTCAAGTCATGAATGTTATGCAATTGCGCTAATTCTTTTCATGAGGGTCGACCATGTAAGAATCCATCCACACAGCAAATATTTTTGTTCTGAAACTAATACTTTTGAGAATAGCTCTCATGGCGTAAAAGTCATGCATGTGAAAAAGATCGAATCGCTGATGTCTTTATAGTTCGGCCTCAAGTCATGAATTTTTATGCAATTGCGCCAATTCTTTTTATGAGGGTCGAAAATGTAAGAATGCATCCACACAGCAAATATTTTTGTTCTGAAACTTATACTTTTGAGAATAGCTCTCATGGCGTAAAAGTCATGCATGTGAAAAAGATCGAATCGCTGATGTCTTTATAGTTCGGCCTCTAGTCATGAATTTTTATGCAATTGCGCCAATTTTTTTCATGAGGGTCGACCATGTAAGAATGCATCCACACACGAAACATTTTTGTTCTGAAACTAATACTTTTGAGAATAGCTCTCATGGCGTAAAAGTCATGCATGTGAAAAAGATCGAATCGCTGATGTCTTTATAGTTCGGCCTGAAGTCATGAATTTTTATGCAATTGCGCCAATTCTTTTCATGAGGGTCGACCATGTAAGAATGCATCCACACACCAAATATTTTTGTTCTGAAACTAATACTTTTGAGAATAGCTCTCATGGCGTAAAAGTCATGCATGTGAAAAAGATCGAATCGCTGATGTCTTTATAGTTCGGCCTCAAGTCATGAATTTTTATGCAATTGCGCCAATTCTTTTCATGAGGGTCGACCATGTAAGAATGCATCCACACACCAAATATTTTTGTTCTGAAACTAATACTTTTGAGAATAGCTCTCATGGCGTAAAAGTCATGCATGTGAAAAAGATCGAATCGCTGATGTCTTTATAGTTCGGCCTCAAGTCATGAATTTTTATGCAATTGCGCCAATTCTTTTCATGAGGGTCGACCATGTAAGAATGCATCCACACACCAAATATTTTTGTTCTGAAACTTATACTTTTGAGAATAGCTCTCATGGCGTAAAAGTCATGCATTTGAAAAAGATCGAATCGCTGATGTCTTTATAGTTCGGCCTCAAGTCATGAATTTTTATGCAATTGCGCCAATTCTTTTCATGAGGGTCGACCATGTAAGAATGCATCCACACAGCAAATATTTTTGTTCTGAAACTAATACTTTTGAGAATAGCTCTCATGGCGTAAAAGTCATGCATGTGAAAAAGATCGAATCGCTGATGTCTTTATAGTTCGGCCTCAAGTCATGAATTTTTATGCAATTGCGCCAATTCTTTTCATGAGGGTCGACCATGTAAGAATGCATCCACACACCAAATATTTTTGTTCTGAAACTAATACTTTTGAGAATAGCTCTCATGGCGTAAAAGTCATGCATGTGAAAAAGATCGAATCGCTGATGTCTTTATAGTTCGGCCTCAAGTCATGAATTTTTATGCAATTGCGCCAATTCTTTTCATGAGGGTCGACCATGTAAGAATGCATCCACACACCAAATATTTTTGTTCTGAAACTAATACTTTTGAGAATAGCTCTCATGGCGTAAAAGTCATGCATGTGAAAAAGATCGAATCGCTGATGTCTTTATAGTTCGGCCTCAAGTCATGAATTTTTATGCAATTGCGCCAATTCTTTTCATGAGGGTCGACCATGTAAGAATGCATCCACACACCAAATATTTTTGTTCTGAAACTAATACTTTTGAGAATAGCTCTCATGGCGTAAAAGTCATGCATGTGAAAAAGATCGAATCGCTGATGTCTTTATAGTTCGGCCTCAAGTCATGAATTTTTATGCAATTGCGCCAATTCTTTTTATGAGGGTCGACCATGTAAGAATGCATCCACACAGCAAATATTTTTGTTCTGAAACTTATACTTTTGAGAATAGCTCTCATGGCGTAAAAGTCATGCATGTGAAAAAGATCGAATCGCTGATGTCTTTATAGTTCGGCCTCAAGTCATGAATTTTTATGCAATTGCGCCAATTCTTTTCATGAGGGTCGACCATGTAAGAATGCATCCACACACCAAATATTTTTGTTCTGAAACTAATACTTTTGAGAATAGCTCTCATGGCGTAAAAGTCATGCATGTGAAAAAGATCGAATCGCTGATGTCTTTATAGTTCGGCCTCAAGTCATGAATTTTTATGCAATTGCGCCAATTCTTTTCATGAGGGTCGACCATGTAAGAATGCATCCACACACCAAATATTTTTGTTCTGAAACTAATACTTTTGAGAATAGCTCTCATGGCGTAAAAGTCATGCATGTGAAAAAGATCGAATCGCTGATGTCTTTATAGTTCGGCCTCAAGTCATGAATTTTTATGCAATTGCGCCAATTCTTTTCATGAGGGTCGACCATGTAAGAATGCATCCACACACCAAATATTTTTGTTCTGAAACTAATACTTTTGAGAATAGCTCTCATGGCGTAAAAGTCATGCATGTGAAAAAGATCGAATCGCTGATGTCTTTATAGTTCGGCCTCAAGTCATGAATTTTTATGCAATTGCGCCAATTCTTTTTATGAGGGTCGACCATGTAAGAATGCATCCACACACCAAATATTTTTGTTCTGAAACTTATACTTTTGAGAATAGCTCTCATGGCGTAAAAGTCATGCATGTGAAAAAGATCGAATCGCTGATGTCTTTATAGTTCGGCCTCAAGTCATGAATTTTTATGCAATTGCGCCAATTTTTTTCATGAGGGTCGACCATGTAAGAATGCATCCATACACGAAACATTTTTGTTCTGAAACTAATACTTTTGAGAATAGCTCTCATGGCGTAAAAGTCATGCATGTGAAAAAGATCGAATCGCTGATGTCTTTATAGTTCGGCCTGAAGTCATGAATTTTTATGCAATTGCGCCAATTCTTTTCATGAGGGTCGACCATGTAAGAATGCATCCACACACCAAATATTTTTGTTCTGAAACTAATACTTTTGAGAATAGCTCTCATGGCGTAAAAGTCATGCATGTGAAAAAGATCGAATCGCTGATGTCTTTATAGTTCGGCCTCAAGTCATGAATTTTTATGCAATTGCGCCAATTCTTTTCATGAGGGTCGACCATGTAAGAATGCATCCACACACCAAATATTTTTGTTCTGAAACTAATACTTTTGAGAATAGCTCTCATGGCGTAAAAGTCATGCATGTGAAAAAGATCGAATCGCTGATGTCTTTATAGTTCGGCCTCAAGTCATGAATTTTTATGCAATTGCGCCAATTCTTTTTATGAGGGTCGACCATGTAAGAATGCATCCACACACCAAATATTTTTGTTCTGAAACTTATACTTTTGAGAATAGCTCTCATGGCGTAAAAGTCATGCATGTGAAAAAGATCGAATCGCTGATGTCTTTATAGTTCGGCCTCAAGTCATGAATTTTTATGCAATTGCGCCAATGTTTTTCATGAGGGTCGACCATGTAAGAATGCATCCATACACGAAACATTTTTGTTCTGAAACTAATACTTTTGAGAATAGCTCTCATGGCGTAAAAGTCATGCATGTGAAAAAGATCGAATCGCTGATGTCTTTATAGTTCGGCCTCAAGTCATGAATTTTTATGCAATTGCGCCAATTCTTTTCATGAGGGTCGACCATGTAAGAATGCATCCACACACCAAATATTTTTGTTCTGAAACTAATACTTTTGAGAATAGCTCTCATGGCGTAAAAGTCATGCATGTGAAAAAGATCGAATCGCTGATGTCTTTATAGTTCGGCCTCAAGTCATGAATTTTTATGCAATTGCGCCAATTCTTTTCATGAGGGTCGACCATGTAAGAATGCATCCACACACCAAATATTTTTGTTCTGAAACTAATACTTTTGAGAATAGCTCTCATGGCGTAAAAGTCATGCATGTGAAAAAGATCGAATCGCTGATGTCTTTATAGTTCGGCCTCAAGTCATGAATTTTTATGCAATTGCGCCAATTCTTTTCATGAGGGTCGACCATGTAAGAATGCATCCACACAGCAAATATTTTTGTTCTGAAACTTATACTTTTGAGAATAGCTCTCATGGCGTAAAAGTCATGCATGTGAAAAAGATCGAATCGCTGATGTCTTTATAGTTCGGCCTCAAGTCATGAATTTTTATGCAATTGCGCCAATTGTTTTCATGAGGGTCGACCATGTAAGAATGCATCCACACACCACATAATTTTGTTCTGAAACTTATACTTTTGAGAATAGCTCTCATGGCGTAAAAGTCATGCATGTGAAAAAGATCGAATCGCTGATGTCTTTATAGTTCGGCCTCAAGTCATGAATTTTTATGCAATTGCGCCAATTCTGTTCATGAGGGTCGACCATGTAAGAATGCATCCACACAGCAAATATTTTTGTTCTGAAACTTATATTTTTGAGAATAGCTCTCATGGCGTAAAAGTCATGCATGTGAAAAAGATCGAATCGCTGATGTCTTTATAGTTCGGCCTCAAGTCATGAATGTTATGCAATTGCGCTAATTCTTTTCATGAGGGTCGACCATGTAAGAATCCATCCACACAGCAAATATTTTTGTTCTGAAACTAATACTTTTGAGAATAGCTCTCATGGCGTAAAAGTCATGCATGTGAAAAAGATCGAATCGCTGATGTCTTTATAGTTCGGCCTCAAGTCATGAATTTTTATGCAATTGCGCCAATTCTTTTTATGAGGGTCGAAAATGTAAGAATGCATCCACACAGCAAATATTTTTGTTCTGAAACTTATACTTTTGAGAATAGCTCTCATGGCGTAAAAGTCATGCATGTGAAAAAGATCGAATCGCTGATGTCTTTATAGTTCGGCCTCTAGTCATGAATTTTTATGCAATTGCGCCAATTTTTTTCATGAGGGTCGACCATGTAAGAATGCATCCACACACGAAACATTTTTGTTCTGAAACTAATACTTTTGAGAATAGCTCTCATGGCGTAAAAGTCATGCATGTGAAAAAGATCGAATCGCTGATGTCTTTATAGTTCGGCCTCAAGTCATGAATTTTTATGCAATTGCGCCAATTCTTTTCATGAGGGTCGACCATGTAAGAATGCATCCACACACCAAATATTTTTGTTCTGAAACTAATACTTTTGAGAATAGCTCTCATGGCGTAAAAGTCATGCATGTGAAAAAGATCGAATCGCTGATGTCTTTATAGTTCGGCCTCAAGTCATGAATTTTTATGCAATTGCGCCAATTCTTTTCATGAGGGTCGACCATGTAAGAATGCATCCACACACCAAATATTTTTGTTCTGAAACTAATACTTTTGAGAATAGCTCTCATGGCGTAAAAGTCATGCATGTGAAAAAGATCGAATCGCTGATGTCTTTATAGTTCGGCCTCAAGTCATGAATTTTTATGCAATTGCGCCAATTCTTTTCATGAGGGTCGACCATGTAAGAATGCATCCACACACCAAATATTTTTGTTCTGAAACTTATACTTTTGAGAATAGCTCTCATGGCGTAAAAGTCATGCATTTGAAAAAGATCGAATCGCTGATGTCTTTATAGTTCGGCCTCAAGTCATGAATTTTTATGCAATTGCGCCAATTCTTTTCATGAGGGTCGACCATGTAAGAATGCATCCACACAGCAAATATTTTTGTTCTGAAACTAATACTTTTGAGAATAGCTCTCATGGCGTAAAAGTCATGCATGTGAAAAAGATCGAATCGCTGATGTCTTTATAGTTCGGCCTCAAGTCATGAATTTTTATGCAATTGCGCCAATTCTTTTCATGAGGGTCGACCATGTAAGAATGCATCCACACACCAAATATTTTTGTTCTGAAACTAATACTTTTGAGAATAGCTCTCATGGCGTAAAAGTCATGCATGTGAAAAAGATCGAATCGCTGATGTCTTTATAGTTCGGCCTCAAGTCATGAATTTTTATGCAATTGCGCCAATTCTTTTCATGAGGGTCGACCATGTAAGAATGCATCCACACACCAAATATTTTTGTTCTGAAACTTATACTTTTGAGAATAGCTCTCATGGCGTAAAAGTCATGCATTTGAAAAAGATCGAATCGCTGATGTCTTTATAGTTCGGCCTCAAGTCATGAATTTTTATGCAATTGCGCCAATTCTTTTCATGAGGGTCGACCATGTAAGAATGCATCCACACAGCAAATATTTTTGTTCTGAAACTAATACTTTTGAGAATAGCTCTCATGGCGTAAAAGTCATGCATGTGAAAAAGATCGAATCGCTGATGTCTTTATAGTTCGGCCTCAAGTCATGAATTTTTATGCAATTGCGCCAATTCTTTTCATGAGGGTCGACCATGTAAGAATGCATCCACACAGCAAATATTTTTGTTCTGAAACTAATACTTTTGAGAATAGCTCTCATGGCGTAAAAGTCATGCATGTGAAAAAGATCGAATCGCTGATGTCTTTATAGTTCGGCCTCAAGTCATGAATTTTTATGCAATTGCGCCAATTCTTTTCATGAGGGTCGACCATGTAAGAATGCATCCACACAGCAAATATTTTTGTTCTGAAACTTATACTTTTGAGAATAGCTCTCATGGCGTAAAAGTCATGCATGTGAAAAAGATCGAATCGCTGATGTCTTTATAGTTCGGCCTCAAGTCATGAATTTTTATGCAATTGCGCCAATTCTTTTCATGAGGGTCGACCATGTAAGAATGCATCCACACACCAAATATTTTTGTTCTGAAACTAATACTTTTGAGAATAGCTCTCATGGCGTAAAAGTCATGCATGTGAAAAAGATCGAATCGCTGATGTCTTTATAGTTCGGCCTCAAGTCATGAATTTTTATGCAATTGCGCCAATTCTTTTCATGAGGGTCGACCATGTAAGAATGCATCCACACAGCAAATATTTTTGTTCTGAAACTAATACTTTTGAGAATAGCTCTCATGGCGTAAAAGTCATGCATGTGAAAAAGATCGAATCGCTGATGTCTTTATAGTTCGGCCTCAAGTCATGAATTTTTATGCAATTGCGCCAATTCTTTTCATGAGGGTCGACCATGTAAGAATGCATCCACACACCAAATATTTTTGTTCTGAAACTAATACTTTTGAGAATAGCTCTCATGGCGTAAAAGTCATGCATGTGAAAAAGATCGAATCGCTGATGTCTTTATAGTTCGGCCTCAAGTCATGAATTTTTATGCAATTGCGCCAATTCTTTTTATGAGGGTCGACCATGTAAGAATGCATCCACACAGCAAATATTTTTGTTCTGAAACTTATACTTTTGAGAATAGCTCTCATGGCGTAAAAGTCATGCATGTGAAAAAGATCGAATCGCTGATGTCTTTATAGTTCGGCCTCAAGTCATGAATTTTTATGCAATTGCGCCAATTCTTTTCATGAGGGTCGACCATGTAAGAATGCATCCACACACCAAATATTTTTGTTCTGAAACTTATACTTTTGAGAATAGCTCTCATGGCGTAAAAGTCATGCATTTGAAAAAGATCGAATCGCTGATGTCTTTATAGTTCGGCCTCAAGTCATGAATTTTTATGCAATTGCGCCAATTCTTTTCATGAGGGTCGACCATGTAAGAATGCATCCACACACCAAATATTTTTGTTCTGAAACTAATACTTTTGAGAATAGCTCTCATGGCGTAAAAGTCATGCATGTGAAAAAGATCGAATCGCTGATGTCTTTATAGTTCGGCCTCAAGTCATGAATTTTTATGCAATTGCGCCAATTCTTTTCATGAGGGTCGACCATGTAAGAATGCATCCACACACCAAATATTTTTGTTCTGAAACTAATACTTTTGAGAATAGCTCTCATGGCGTAAAAGTCATGCATGTGAAAAAGATCGAATCGCTGATGTCTTTATAGTTCGGCCTCAAGTCATGAATTTTTATGCAATTGCGCCAATTCTTTTCATGAGGGTCGACCATGTAAGAATGCATCCACACAGCAAATATTTTTGTTCTGAAACTTATACTTTTGAGAATAGCTCTCATGGCGTAAAAGTCATGCATGTGAAAAAGATCGAATCGCTGATGTCTTTATAGTTCGGCCTCAAGTCATGAATTTTTATGCAATTGCGCCAATTCTTTTCATGAGGGTCGACCATGTAAGAATGCATCCACACACCAAATATTTTTGTTCTGAAACTAATACTTTTGAGAATAGCTCTCATGGCGTAAAAGTCATGCATGTGAAAAAGATCGAATCGCTGATGTCTTTATAGTTCGGCCTCAAGTCATGAATTTTTATGCAATTGCGCCAATTCTTTTCATGAGGGTCGACCATGTAAGAATGCATCCACACAGCAAATATTTTTGTTCTGAAACTAATACTTTTGAGAATAGCTCTCATGGCGTAAAAGTCATGCATGTGAAAAAGATCGAATCGCTGATGTCTTTATAGTTCGGCCTCAAGTCATGAATTTTTATGCAATTGCGCCAATTGTTTTCATGAGGGTCGACCATGTAAGAATGCATCCACACACCAAATATTTTTGTTCTGAAACTAATACTTTTGAGAATAGCTCTCATGGCGTAAAAGTCATGCATGTGAAAAAGATCGAATCGCTGATGTCTTTATAGTTCGGCCTCAAGTCATGAATTTTTATGCAATTGCGCCAATTCTTTTTATGAGGGTCGACCATGTAAGAATGCATCCACACAGCAAATATTTTTGTTCTGAAACTTATACTTTTGAGAATAGCTCTCATGGCGTAAAAGTCATGCATGTGAAAAAGATCGAATCGCTGATGTCTTTATAGTTCGGCCTCAAGTCATGAATTTTTATGCAATTGCGCCAATTCTTTTCATGAGGGTCGACCATGTAAGAATGCATCCACACACCAAATATTTTTGTTCTGAAACTAATACTTTTGAGAATAGCTCTCATGGCGTAAAAGTCATGCATGTGAAAAAGATCGAATCGCTGATGTCTTTATAGTTCGGCCTCAAGTCATGAATTTTTATGCAATTGCGCCAATTCTTTTCATGAGGGTCGACCATGTAAGAATGCATCCACACACCAAATATTTTTGTTCTGAAACTAATACTTTTGAGAATAGCTCTCATGGCGTAAAAGTCATGCATGTGAAAAAGATCGAATCGCTGATGTCTTTATAGTTCGGCCTCAAGTCATGAATTTTTATGCAATTGCGCCAATTCTTTTCATGAGGGTCGACCATGTAAGAATGCATCCACACAGCAAATATTTTTGTTCTGAAACTAATACTTTTGAGAATAGCTCTCATGGCGTAAAAGTCATGCATGTGAAAAAGATCGAATCGCTGATGTCTTTATAGTTCGGCCTCAAGTCATGAATTTTTATGCAATTGCGCCAATTCTTTTTATGAGGGTCGACCATGTAAGAATGCATCCACACAGCAAATATTTTTGTTCTGAAACTTATACTTTTGAGAATAGCTCTCATGGCGTAAAAGTCATGCATGTGAAAAAGATCGAATCGCTGATGTCTTTATAGTTCGGCCTCAAGTCATGAATTTTTATGCAATTGCGCCAATTTTTTTCATGAGGGTCGACCATGTAAGAATGCATCCATACACGAAACATTTTTGTTCTGAAACTAATACTTTTGAGAATAGCTCTCATGGCGTAAAAGTCATGCATGTGAAAAAGATCGAATCGCTGATGTCTTTATAGTTCGGCCTCAAGTCATGAATTTTTATGCAATTGCGCCAATTCTTTTCATGAGGGTCGACCATGTAAGAATGCATCCACACAGCAAATATTTTTGTTCTGAAACTAATACTTTTGAGAATAGCTCTCATGGCGTAAAAGTCATGCATGTGAAAAAGATCGAATCGCTGATGTCTTTATAGTTCGGCCTCAAGTCATGAATTTTTATGCAATTGCGCCAATTGTTTTCATGAGGGTCGACCATGTAAGAATGCATCCACACAGCAAATATTTTTGTTCTGAAACTTATACTTTTGAGAATAGCTCTCATGGCGTAAAAGTCATGCATGTGAAAAAGATCGAATCGCTGATGTCTTTATAGTTCGGCCTCAAGTCATGAATTTTTATGCAATTGCGCCAATTTTTTTCATGAGGGTCGACCATGTAAGAATGCATCCATACACGAAACATTTTTGTTCTGAAACTAATACTTTTGAGAATAGCTCTCATGGCGTAAAAGTCATGCATGTGAAAAAGATCGAATCGCTGATGTCTTTATAGTTCGGCCTCAAGTCATGAATTTTTATGCAATTGCGCCAATTCTTTTCATGAGGGTCGACCATGTAAGAATGCATCCACACACCAAATATTTTTGTTCTGAAACTAATACTTTTGAGAATAGCTCTCATGGCGTAAAAGTCATGCATGTGAAAAAGATCGAATCGCTGATGTCTTTATAGTTCGGCCTCAAGTCATGAATTTTTATGCAATTGCGCCAATTCTTTTCATGAGGGTCGACCATGTAAGAATGCATCCACACACCACATAATTTTGTTCTGAAACTTATACTTTTGAGAATAGCTCTCATGGCGTAAAAGTCATGCATGTGAAAAAGATCGAATCGCTGATGTCTTTATAGTTCGGCCTCAAGTCATGAATTTTTATGCAATTGCGCCAATTCTGTTCATGAGGGTCGACCATGTAAGAATGCATCCACACAGCAAATATTTTTGTTCTGAAACTTATATTTTTGAGAATAGCTCTCATGGCGTAAAAGTCATGCATGTGAAAAAGATCGAATCGCTGATGTCTTTATAGTTCGGCCTCAAGTCATGAATGTTATGCAATTGCGCTAATTCTTTTCATGAGGGTCGACCATGTAAGAATCCATCCACACAGCAAATATTTTTGTTCTGAAACTAATACTTTTGAGAATAGCTCTCATGGCGTAAAAGTCATGCATGTGAAAAAGATCGAATCGCTGATGTCTTTATAGTTCGGCCTCAAGTCATGAATTTTTATGCAATTGCGCCAATTCTTTTTATGAGGGTCGAAAATGTAAGAATGCATCCACACAGCAAATATTTTTGTTCTGAAACTTATACTTTTGAGAATAGCTCTCATGGCGTAAAAGTCATGCATGTGAAAAAGATCGAATCGCTGATGTCTTTATAGTTCGGCCTCTAGTCATGAATTTTTATGCAATTGCGCCAATTTTTTTCATGAGGGTCGACCATGTAAGAATGCATCCACACACGAAACATTTTTGTTCTGAAACTAATACTTTTGAGAATAGCTCTCATGGCGTAAAAGTCATGCATGTGAAAAAGATCGAATCGCTGATGTCTTTATAGTTCGGCCTCAAGTCATGAATTTTTATGCAATTGCGCCAATTCTTTTCATGAGGGTCGACCATGTAAGAATGCATCCACACACCAAATATTTTTGTTCTGAAACTAATACTTTTGAGAATAGCTCTCATGGCGTAAAAGTCATGCATGTGAAAAAGATCGAATCGCTGATGTCTTTATAGTTCGGCCTCAAGTCATGAATTTTTATGCAATTGCGCCAATTCTTTTCATGAGGGTCGACCATGTAAGAATGCATCCACACACCAAATATTTTTGTTCTGAAACTAATACTTTTGAGAATAGCTCTCATGGCGTAAAAGTCATGCATGTGAAAAAGATCGAATCGCTGATGTCTTTATAGTTCGGCCTCAAGTCATGAATTTTTATGCAATTGCGCCAATTCTTTTCATGAGGGTCGACCATGTAAGAATGCATCCACACACCAAATATTTTTGTTCTGAAACTTATACTTTTGAGAATAGCTCTCATGGCGTAAAAGTCATGCATTTGAAAAAGATCGAATCGCTGATGTCTTTATAGTTCGGCCTCAAGTCATGAATTTTTATGCAATTGCGCCAATTCTTTTCATGAGGGTCGACCATGTAAGAATGCATCCACACACCAAATATTTTTGTTCTGAAACTAATACTTTTGAGAATAGCTCTCATGGCGTAAAAGTCATGCATGTGAAAAAGATCGAATCGCTGATGTCTTTATAGTTCGGCCTCAAGTCATGAATTTTTATGCAATTGCGCCAATTCTTTTCATGAGGGTCGACCATGTAAGAATGCATCCACACACCAAATATTTTTGTTCTGAAACTAATACTTTTGAGAATAGCTCTCATGGCGTAAAAGTCATGCATGTGAAAAAGATCGAATCGCTGATGTCTTTATAGTTCGGCCTCAAGTCATGAATTTTTATGCAATTGCGCCAATTGTTTTCATGAGGGTCGACCATGTAAGAATGCATCCACACACCAAATATTTTTGTTCTGAAACTAATACTTTTGAGAATAGCTCTCATGGCGTAAAAGTCATGCATGTGAAAAAGATCGAATCGCTGATGTCTTTATAGTTCGGCCTCAAGTCATGAATTTTTATGCAATTGCGCCAATTCTTTTCATGAGGGTCGACCATGTAAGAATGCATCCACACACCAAATATTTTTGTTCTGAAACTAATACTTTTGAGAATAGCTCTCATGGCGTAAAAGTCATGCATGTGAAAAAGATCGAATCGCTGATGTCTTTATAGTTCGGCCTCAAGTCATGAATTTTTATGCAATTGCGCCAATTCTTTTCATGAGGGTCGACCATGTAAGAATGCATCCACACACCAAATATTTTTGTTCTGAAACTAATACTTTTGAGAATAGCTCTCATGGCGTAAAAGTCATGCATGTGAAAAAAGATCGAATCGCTGATGTCTTTATAGTTCGGCCTCAAGTCATGAATTTTTATGCAATTGCGCCAATTCTTTTTATGAGGGTCGACCATGTAAGAATGCATCCACACAGCAAATATTTTTGTTCTGAAACTTATACTTTTGAGAATAGCTCTCATGGCGTAAAAGTCATGCATGTGAAAAAGATCGAATCGCTGATGTCTTTATAGTTCGGCCTCAAGTCATGAATTTTTATGCAATTGCGCCAATTTTTTTCATGAGGGTCGACCATGTAAGAATGCATCCATACACGAAACATTTTTGTTCTGAAACTAATACTTTTGAGAATAGCTCTCATGGCGTAAAAGTCATGCATGTGAAAAAGATCGAATCGCTGATGTCTTTATAGTTCGGCCTCAAGTCATGAATTTTTATGCAATTGCGCCAATTGTTTTCATGAGGGTCGACCATGTAAGAATGCATCCACACACCAAATATTTTTGTTCTGAAACTAATACTTTTGAGAATAGCTCTCATGGCGTAAAAGTCATGCATGTGAAAAAGATCGAATCGCTGATGTCTTTATAGTTCGGCCTCAAGTCATGAATTTTTATGCAATTGCGCCAATTCTTTTCATGAGGGTCGACCATGTAAGAATGCATCCACACAGCAAATATTTTTGTTCTGAAACTAATACTTTTGAGAATAGCTCTCATGGCGTAAAAGTCATGCATGTGAAAAAGATCGAATCGCTGATGTCTTTATAGTTCGGCCTCAAGTCATGAATTTTTATGCAATTGCGCCAATTCTTTTCATGAGGGTCGACCATGTAAGAATGCATCCACACACCAAATATTTTTGTTCTGAAACTAATACTTTTGAGAATAGCTCTCATGGCGTAAAAGTCATGCATGTGAAAAAGATCGAATCGCTGATGTCTTTATAGTTCGGCCTCAAGTCATGAATTTTTATGCAATTGCGCCAATTCTTTTCATGAGGGTCGACCATGTAAGAATGCATCCACACACCAAATATTTTTGTTCTGAAACTTATACTTTTGAGAATAGCTCTCATGGCGTAAAAGTCATGCATTTGAAAAAGATCGAATCGCTGATGTCTTTATAGTTCGGCCTCAAGTCATGAATTTTTATGCAATTGCGCCAATTCTTTTCATGAGGGTCGACCATGTAAGAATGCATCCACACACCAAATATTTTTGTTCTGAAACTAATACTTTTGAGAATAGCTCTCATGGCGTAAAAGTCATGCATGTGAAAAAGATCGAATCGCTGATGTCTTTATAGTTCGGCCTCAAGTCATGAATTTTTATGCAATTGCGCCAATTCTTTTCATGAGGGTCGACCATGTAAGAATGCATCCACACACCAAATATTTTTGTTCTGAAACTAATACTTTTGAGAATAGCTCTCATGGCGTAAAAGTCATGCATGTGAAAAAGATCGAATCGCTGATGTCTTTATAGTTCGGCCTCAAGTCATGAATTTTTATGCAATTGCGCCAATTGTTTTCATGAGGGTCGACCATGTAAGAATGCATCCACACACCAAATATTTTTGTTCTGAAACTAATACTTTTGAGAATAGCTCTCATGGCGTAAAAGTCATGCATGTGAAAAAGATCGAATCGCTGATGTCTTTATAGTTCGGCCTCAAGTCATGAATTTTTATGCAATTGCGCCAATTCTTTTCATGAGGGTCGACCATGTAAGAATGCATCCACACACCAAATATTTTTGTTCTGAAACTAATACTTTTGAGAATAGCTCTCATGGCGTAAAAGTCATGCATGTGAAAAAGATCGAATCGCTGATGTCTTTATAGTTCGGCCTCAAGTCATGAATTTTTATGCAATTGCGCCAATTCTTTTCATGAGGGTCGACCATGTAAGAATGCATCCACACACCAAATATTTTTGTTCTGAAACTAATACTTTTGAGAATAGCTCTCATGGCGTAAAAGTCATGCATGTGAAAAAAGATCGAATCGCTGATGTCTTTATAGTTCGGCCTCAAGTCATGAATTTTTATGCAATTGCGCCAATTCTTTTTATGAGGGTCGACCATGTAAGAATGCATCCACACAGCAAATATTTTTGTTCTGAAACTTATACTTTTGAGAATAGCTCTCATGGCGTAAAAGTCATGCATGTGAAAAAGATCGAATCGCTGATGTCTTTATAGTTCGGCCTCAAGTCATGAATTTTTATGCAATTGCGCCAATTTTTTTCATGAGGGTCGACCATGTAAGAATGCATCCATACACGAAACATTTTTGTTCTGAAACTAATACTTTTGAGAATAGCTCTCATGGCGTAAAAGTCATGCATGTGAAAAAGATCGAATCGCTGATGTCTTTATAGTTCGGCCTCAAGTCATGAATTTTTATGCAATTGCGCCAATTGTTTTCATGAGGGTCGACCATGTAAGAATGCATCCACACACCAAATATTTTTGTTCTGAAACTAATACTTTTGAGAATAGCTCTCATGGCGTAAAAGTCATGCATGTGAAAAAGATCGAATCGCTGATGTCTTTATAGTTCGGCCTCAAGTCATGAATTTTTATGCAATTGCGCCAATTCTTTTCATGAGGGTCGACCATGTAAGAATGCATCCACACAGCAAATATTTTTGTTCTGAAACTAATACTTTTGAGAATAGCTCTCATGGCGTAAAAGTCATGCATGTGAAAAAGATCGAATCGCTGATGTCTTTATAGTTCGGCCTCAAGTCATGAATTTTTATGCAATTGCGCCAATTCTTTTCATGAGGGTCGACCATGTAAGAATGCATCCACACACCAAATATTTTTGTTCTGAAACTAATACTTTTGAGAATAGCTCTCATGGCGTAAAAGTCATGCATGTGAAAAAGATCGAATCGCTGATGTCTTTATAGGTCGGCCTCAAGTCATGAATTTTTATGCAATTGCGCCAATTCTTTTCATGAGGGTCGACCATGTAAGAATGCATCCACACACCAAATATTTTTGTTCTGAAACTTATACTTTTGAGAATAGCTCTCATGGCGTAAAAGTCATGCATGTGAAAAAGATCGAATCGCTGATGTCTTTATAGTTCGGCCTCAAGTCATGAATTTTTATGCAATTGCGCCAATTGTTTTCATGAGGGTCGACCATGTAAGAATGCATCCACACACCAAATATTTTTGTTCTGAAACTAATACTTTTGAGAATAGCTCTCATGGCGTAAAAGTCATGCATGTGAAAAAGATCGAATCGCTGATGTCTTTATAGTTCGGCCTCAAGTCATGATTTTTTATGCAATTGCGCCAATTGTTTTCATGTGGGTCGACCATGTAAGAATGCATCCACACACCAAATATTTTTGTTCTGAAACTAATACTTTTGAGAATAGCTCTCATGGCGTAAAAGTCATGCATGTGAAAAAGATCGAATCGCTGATGTCTTTATAGTTCGGCCTCAAGTCATGAATTTTTATGCAATTGCGCCAATTCTGTTCATGAGGGTCGACCAAGTAAGAATGCATCCACACAGCAAATATTTTTGTTCTGAAACTAATACTTTTGAGAATAGCTCTCATGGCGTAAAAGTCATGCATGTGAAAAAGATCGAATCGCTGATGTCTTTATAGTTCGGCCTCAAGTCATGATTTTTTATGCAATTGCGCCAATTGTTTTCATGAGGGTCGACCATGTAAGAATGCATCCACACACCAAATATTTTTGTTCTGAAACTAATACTTTTGAGAATAGCTCTCATGGCGTAAAAGTCATGCATGTGAAAAAGATCGAATCGCTGATGTCTTTATAGTTCGGCCTCAAGTCATGAATTTTTATGCAATTGCGCCAATTCTTTTCATGAGGGTCGACCATGTAAGAATGCATCCACACAGCAAATATTTTTGTTCTGAAACTAATACTTTTGAGAATAGCTCTCATGGCGTAAAAGTCATGCATGTGAAAAAGATCGAATCGCTGATGTCTTTATAGTTCGGCCTCAAGTCATGAATTTTTATGCAATTGCGCCAATTCTTTTCATGAGGGTCGACCATGTAAGAATGCATCCACACAGCAAATATTTTTGTTCTGAAACTAATACTTTTGAGAATAGCTCTCATGGCGTAAAAGTCATGCATGTGAAAAAGATCGAATCGCTGATGTCTTTATAGGTCGGCCTCAAGTCATGAATTTTTATGCAATTGCGCCAATTCTTTTCATGAGGGTCGACCATGTAAGAATGCATCCACACACCAAATATTTTTGTTCTGAAACTTATACTTTTGAGAATAGCTCTCATGGCGTAAAAGTCATGCATGTGAAAAAGATCGAATCGCTGATGTCTTTATAGTTCGGCCTCAAGTCATGAATTTTTATGCAATTGCGCCAATTGTTTTCATGAGGGTCGACCATGTAAGAATGCATCCACACACCAAATATTTTTGTTCTGAAACTAATACTTTTGAGAATAGCTCTCATGGCGTAAAAGTCATGCATGTGAAAAAGATCGAATCGCTGATGTCTTTATAGTTCGGCCTCAAGTCATGATTTTTTATGCAATTGCGCCAATTGTTTTCATGTGGGTCGACCATGTAAGAATGCATCCACACACCAAATATTTTTGTTCTGAAACTAATACTTTTGAGAATAGCTCTCATGGCGTAAAAGTCATGCATGTGAAAAAGATCGAATCGCTGATGTCTTTATAGTTCGGCCTCAAGTCATGAATTTTTATGCAATTGCGCCAATTCTGTTCATGAGGGTCGACCAAGTAAGAATGCATCCACACAGCAAATATTTTTGTTCTGAAACTAATACTTTTGAGAATAGCTCTCATGGCGTAAAAGTCATGCATGTGAAAAAGATCGAATCGCTGATGTCTTTATAGTTCGGCCTCAAGTCATGATTTTTTATGCAATTGCGCCAATTGTTTTCATGAGGGTCGACCATGTAAGAATGCATCCACACACCAAATATTTTTGTTCTGAAACTAATACTTTTGAGAATAGCTCTCATGGCGTAAAAGTCATGCATGTGAAAAAGATCGAATCGCTGATGTCTTTATAGTTCGGCCTCAAGTCATGAATTTTTATGCAATTGCGCCAATTCTTTTCATGAGGGTCGACCATGTAAGAATGCATCCACACAGCAAATATTTTTGTTCTGAAACTAATACTTTTGAGAATAGCTCTCATGGCGTAAAAGTCATGCATGTGAAAAAGATCGAATCGCTGATGTCTTTATAGTTCGGCCTCAAGTCATGAATTTTTATGCAATTGCGCCAATTCTTTTCCTGAGGGTCGACCATGTAAGAATGCATCCACACACCAATTATTTTTGTTCTGAAACTTATACTTTTGAGAATAGCTCTCATGGCGTAAAAGTCATGCATGTGAAAAAGATCGAATCGCTGATGTCTTTATAGTTCGGCCTCAAGTCATGAATTTTTATGCAATTGCGCCAATTCTTTTCATGAGGGTCGACCATGTAAGAATGCATCCACACAGCAAATATTTTTGTTCTGAAACTAATACTTTTGAGAATAGCTCTCATGGCGTAAAAGTCATGCATGTGAAAAAGATCGAATCGCTGATGTCTTTATAGTTCGGCTCGGCCTCAAGTCATGAATTTTTATGCAATTGCGCCAATTCTTTTCATGAGGGTCGACCATGTAAGAATGCATCCACACAGCAAATATTTTTGTTCTGAAACTTATACTTTTGAGAATAGCTCTCATGGCGTAAAAGTCATGCATGTGAAAAAGATCGAATCGCTGATGTCTTTATAGTTCGGCCTCAAGTCATGAATTTTTATGCAATTGCGCCAATTGTTTTCATGAGGGTCGACCATGTAAGAATGCATCCACACACCACATAATTTTGTTCTGAAACTTATACTTTTGAGAATAGCTCTCATGGCGTAAAAGTCATGCATGTGAAAAAGATCGAATCGCTGATGTCTTTATAGTTCGGCCTCAAGTCATGATTTTTTATGCAATTGCGCCAATTCTTTTCATGAGGGTCGACCATGTAAGAATGCATCCACACAGCAAATATTTTTGTTCTGAAACTAATACTTTTGAGAATAGCTCTCATGGCGTAAAAGTCATGCATGTGAAAAAGATCGAATCGCTGATGTCTTTATAGTTCGGCCTCAAGTCATGAATTTTTATGCAATTGCGCCAATTCTTTTCATGAGGGTCGACCATGTAAGAATGCATCCACACACCAATTATTTTTGTTCTGAAACTTATACTTTTGAGAATAGCTCTCATGGCGTAAAAGTCATGCATGTGAAAAAGATCGAATCGCTGATGTCTTTATAGTTCGGCCTCAAGTCATGAATTTTTATGCAATTGCGCCAATTCTTTTCATGAGGGTCGACCATGTAAGAATGCATCCACACAGCAAATATTTTTGTTCTGAAACTAATACTTTTGAGAATAGCTCTCATGGCGTAAAAGTCATGCATGTGAAAAAGATCGAATCGCTGATGTCTTTATAGTTCGGCTCGGCCTCAAGTCATGAATTTTTATGCAATTGCGCCAATTCTTTTCATGAGGGTCGACCATGTAAGAATGCATCCACACAGCAAATATTTTTGTTCTGAAACTAATACTTTTGAGAATAGCTCTCATGGCGTAAAAGTCATGCATGTGAAAAAGATCGAATCGCTGATGTCTTTATAGTTCGGCCTCAAGTCATGAATTTTTATGCAATTGCGCCAATTGTTTTCATGAGGGTCGACCATGTAAGAATGCATCCACACACCACATAATTTTGTTCTGAAACTTATACTTTTGAGAATAGCTCTCATGGCGTAAAAGTCATGCATGTGAAAAAGATCGAATCGCTGATGTCTTTATAGTTCGGCCTCAAGTCATGAATTTTTATGCAATTGCGCCAATTCTGTTCATGAGGGTCGACCATGTAAGAATGGATCCACACAGCAAATATTTTTGTTCTGAAACTTATATTTTTGAGAATAGCTCTCATGGCGTAAAAGTCATGCATGTGAAAAAGATCGAATGGCTGATGTCTTTATAGTTCGGCCTCAAGTCATGAATGTTATGCAATTGCGCTAATTCTTTTCATGAGGGTCGACCATGTAAGAATCCATCCACACACCAAATATTTTTGTTCTGAAACTGATACTTTTGAGAATAGCTCTCATGGCGTAAAAGTCATGCATGTGAAAAAGATCGAATCGCTGATGTCTTTATAGTTCGGCCTCAAGTCATGAATTTTTATGCAATTGCGCCAATTCTTTTTATGAGGGTCGACCATGTAAGAATGCATCCACACAGCAAATATTTTTGTTCTGAAACTTATACTTTTGAGAATAGCTCTCATGGCGTAAAAGTCATGCATGTGAAAAAGATCGAATCGCTGATGTCTTTATAGTTCGGCCTCTAGTCATGAATTTTTATGCAATTGCGCCAATTTTTTTCATGAGGGTCGACCATGTAAGAATGCATCCACACACGAAACATTTTTGTTCTGAAACTAATACTTTTGAGAATAGCTCTCATGGCGTAAAAGTCATGCATGTGAAAAAGATCGAATCGCTGATGTCTTTATAGTTCGGCCTCAAGTCATGAATTTTTATGCAATTGCGCCAATTCTTTTCATGAGGGTCGACCATGTAAGAATGCATCCACACACCAAATATTTTTGTTCTGAAACTAATACTTTTGAGAATAGCTCTCATGGCGTAAAAGTCATGCATGTGAAAAAGATCGAATCGCTGATGTCTTTATAGTTCGGCCTCAAGTCATGAATTTTTATGCAATTGCGCCAATTCTTTTCATGAGGGTCGACCATGTAAGAATGCATCCACACAGCAAATATTTTTGTTCTGAAACTAATACTTTTGAGAATAGCTCTCATGGCGTAAAAGTCATGCATGTGAAAAAGATCGAATCGCTGATGTCTTTATAGTTCGGCCTCAAGTCATGAATTTTTATGCAATTGCGCCAATTCTTTTCATGAGGGTCGACCATGTAAGAATGCATCCACACACCAAATATTTTTGTTCTGAAACTTATACTTTTGAGAATAGCTCTCATGGCGTAAAAGTCATGCATGTGAAAAAGATCGAATCGCTGATGTCTTTATAGTTCGGCCTCAAGTCATGAATTTTTATGCAATTGCGCCAATTCTTTTCATGAGGGTCGACCATGTGAGAATCCATCCACACACCAAATATTTTTTTTCTGAAACTAATACTTTTGAGAATAGCTCTCATGGCGTAAAAGTCATGCATGTGAAAAAGATCGAATCGCTGATGTCTTTATAGTTCGGCCTCAAGTCATGAATTTTTATGCAATTGCGCCAATTCTTTTCATGAGGGTCGACCATGTAAGAATGCATCCACACAGCAAATATTTTTGTTCTGAAACTAATACTTTTGAGAATAGCTCTCATGGCGTAAAAGTCATGCATGTGAAAAAGATCGAATCGCTGATGTCTTTATAGTTCGGCCTCAAGTCATGAATTTTTATGCAATTGCGCCAATTCTTTTCATGAGGGTCGACCATGTAAGAATGCATCCACACACCAAATATTTTTGTTCTGAAACTTATACTTTTGAGAATAGCTCTCATGGCGTAAAAGTCATGCATGTGAAAAAGATCGAATCGCTGATGTCTTTATAGTTCGGCCTCTAGTCATGAATTTTTATGCAATTGCGCCAATTTTTTTCATGAGGGTCGACCATGTAAGAATGCATCCACACACGAAACATTTTTGTTCTGAAACTAATACTTTTGAGAATAGCTCTCATGGCGTAAAAGTCATGCATGTGAAAAAGATCGAATCGCTGATGTCTTTATAGTTCGGCCTCAAGTCATGAATTTTTATGCAATTGCGCCAATTCTTTTCATGAGGGTCGACCATGTAAGAATGCATCCACACACCAAATATTTTTGTTCTGAAACTAATACTTTTGAGAATAGCTCTCATGGCGTAAAAGTCATGCATGTGAAAAAGATCGAATCGCTGATGTCTTTATAGTTCGGCCTCAAGTCATGAATTTTTATGCAATTGCGCCAATTCTTTTCATGAGGGTCGACCATGTAAGAATGCATCCACACAGCAAATATTTTTGTTCTGAAACTAATACTTTTGAGAATAGCTCTCATGGCGTAAAAGTCATGCATGTGAAAAAGATCGAATCGCTGATGTCTTTATAGTTCGGCCTCAAGTCATGAATTTTTATGCAATTGCGCCAATTCTTTTCATGAGGGTCGACCATGTAAGAATGCATCCACACACCAAATATTTTTGTTCTGAAACTTATACTTTTGAGAATAGCTCTCATGGCGTAAAAGTCATGCATGTGAAAAAGATCGAATCGCTGATGTCTTTATAGTTCGGCCTCAAGTCATGAATTTTTATGCAATTGCGCCAATTCTTTTCATGAGGGTCGACCATGTGAGAATCCATCCACACACCAAATATTTTTTTTCTGAAACTAATACTTTTGAGAATAGCTCTCATGGCGTAAAAGTCATGCATGTGAAAAAGATCGAATCGCTGATGTCTTTATAGTTCGGCCTCAAGTCATGAATTTTTATGCAATTGCGCCAATTCTTTTCATGAGGGTCGACCATGTAAGAATGCATCCACACAGCAAATATTTTTGTTCTGAAACTAATACTTTTGAGAATAGCTCTCATGGCGTAAAAGTCATGCATGTGAAAAAGATCGAATCGCTGATGTCTTTATAGTTCGGCCTCAAGTCATGAATTTTTATGCAATTGCGCCAATTCTTTTCATGAGGGTCGACCATGTAAGAATGCATCCACACAGCAAATATTTTTGTTCTGAAACTAATACTTTTGAGAATAGCTCTCATGGCGTAAAAGTCATGCATGTGAAAAAGATCGAATCGCTGATGTCTTTATAGTTCGGCCTCAAGTCATGAATTTTTATGCAATTGCGCCAATTCTTTTTATGAGGGTCGACCATGTAAGAATGCATCCACACAGCAAATATTTTTGTTCTGAAACTTATACTTTTGAGAATAGCTCTCATGGCGTAAAAGTCATGCATGTGAAAAAGATCGAATCGCTGATGTCTTTATAGTTCGGCCTCTAGTCATGAATTTTTATGCAATTGCGCCAATTTTTATCATTAGGGTCGACAATGTAAGAATGCATCCACACAGCAAATATTTTTGTTCTGAAACTAATACTTTTGAGAATAGCTCTCATGGCGTAAAAGTCATGCATGTGAAAAAGATCGAATCGCTGATGTCTTTATAGTTCGGCCTCAAGTCATGAATTTTTATGCAATTGCGCCAATTCTTTTCATGAGGGTCGACCATGTAAGAATGCATCCACACAGCAAATATTTTTGTTCTGAAACTAATACTTTTGAGAATAGCTCTCATGGCGTAAAAGTCATGCATGTGAAAAAGATCGAATCGCTGATGTCTTTATAGTTCGGCCTCAAGTCATGAATTTTTATGCAATTGCGCCAATTCTTTTCATGAGGGTCGACCATGTAAGAATGCATCCACACACCAAATATTTTTGTTCTGAAACTAATACTTTTGAGAATAGCTCTCATGGCGTAAAAGTCATGCATGTGAAAAAGATCGAATCGCTGATGTCTTTATAGTTCGGCCTCAAGTCATGAATTTTTATGCAATTGCGCCAATTCTGTTCATGAGGGTCGACCATGTAAGAATGGATCCACACAGCAAATATTTTTGTTCTGAAACTTATATTTTTGAGAATAGCTCTCATGGCGTAAAAGTCATGCATGTGAAAAAGATCGAATGGCTGATGTCTTTATAGTTCGGCCTCAAGTCATGAATGTTATGCAATTGCGCTAATTCTTTTCATGAGGGTCGACCATGTAAGAATCCATCCACACACCAAATATTTTTGTTCTGAAACTAATACTTTTGAGAATAGCTCTCATGGCGTAAAAGTCATGCATGTGAAAAAGATCGAATCGCTGATGTCTTTATAGTTCGGCCTCAAGTCATGAATTTTTATGCAATTGCGCCAATTCTTTTTATGAGGGTCGACCATGTAAGAATGCATCCACACAGCAAATATTTTTGTTCTGAAACTTATACTTTTGAGAATAGCTCTCATGGCGTAAAAGTCATGCATGTGAAAAAGATCGAATCGCTGATGTCTTTATAGTTCGGCCTCTAGTCATGAATTTTTATGCAATTGCGCCAATTTTTTTCATGAGGGTCGACCATGTAAGAATGCATCCACACACGAAACCTTTTTGTTCTGAAACTAATACTTTTGAGAATAGCTCTCATGGCGTAAAAGTCATGCATGTGAAAAAGATCGAATCGCTGATGTCTTTATAGTTCGGCCTCAAGTCATGAATTTTTATGCAATTGCGCCAATTCTTTTCATGAGGGTCGACCATGTAAGAATGCATCCACACAGCAAATATTTTTGTTCTGAAACTAATACTTTTGAGAATAGCTCTCATGGCGTAAAAGTCATGCATGTGAAAAAGATCGAATCGCTGATGTCTTTATAGTTCGGCCTCAAGTCATGAATTTTTATGCAATTGCGCCAATTCTTTTCATGAGGGTCGACCATGTAAGAATGCATCCACACAGCAAATATTTTTGTTCTGAAACTAATACTTTTGAGAATAGCTCTCATGGCGTAAAAGTCATGCATGTGAAAAAGATCGAATCGCTGATGTCTTTATAGTTCGGCCTCAAGTCATGAATTTTTATGCAATTGCGCCAATTCTTTTCATGAGGGTCGACCATGTAAGAATGCATCCACACACCAAATATTTTTGTTCTGAAACTTATACTTTTGAGAATAGCTCTCATGGCGTAAAAGTCATGCATTTGAAAAAGATCGAATCGCTGATGTCTTTATAGTTCGGCCTCAAGTCATGAATTTTTATGCAATTGCGCCAATTCTTTTCATGAGGGTCGACCATGTAAGAATGCATCCACACAGCAAATATTTTTGTTCTGAAACTTATACTTTTGAGAATAGCTCTCATGGCGTAAAAGTCATGCATGTGAAAAAGATCGAATCGCTGATGTCTTTATAGTTCGGCCTCAAGTCATGAATTTTTATGCAATTGCGCCAATTCTTTTCATGAGGGTCGACCATGTAAGAATGCATCCACACAGCAAATATTTTTGTTCTGAAACTAATACTTTTGAGAATAGCTCTCATGGCGTAAAAGTCATGCATGTGAAAAAGATCGAATCGCTGATGTCTTTATAGTTCGGCCTCAAGTCATGAATTTTTATGCAATTGCGCCAATTCTTTTCATGAGGGTCGACCATGTAAGAATGCATCCACACACCAAATGTTTTTGTTCTGAAACTAATACTTTTGAGAATAGCTCTCATGGCGTAAAAGTCATGCATGTGAAAAAGATCGAATCGCTGATGTCTTTATAGTTCGGCCTCAAGTCATGAATTTTTATGCAATTGCGCCAATTCTTTTTATGAGGGTCGACCATGTAAGAATGCATCCACACAGCAAATATTTTTGTTCTGAAACTTATACTTTTGAGAATAGCTCTCATGGCGTAAAAGTCATGCATGTGAAAAAGATCGAATCGCTGATGTCTTTATATTTCGGCCTCTAGTCATGAATTTTTATGCAATTGCGCCAATTTTTTTCATGAGGGTCGACCATGTAAGAATGCATCCACACACGAAACATTTTTGTTCTGAAACTAATACTTTTGAGAATAGCTCTCATGGCGTAAAAGTCATGCATGTGAAAAAGATCGAATCGCTGATGTCTTTATAGTTCGGCCTCAAGTCATGAATTTTTATGCAATTGCGCCAATTCTTTTCATGAGGGTCGACCATGTAAGAATGCATCCACACAGCAAATATTTTTGTTCTGAAACTAATACTTTTGAGAATAGCTCTCATGGCGTAAAAGTCATGCATGTGAAAAAGATCGAATCGCTGATGTCTTTATAGTTCGGCCTCAAGTCATGAATTTTTATGCAATTGCGCCAATTCTTTTCATGAGGGTCGACCATGTAAGAATGCATCCACACAGCAAATATTTTTGTTCTGAAACTAATACTTTTGAGAATAGCTCTCATGGCGTAAAAGTCATGCATGTGAAAAAGATCGAATCGCTGATGTCTTTATAGTTCGGCCTCAAGTCATGAATTTTTATGCAATTGCGCCAATTCTTTTCATGAGGGTCGACCATGTAAGAATGCATCCACACACCAAATATTTTTGTTCTGAAACTTATACTTTTGAGAATAGCTCTCATGGCGTAAAAGTCATGCATTTGAAAAAGATCGAATCGCTGATGTCTTTATAGTTCGGCCTCAAGTCATGAATTTTTATGCAATTGCGCCAATTCTTTTCATGAGGGTCGACCATGTAAGAATCCATCCACACACCAAATATTTTTTTTCTGAAACTAATACTTTTGAGAATAGCTCTCATGGCGTAAAAGTCATGCATGTGAAAAAGATCGAATCGCTGATGTCTTTATAGTTCGGCCTCAAGTCATGAATTTTTATGCAATTGCGCCAATTCTTTTCATGAGGGTCGACCATGTAAGAATGCATCCACACAGCAAATATTTTTGTTCTGAAACTAATACTTTTGAGAATAGCTCTCATGGCGTAAAAGTCATGCATGTGAAAAAGATCGAATCGCTGATGTCTTTATAGTTCGGCCTCAAGTCATGAATTTTTATGCAATTGCGCCAATTCTTTTCATGAGGGTCGACCATGTAAGAATGCATCCACACACCAAATATTTTTGTTCTGAAACTTATACTTTTGAGAATAGCTCTCATGGCGTAAAAGTCATGCATTTGAAAAAGATCGAATCGCTGATGTCTTTATAGTTCGGCCTCAAGTCATGAATTTTTATGCAATTGCGCCAATTCTTTTCATGAGGGTCGACCATGTAAGAATCCATCCACACACCAAATATTTTTTTTCTGAAACTAATACTTTTGAGAATAGCTCTCATGGCGTAAAAGTCATGCATGTGAAAAAGATCGAATCGCTGATGTCTTTATAGTTCGGCCTCAAGTCATGAATTTTGATGCAATTGCGCCAATTCTTTTCATGAGGGTCGACCATGTAAGAATGCATCCACACACCAAATATTTTTGTTCTGAAACTAATACTTTTGAGAATAGCTCTCATGGCGTAAAAGTCATGCATGTGAAAAAGATCGAATCGCTGATGTCTTTATAGTTCGGCCTCAAGTCATGAATTTTTATGCAATTGCGCCAATTCTTTTCATGAGGGTCGACCATGTAAGAATGCATCCACACAGCAAATATTTTTGTTCTGAAACTAATACTTTTGAGAATAGCTCTCATGGCGTAAAAGTCATGCATGTGAAAAAGATCGAATCGCTGATGTCTTTATAGTTCGGCCTCAAGTCATGAATTTTTATGCAATTGCGCCAATTCTTTTCATGAGGGTCGACCATGTAAGAATGCATCCACACACCAAATATTTTTGTTCTGAAACTTATACTTTTGAGAATAGCTCTCATGGCGTAAAAGTCATGCATTTGAAAAAGATCGAATCGCTGATGTCTTTATAGTTCGGCCTCAAGTCATGAATTTTTATGCAATTGCGCCAATTCTTTTCATGAGGGTCGACCATGTAAGAATCCATCCACACACCAAATATTTTTTTTCTGAAACTAATACTTTTGAGAATAGCTCTCATGGCGTAAAAGTCATGCATGTGAAAAAGATCGAATCGCTGATGTCTTTATAGTTCGGCCTCAAGTCATGAATTTTGATGCAATTGCGCCAATTCTTTTCATGAGGGTCGACCATGTAAGAATGCATCCACACACCAAATATTTTTGTTCTGAAACTAATACTTTTGAGAATAGCTCTCATGGCGTAAAAGTCATGCATGTGAAAAAGATCGAATCGCTGATGTCTTTATAGTTCGGCCTCAAGTCATGAATTTTTATGCAATTGCGCCAATTCTTTTCATGAGGGTCGACCATGTAAGAATGCATCCACACAGCAAATATTTTTGTTCTGAAACTAATACTTTTGAGAATAGCTCTCATGGCGTAAAAGTCATGCATGTGAAAAAGATCGAATCGCTGATGTCTTTATAGTTCGGCCTCAAGTCATGAATTTTTATGCAATTGCGCCAATTCTTTTTATGAGGGTCGACCATGTAAGAATGCATCCACACAGCAAATATTTTTGTTCTGAAACTTATACTTTTGAGAATAGCTCTCATGGCGTAAAAGTCATGCATGTGAAAAAGATCGAATCGCTGATGTCTTTATAGTTCGGCCTCTAGTCATGAATTTTTATGCAATTGCGCCAATTTTTTTCATTAGGGTCGACAATGTAAGAATGCATCCACACACCAAATATTTTTGTTCTGAAACTAATACTTTTGAGAATAGCTCTCATGGCGTAAAAGTCATGCATGTGAAAAAGATCGAATCGCTGATGTCTTTATAGTTCGGCCTCAAGTCATGAATTTTTATGCAATTGCGCCAATTCTTTTCATGAGGGTCGACCATGTAAGAATGCATCCACACACCAAATATTTTTGTTCTGAAACTAATACTTTTGAGAATAGCTCTCATGGCGTAAAAGTCATGCATTTGAAAAAGATCGAATCGCTGATGTCTTTATAGTTCGGCCTCAAGTCATGAATTTTTATGCAATTGCGCCAATTCTTTTCATGAGGGTCGACCATGTAAGAATCCATCCACACACCAAATATTTTTGTTCTGAAACTAATACTTTTGAGAATAGCTCTCATGGCGTAAAAGTCATGCATGTGAAAAAGATCGAATCGCTGATGTCTTTATAGTTCGGCCTCAAGTCATGAATTTTTATGCAATTGCGCCAATTCTTTTCATGAGGGTCGACCATGTAAGAATGCATCCACACAGCAAATATTTTTGTTCTGAAACTAATACTTTTGAGAATAGCTCTCATGGCGTAAAAGTCATGCATGTGAAAAAGATCGAATCGCTGATGTCTTTATAGTTCGGCCTCAAGTCATGAATTTTTATGCAATTGCGCCAATTCTTTTCATGAGGGTCGACCATGTAAGAATGCATCCACACAGCAAATATTTTTGTTCTGAAACTAATACTTTTGAGAATAGCTCTCATGGCGTAAAAGTCATGCATGTGAAAAAGATCGAATCGCTGATGTCTTTATAGTTCGGCCTCAAGTCATGAATTTTTATGCAATTGCGCCAATTCTTTTCATGAGGGTCGACCATGTAAGAATGCATCCACACACCACATAATTTTGTTCTGAAACTAATACTTTTGAGAATAGCTCTCATGGCGTAAAAGTCATGCATGTGAAAAAGATCGAATCGCTGATGTCTTTATAGTTCGGCCTCAAGTCATGAATTTTTATGCAATTGCGCCAATTCTTTTCATGAGGGTCGACCATGTAAGAATGCATCCACACACCAAATATTTTTGTTCTGAAACTTATACTTTTGAGAATAGCTCTCATGGCGTAAAAGTCATGCATTTGAAAAAGATCGAATCGCTGATGTCTTTATAGTTCGGCCTCAAGTCATGAATTTTTATGCAATTGCGCCAATTCTTTTCATGAGGGTCGACCATGTAAGAATCCATCCACACACCAAATATTTTTTTTCTGAAACTAATACTTTTGAGAATAGCTCTCATGGCGTAAAAGTCATGCATGTGAAAAAGATCGAATCGCTGATGTCTTTATAGTTCGGCCTCAAGTCATGAATTTTTATGCAATTGCGCCAATTCTTTTCATGAGGGTCGACCATGTAAGAATGCATCCACACAGCAAATATTTTTGTTCTGAAACTAATACTTTTGAGAATAGCTCTCATGGCGTAAAAGTCATGCATGTGAAAAAGATCGAATCGCTGATGTCTTTATAGTTCGGCCTCAAGTCATGAATTTTTATGCAATTGCGCCAATTCTTTTCATGAGGGTCGACCATGTAAGAATGCATCCACACACCAAATATTTTTGTTCTGAAACTAATACTTTTGAGAATAGCTCTCATGGCGTAAAAGTCATGCATGTGAAAAAGATCGAATCGCTGATGTCTTTATAGTTCGGCCTCAAGTCATGAATTTTTATGCAATTGCGCCAATTCTTTTCATGAGGGTCGACCATGTAAGAATGCATCCACACACCAAATATTTTTGTTCTGAAACTAATACTTTTGAGAATAGCTCTCATGGCGTAAAAGTCATGCATGTGAAAAAGATCGAATCGCTGATGTCTTTATAGTTCGGCCTCAAGTCATGAATTTTTATGCAATTGCGCCAATTCTTTTCCTGAGGGTCGACCATGTAAGAATGCATCCACACACCAAATATTTTTGTTCTGAAACTTATACTTTTGAGAATAGCTCTCATGGCGTAAAAGTCATGCATTTGAAAAAGATCGAATCGCTGATGTCTTTATAGTTCGGCCTCAAGTCATGAATTTTTATGCAATTGCGCCAATTCTTTTCATGAGGGTCGACCATGTAAGAATCCATCCACACACCAAATATTTTTTTTCTGAAACTAATACTTTTGAGAATAGCTCTCATGGCGTAAAAGTCATGCATGTGAAAAAGATCGAATCGCTGATGTCTTTATAGTTCGGCCTCAAGTCATGAATTTTTATGCAATTGCGCCAATTCTTTTCATGAGGGTCGACCATGTAAGAATGCATCCACACAGCAAATATTTTTGTTCTGAAACTAATACTTTTGAGAATAGCTCTTATGGCGTAAAAGTCCTGCATGTGAAAAAGATCGAATCGCTGATGTCTTTATAGTTCGGCCTCAAGTCATGAATTTTTATGCAATTGCGCCAATTCTTTTCATGAGGGTCGACCATGTAAGAATGCATCCACACAGCAAATATTTTTGTTCTGAAACTAATACTTTTGAGAATAGCTCTCATGGCGTAAAAGTCATGCATGTGAAAAAGATCGAATCGCTGATGTCTTTATAGTTCGGCCTCAAGTCATGAATTTTTATGCAATTGCGCCAATTCTTTTCATGAGGGTCGACCATGTAAGAATGCATCCACACACCAAATATTTTTGTTCTGAAACTAATACTTTTGAGAATAGCTCTCATGGCGTAAAAGTCATGCATGTGAAAAAGATCGAATCGCTGATGTATTTATAGTTCGGCCTCAAGTCATGAATTTTTATGCAATTGCGCCAATTCTTTTCATGAGGGTCGACCATGTAAGAATGCATCCACACACCACATAATTTTGTTCTGAAACTAATACTTTTGAGAATAGCTCTCATGGCGTAAAAGTCATGCATGTGAAAAAGATCGAATCGCTGATGTCTTTATAGTTCGGCCTCAAGTCATGAATTTTTATGCAATTGCGCCAATTCTTTTCATGAGGGTCGACCATGTAAGAATGCATCCACACAGCAAATATTTTTGTTCTGAAACTAATACTTTTGAGAATAGCTCTCATGGCGTAAAAGTCATGCATGTGAAAAAGATCGAATCGCTGATGTCTTTATAGTTCGGCCTCAAGTCATGATTTTTTATGCAATTGCGCCAATTGTTTTCATGAGGGTCGACCATGTAAGAATGCATCCACACACCAAATATTTTTGTTCTGAAACTAATACTTTTGAGAATAGCTCTCATGGCGTAAAAGTCATGCATGTGAAAAAGATCGAATCGCTGATGTCTTTATAGTTCGGCCTCTAGTCATGAATTTTTATGCAATTGCGCCAATTCTGTTCATGAGGGTCGACCATGTAAGAATGCATCCACACAGCAAATATTTTTGTTCTGAAACTAATACTTTTGAGAATAGCTCTCATGGCGTAAAAGTCATGCATGTGAAAAAGATCGAATCGCTGATGTCTTTATAGTTCGGCCTCAAGTCATGAATTTTTATGCAATTGCGCCAATTCTTTTCATGAGGGTCGACCATGTAAGAATGCATCCACACACCAATTATTTTTGTTCTGAAACTTATACTTTTGAGAATAGCTCTCATGGCGTAAAAGTCATGCATGTGAAAAAGATCGAATCGCTGATGTCTTTATAGTTCGGCCTCAAGTCATGAATTTTTATGCAATTGCGCCAATTCTTTTCATGAGGGTCGACCATGTAAGAATGCATCCACACAGCAAATATTTTTGTTCTGAAACTAATACTTTTGAGAATAGCTCTCATGGCGTAAAAGTCATGCATGTGAAAAAGATCGAATCGCTGATGTCTTTATAGTTCGGCTCGGCTTCAAGTCATGAATTTTTATGCAATTGCGCCAATTCTGTTCATGAGGGTCGACCATGTAAGAATGCATCCACACACCAAATATTTTTGTTCTGAAACTAATACTTTTGAGAATAGCTCTCATGGCGTAAAAGTCATGCATGTGAAAAAGATCGAATCGCTGATGTCTTTATAGTTCGGCCTCAAGTCATGAATTTTTATGCAATTGCGCCAATTCTTTTCATGAGGATCGACCATGTAAGAATGCATCCACACACCAAATATTTTTGTTCTGAAACTTATATTTTTGAGAATAGCTCTCATGGCGTAAAAGTCATGGATGTGAAAAAGATCGAATCGCTGATGTCTTTATAGTTCGGCCTCAAGTCATGAATCTTTATGCAATTGCGCCAATTCTTTTCATGAGGGTCGACCATGTAAGAATGCATCCACACAGCAAATATTTTTGTTCTGAAACTAATACTTTTGAGAATAGCTCTCATGGCGTAAAAGTCATGCATGTGAAAAAGATCGAATCGCTGATGTCTTTATAGTTCGGCCTCAAGTCATGAATTTTTATGCAATTGCGCCAATTCTTTTCATGAGGGTCGACCATGTAAGAATGCATCCACACACCAAATATTTTTGTTCTGAAACTTATACTTTTGAGAATAGCTCTCATGGCGTAAAAGTCATGCATGTGAAAAAGATCGAATCGCTGATGTCTTTATAGTTCGGCCTCTAGTCATGAATTTTTATGCAATTGCGCCAATTCTTTTCATGAGGGTCGACCATGTAAGAATGCATCCACACACCAAATATTTTTGTTCTGAAACTAATACTTTTGAGAATAGCTCTCATGGCGTAAAAGTCATGCATGTGAAAAAGATCGAATCGCTGATGTCTTTATAGTTCGGCCTCAAGTCATGAATTTTTATGCAATTGCGCCAATTCTTTTCATGAGGGTCGACCATGTAAGAATGCATCCACACACCAAATATTTTTGTTCTGAAACTAATACTTTTGAGAATAGCTCTCATGGCGTAAAAGTCATGCATGTGAAAAAGATCGAATCGCTGATGTCTTTATAGTTCGGCCTCAAGTCATGAATTTTTATGCAATTGCGCCAATTCTTTTCATGATGGTCGACCATGTAAGAATGCATCCACACAGCAAATATTTTTGTTCTGAAACTTATACTTTTGAGAATAGCTCTCATGGCGTAAAAGTCATGCATGTGAAAAAGATCGAATCGCTGATGTCTTTATAGTTCGGCCTCAAGTCATGAATTTTTATGCAATTGCGCCAATTCTTTTCATGAGGGTCGACCATGTAAGAATGCATCCACACACCAAATATTTTTGTTCTGAAACTTATACTTTTGAGAATAGCTCTCATGGCGTAAAAGTCATGCATGTGAAAAAGATCGAATCGCTGATGTCTTTATAGTTCGGCCTCAAGTCATGAATTTTTATGCAATTGCGCCAATTCTTTTCATGAGGGTCGACCATGTAAGAATCCATCCACACACCAAATATTTTTGTTCTGAAACTAATACTTTTGAGAATAGCTCTCATGGCGTAAAAGTCATGCATGTGAAAAAGATCGAATCGCTGATGTCTTTATAGTTCGGCCTCAAGTCATGAATTTTTATGCAATTGCGCCAATTCTTTTCATGAGGGTCGACCATGTAAGAATGCATCCACACAGCAAATATTTTTGTTCTGAAACTAATACTTTTGAGAATAGCTCTCATGGCGTAAAAGTCATGCATGTGAAAAAGATCGAATCGCTGATGTCTTTATAGTTCGGCCTCAAGTCATGAATTTTTATGCAATTGCGCCAATTCTTTTCATGAGGGTCGACCATGTAAGAATGCATCCACACAGCAAATATTTTTGTTCTGAAACTTATACTTTTGAGAATAGCTCTCATGGCGTAAAAGTCATGCATGTGAAAAAGATCGAATCGCTGATGTCTTTATAGTTCGGCCTGAAGTCATGAATTTTTATGCAATTGCGCCAATTCTTTTCCTGAGGGTCGACCATGTAAGAATGCATCCACACAGCAAATATTTTTGTTCTGAAACTAATACTTTTGAGAATAGCTCTCATGGCGTAAAAGTCATGCATGTGAAAAAGATCGAATCGCTGATGTCTTTATAGTTCGGCCTCAAGTCATGAATATTTATGCAATTGCGCCAATTCTTTTCATGAGGGTCGACCATGTAAGAATGCATCCACACACCAAATATTTTTGTTCTGAAACTTATACTTTTGAGAATAGCTCTCATGGCGTAAAAGTCATGCATGTGAAAAAGATCGAATCGCTGATGTCTTTATAGTTCGGCCTCAAGTCATGAATTTTTATGCAATTGCGCCAATTCTTTTCATGAGGGTCGACCATGTAAGAATGCATCCACACACCAAACATTTTTGTTCTGAAACTAATACTTTTGAGAATAGCTCTCATGGCGTAAAAGTCATGCATGTGAAAAAGATCGAATCGCTGATGTCTTTATAGTTCGGCCTCAAGTCATGAATTTTTATGCAATTGCGCCAATTCTTTTCATGAGGGTCGACCATGTAAGAATGCATCCACACACCAAATATTTTTGTTCTGAAACTAATACTTTTGAGAATAGCTCTCATGGCGTAAAAGTCATGCATGTGAAAAAGATCGAATCGCTGATGTCTTTATAGTTCGGCCTCAAGTCATGAATTTTTATGCAATTGCGCCAATTCTTTTCATGAGGGTCGACCATGTAAGAATGCATCCACACAGCAAATATTTTTGTTCTGAAACTTATACTTTTGAGAATAGCTCTCATGGCGTAAAAGTCATGCATGTGAAAAAGATCGAATCGCTGATGTCTTTATAGTTCGGCCTCAAGTCATGAATTTTTATGCAATTGCGCCAATTCTTTTCCTGAGGGTCGACCATGTAAGAATGCATCCACACAGCAAATATTTTTGTTCTGAAACTAATACTTTTGAGAATAGCTCTCATGGCGTAAAAGTCATGCATGTGAAAAAGATCGAATCGCTGATGTCTTTATAGTTCGGCCTCAAGTCATGAATATTTATGCAATTGCGCCAATTCTTTTCATGAGGGTCGACCATGTAAGAATGCATCCACACAGCAAATATTTTTGTTCTGAAACTAATACTTTTGAGAATAGCTCTCATGGCGTAAAAGTCATGCATGTGAAAAAGATCGAATCGCTGATGTCTTTATAGTTCGGCCTCAAGTCATGAATTTTGATGCAATTGCGCCAATTCTTTTCATGAGGGTCGACCATGTAAGAATCCATCCACACACCAAATATTTTTGTTCTGAAACTAATACTTTTGAGAATAGCTCTCATGGCGTAAAAGTCATGCATGTGAAAAAGATCGAATCGCTGATGTCTTTATAGTTCGGCCTCAAGTCATGAATTTTTATGCAATTGCGCCAATTCTTTTCATGAGGGTCGACCATGTAAGAATCCATCAACACACAAAATATTTTTGTTCTGAAACTAATACTTTTGAGAATAGCTCTCATGGCGTAAAAGTCATGCATGTGAAAAAGATCGAATCGCTGATGTCTTTATAGTTCGGCCTCAAGTCATGAATTTTTATGCAATTGCGCCAATTCTTTTCATGAGGGTCGACCATGTAAGAATGCATCCACACACCAAATATTTTTGTTCTGAAACTAATACTTTTGAGAATAGCTCTCATGGCGTAAAAGTCGTGCATGTGAAAAAGATCGAATCGCTGATGTCTTTATAGTTCGGCCTCAAGTCATGAATTTTTATGCAATTGCGCCAATTCTTTTCCTGAGGGTCGACCATGTAAGAATGCATCCACACAGCAAATATTTTTGTTCTGAAACTAATACTTTTGAGAATAGCTCTCATGGCGTAAAAGTCATGCATGCGAAAAAATTAGAATCGCTGATGTCTTTATAGTTCGGCCTCAAGTCATGAATTTTTATGCAATTGCGCCAATTCTTTTCATGAGGGTCGACCAGGTAAGAATGCATCCACACAGCAAATATTTTTGTTCTGAAACTAATACTTTTGAGAATAGCTCTCATGGCGTAAAAGTCATGCATGTGAAAAAGATCGAATCGCTGATGTCTTTATAGTTCGGCCTCAAGTCATGAATTTTGATGCAATTGCGCCAATTCTTTTCATGAGGGTCGACCATGTAAGAATCCATCCACACACCAAATATTTTTGTTCTGAAACTAATACTTTTGAGAATAGCTCTCATGGCGTAAAAGTCATGCATGTGAAAAAGATCGAATCGCTGATGTCTTTATAGTTCGGCCTCAAGTCATGAATTTTTATGCAATTGCGCCAATTCTTTTCATGAGGGTCGACCATGTAAGAATCCATCAACACACAAAATATTTTTGTTCTGAAACTAATACTTTTGAGAATAGCTCTCATGGCGTAAAAGTCATGCATGTGAAAAAGATCGAATCGCTGATGTCTTTATAGTTCGGCCTCAAGTCATGAATTTTTATGCAATTGCGCCAATTCTTTTCATGAGGGTCGACCATGTAAGAATGCATCCACACACCAAATATTTTTGTTCTGAAACTAATACTTTTGAGAATAGCTCTCATGGCGTAAAAGTCATGCATGCGAAAAAATTAGAATCGCTGATGTCTTTATAGTTCGGCCTCAAGTCATGAATTTTTATGCAATTGCGCCAATTCTTTTCATGAGGGTCGACCAGGTAAGAATGCATCCACACACCAAATATTTTTGTTCTGAAACTAATACTTTTGAGAATAGCTCTCATGGCGTAAAAGTCATGCATGTGAAAAAGATCGAATCGCTGATGTCTTTATAGTTCGGCCTCAAGTCATGAATTTTTATGCAATTGCGCCAATTCTTTTCCTGAGGGTCGACCATGTAAGAATGCATCCACACAGCAAATATTTTTGTTCTGAAACTAATACTTTTGAGAATAGCTCTCATGGCGTAAAAGTCATGCATGTGAAAAAGATCGAATCGCTGATGTCTTTATAGTTCGGCCTCAAGTCATGAATATTTATGCAATTGCGCCAATTCTTTTCATGAGGGTCGACCATGTAAGAATGCATCCACACAGCAAATATTTTTGTTCTGAAACTAATACTTTTGAGAATAGCTCTCATGGCGTAAAAGTCATGCATGTGAAAAAGATCGAATCGCTGATGTCTTTATAGTTCGGCCTCAAGTCATGAATTTTTATGCAATTGCGCCAATTCTTTTCATGAGGGTCGACCATGTAAGAATCCATCCACACACCAAATATTTTTGTTCTGAAACTAATACTTTTGAGAATAGCTCTCATGGCGTAAAAGTCATGCATGTGAAAAAGATCGAATCGCTGATGTCTTTATAGTTCGGCCTGAAGTCATGAATTTTTATGCAATTGCGCCAATTCTTTTCATGAGGGTCGACCATGTAAGAATCCATCAACACACAAAATATTTTTGTTCTGAAACTAATACTTTTGAGAATAGCTCTCATGGCGTAAAAGTCATGCATGTGAAAAAGATCGAATCGCTGATGTCTTTATAGTTCGGCCTCAAGTCATGAATTTTTATGCAATTGCGCCAATTCTTTTCATGAGGGTCGACCATGTAAGAATGCATCCACACACCAAATATTTTTGTTCTGAAACTAATACTTTTGAGAATAGCTCTCATGGCGTAAAAGTCGTGCATGTGAAAAAGATCGAATCGCTGATGTCTTTATAGTTCGGCCTCAAGTCATGAATTTTTATGCAATTGCGCCAATTCTGTTCATGAGGGTCGACCATGTAAGAATGCATCCACACACCAAATATTTTTGTTCTGAAACTTATACTTTTGAGAATAGCTCTCATGGCGTAAAAGTCATGCATGTGAAAAAGATCGAATCGCTGATGTCTTTATAGTTCGGCCTCAAGTCATGAATTTTTATGCAATTGCGCCAATTCTTTTCCTGAGGGACGACGATGTAAGAATGCATCCACACACCAAATATTTTTGTTCTGAAACTAATACTTTTGAGAATAGCTCTCATGGCGTAAAAGTCATGCATGTGAAAAAGATCGAATCGCTGATGTCTTTATAGTTCGGCCTGAAGTCATGAATTTTTATGCAATTGCGCCAATTCTTTTCATGAGGGTCGACCATGTAAGAATGCATCCACACACCAAATATTTTTGTTCTGAAACTTATGCTTTTGAGAATAGCTCTCATGGCGTAAAAGTCATGCATGTGAAAAAGATCGAATCGCTGATGTCTTTATAGTTCGGCCTCAAGTCATGAATTTTTATGCAATTGTGCCAATTCTTTTCATGAGGGTCGACCATGTAAGAATGCATCCACACAGCAAATATTTTTGTTCTGAAACTAATACTTTTGAGAATAGCTCTCATGGCGTAAAAGTCATGCATGTGAAAAAGATCGAATCGCTGATGTCTTTATAGTTCGGCCTCAAGTCATGAATTTTTATGCAATTGCGCCAATTCTTTTCATGAGGGTCGACCATGTAAGAATGCATCCACACACCAAATATTTTTGTTCTGAAACTAATACTTTTGAGAATAGCTCCCATGGCGTAAAAGTCATGCATGTGAAAAAGATCGAATCGCTGATGTCTTTATAGTTCGGCCTCAAGTCATGAATTTTTATGCAATTGCGCCAATTCTGTTCATGAGGGTCGACCATGTAAGAATGCATCCACACAGCAAATATTTTTGTTCTGAAACTAATACTTTTGAGAATAGCTCTCATGGCGTAAAAGTCATGCATGTGAAAAAGATCGAATCGCTGATGTCTTTATAGTTCGGCCTCAAGTCATGAATTTTTATGCAATTGCGCCAATTGTTTTCATGAGGGTCGACCATGTAAGAATGCATCCACACACCAAATATTTTTGTTCTGAAACTAATACTTTTGAGAATAGCTCTCATGGCGTAAAAGTCATGCATGTGAAAAAGATCGAATCGCTGATGTCTTTATAGTTCGGCCTCAAGTCATGAATTTTATGCAATTGCGCCAATTCTGTTCATGAGGGTCGACCATGTAAGAATGCATCCACACAGCAAATATTTTTGTTCTGAAACTAATACTTTTGAGAATAGCTCTCATGGCGTAAAAGTCATGCATGTGAAAAAGATCGAATCGCTGATGTCTTTATAGTTCGGCCTCAAGTCATGAATTTTTATGCAATTGCGCCAATTCTTTTCATGAGGGTCGACCATGTAAGAATGCATCCACACACCAAATATTTTTGTTCTGAAACTAATACTTTTGAGAATAGCTCCCATGGCGTAAAAGTCATGCATGTGAAAAAGATCGAATCGCTGATGTCTTTATAGTTCGGCCTCAAGTCATGAATTTTTATGCAATTGCGCCAATTCTGTTCATGAGGGTCGACCATGTAAGAATGCATCCACACAGCAAATATTTTTGTTCTGAAACTAATACTTTTGAGAATAGCTCTCATGGCGTAAAAGTCATGCATGTGAAAAAGATCGAATCGCTGATGTCTTTATAGTTCGGCCTCAAGTCATGAATTTTTATGCAATTGCGCCAATTCTTTTCATGAGGGTCGACCATGTAAGAATGCATCCACACACCAAATATTTTTGTTCTGAAACTAATACTTTTGAGAATAGCTCTCATGGCGTAAAAGTCATGCATGTGAAAAAGATCGAATCGCTGATGTCTTTATAGTTCGGCCTCAAGTCATGAATTTTTATGCAATTGCGCCAATTCTTTTCATGAGGGTCGACCATGTAAGAATGCATCCACACAGCAAATATTTTTGTTCTGAAACTAATACTTTTGAGAATAGCTCTCATGGCGTAAAAGTCATGCATGTGAAAAAGATCGAATCGCTGATGTCTTTATAGTTCGGCCTCAAGTCATGAATTTTTATGCAATTGCGCCAATTCTTTTCATGAGGGTCGACCATGTAAGAATGCATCCACACAGCAAATATTTTTGTTCTGAAACTTATACTTTTGAGAATAGCTCTCATGGCGTAAAAGTCATGCATGTGAAAAAGATCGAATCGCTGATGTCTTTATAGTTCGGCCTCAAGTCATGAATTTTTATGCAATTGCGCCAATTCTTTTCATGAGGGTCGACCATGTAAGAATGCATCCACACAGCAAATATTTTTGTTCTGAAACTAATACTTTTGAGAATAGCTCTCATGGCGTAAAAGTCATGTATGTGAAAAAGATCGAATCGCTGATGTCTTTATAGTTCGGCCTCAAGTCATGAATTTTTATGCAATTGCGCCAATTCTTTTCATGAGGGTCGACCATGTAAGAATGCATCCACACACCAAATATTTTTGTTCTGAAACTAATACTTTTGAGAATAGCTCTCATGGCGTAAAAGTCATGCATGTGAAAAAGATCGAATCGCTGATGTCTTTATAGTTCGGCCTCAAGTCATGAATTTTTATGCAATTGCGCCAATTCTTTTCATGAGGGTCGACCATGTAAGAATGCATCCACACAGCAAATATTTTTGTTCTGAAACTAATACTTTTGAGAATAGCTCTCATGGCGTAAAAGTCATGCATGTGAAAAAGATCGAATCGCTGATGTCTTTATAGTTCGGCCTCAAGTCATGAATTTTTATGCAATTGCGCCAATTCTTTTCATGAGGGTCGACCATGTAAGAATGCATCCACACACCAAATATTTTTGTTCTGAAACTTATACTTTTGAGAATAGCTCTCATGGCGTAAAAGTCATGCATGTGAAAAAGATCGAATCGCTGATGTCTTTATAGTTCGGCCTCAAGTCATGAATTTTTATGCAATTGCGCCAATTCTTTTCATGAGGGTCGACCATGTAAGAATGCATCCACACAGCAAATATTTTTGTTCTGAAACTAATACTTTTGAGAATAGCTCTCATGGCGTAAAAGTCATGTATGTGAAAAAGATCGAATCGCTGATGTCTTTATAGTTCGGCCTGAAGTCATGAATTTTTATGCAATTGCGCCAATTCTTTTCATGAGGGTCGACCATGTAAGAATGCATCCACACAGCAAATATTTTTGTTCTGAAACTAATACTTTTGAGAATAGCTCTCATGGCGTAAAAGTCATGCATGTGAAAAAGATCGAATCGCTGATGTCTTTATAGTTCGGCCTCAAGTCATGAATTTTTATGCAATTGTGCCAATTCTTTTCATGAGGGTCGACCATGTAAGAATGCATCCACACACCAAATATTTTTGTTCTGAAACTAATACTTTTGAGAATAGCTCTCATGGCGTAAAAGTCATGCATGTGAAAAAGATCGAATCGCTGATGTCTTTATAGTTCGGCCTCAAGTCATGAATTTTTATGCAATTGCGCCAATTCTTTTCATGAGGGTCGACCATGTAAGAATGCATCCACACAGCAAATATTTTTGTTCTGAAACTAATACTTTTGAGAATAGCTCTCATGGCGTAAAAGTCATGCATGTGAAAAAGATCGAATCGCTGATGTCTTTATAGTTCGGCCTCAAGTCATGAATATTTATGCAATTGCGCCAATTCTTTTCATGAGGGTCGACCATGTAAGAATGCATCCACACAGCAAATATTTTTGTTCTGAAACTAATACTTTTGAGAATAGCTCTCATGGCGTAAAAGTCATGCATGTGAAAAAGATCGAATCGCTGATGTCTTTATAGTTCGGCCTCAAGTCATGAATTTTTATGCAATTGCGCCAATTCTTTTCATGAGGGTCGACCATGTAAGAATGCATCCACACAGCAAATATTTTTGTTCTGAAACTAATACTTTTGAGAATAGCTCTCATGGCGTAAAAGTCATGCATGTGAAAAAGATCGAATCGCTGATGTCTTTATAGTTCGGCCTCAAGTCATGAATTTTTATGCAATTGCGCCAATTCTTTTCATGAGGGTCGACCATGTAAGAATCCATCAACACACAAAATATTTTTGTTCTGAAACTAATACTTTTGAGAATAGCTCTCATGGCGTAAAAGTCATGCATGTGAAAAAGATCGAATCGCTGATGTCTTTATAGTTCGGCCTCAAGTCATGAATTTTTATGCAATTGCGCCAATTCTTTTCATGAGGGTCGACCATGTAAGAATGCATCCACACAGCAAATATTTTTGTTCTGAAACTAATACTTTTGAGAATAGCTCTCATGGCGTAAAAGTCATGCATGTGAAAAAGATCGAATCGCTGATGTATTTATAGTTCGGCCTCAAGTCATGAATTTTTATGCAATTGCGCCAATTCTTTTCATGAGCGTCTACCATGCAAGAATGTATCCACACACCAAATATTTTTGTTCTGAAACTTATACTTTTGAGAATAGCTCTCATGGCGTAAAAGTCATGCATGTGAAAAAGATCGAATCGCTGATGTCTTTATAGTTCGGCCTCAAGTCATGAATTTTTATGCAATTGCGCCAATTCTTTTCATGAGGGTCGACCATGTAAGAATGCATCCACACAGCAAATATTTTTGTTCTGAAACTAATACTTTTGAGAATAGCTCTCATGGCGTAAAAGTCATGCATGTGAAAAAGATCGAATCGCTGATGTCTTTATAGTTCGGCCTCAAGTCATGAATTTTTATGCAATTGCGCCAATTCTTTTCATGAGGGTCGACCATGTAAGAATCCATCCACACAGCAAATATTTTTGTTCTGAAACTAATACTTTTGAGAATAGCTCTCATGGCGTAAAAGTCATGCATGTGAAAAAGATCGAATCGCTGATGTCTTTATAGTTCGGCCTCAAGTCATGAATTTTTATGCAATTGCGCCAATTCTTTTCATGAGGGTCGACCATGTAGGGTCCATCAACACACAAAATATTTTTGTTCTGAAACTAATTCTTTTGAGAATAGCTCTCATGGCGTAAAAGTCATGCATGTGAAAAAGATCGAATCGCTGATGTCTTTATAGTTCGGCCTCAAGTCATGAATTTTTATGCAATTGCGCCAATTCTTTTCATGAGGGTCGACCATGTAAGAATGCATCCACACAGCAAATATTTTTGTTCTGAAACTAATACTTTTGAGAATAGCTCTCATGGCGTAAAAGTCATGCATGTGAAAAAGATCGAATCGCTGATGTCTTTATAGTTCGGCCTCAAGTCATGAATTTTTATGCAATTGCGCCAATTCTTTTCATGAGGGTCGACCATGTAAGAATGCATCCACACAGCAAATATTTTTGTTCTGAAACTAATACTTTTGAGAATAGCTCTCATGGCGTAAAAGTCATGCATGTGAAAAAGATCGAATCGCTGATGTCTTTATAGTTCGGCCTCAAGTCATGAATTTTTATGCAATTGTGCCAATCCTTTCCCTGAGGGTCGACCATGTAAGAATGCATCCACACAGCAAATATTTTTGTTCTGAAACTAATACTTTTGAGAATAGCTCTCATGGCGTAAAAGTCATGCATGTGAAAAAGATCGAATCGCTGATGTATTTATAGTTCGGCCTCAAGTCATGAATTTTTATGCAATTGCGCCAATTCTTTTCATGAGGGTCGACCATGTAAGAATGCATCCACACACCAAATATTTTTGTTCTGAAACTAATACTTTTGAGAATAGCTCTCATGGCGTAAAAGTCATGCATGTGAAAAAGATCGAATCGCTGATGTCTTTATAGTTCGGCCTCAAGTCATGAATTTTTATGCAATTGCGCCAATTCTGTTCATGAGGGTCGACCATGTAAGAATGCATCCACACAGCAAATATTTTTGTTCTGAAACTTATACTTTTGAGAATAGCTCTCATGGCGTAAAAGTCATGCATGTGAAAAAGATCGAATCGCTGATGTCTTTATAGTTCGGCCTCAAGTCATGAATTTTTATGCAATTGCGCCAATTCTGTTCATGAGGGTCGACCATGTAAGAATGCATCCACACACCAAATATTTTTGTTCTGAAACTTATGCTTTTGAGAATAGCTCTCATGGCGTAAAAGTCATGCATGTGAAAAAGATCGAATCGCTGATGTCTTTATAGTTCGGCCTCAAGTCATGAATTTTTATGCAATTGTGCCAATTCTTTTCCTGAGGGTCGACCATGTAAGAATGCATCCACACAGCAAATATTTTTGTTCTGAAACTAATACTTTTGAGAATAGCTCTCATGGCGTAAAAGTCATGCATGTGAAAAAGATCGAATCGCTGATGTCTTTATAGTTCGGCCTCAAGTCATGAATTTTTATGCAATTGCGCCAATTCTTTTCATGAGGGTCGACCATGCAAGAATGCATCCACACACCAAATATTTTTGTTCTGAAACTTATACTTTTGAGAATAGCTCTCATGGCGTAAAAGTCATGCATGTGAAAAAGATCGAATCGCTGATGTCTTTATAGTTCGGCCTCAAGTCATGAATTTTTATGCAATTGCGCCAATTCTTTTCATGAGGGTCGACCATGTAAGAATGCATCCACACAGCAAATATTTTTGTTCTGAAACTAATACTTTTGAGAATAGCTCTCATGGCGTAAAAGTCATGCATGTGAAAAAGATCGAATCGCTGATGTCTTTATAGTTCGGCCTCAAGTCATGAATTTTTATGCAATTGCGCCAATCCTTTTCATGAGGGTCGACCATGTAAGAATGCATCCACACAGCAAATATTTTTGTTCTGAAACTAATACTTTTGAGAATAGCTCTCATGGCGTAAAAGTCATGCATGTGAAAAAGATCGAATCGCTGATGTCTTTATAGTTCGGCCTCAAGTCATGAATTTTTATGCAATTGCGCCAATTCTTTTCATGAGGGTCGACCATGTAGGGTCCATCAACACACAAAATATTTTTGTTCTGAAACTAATTCTTTTGAGAATAGCTCTCATGGCGTAAAAGTCATGCATGTGAAAAAGATCGAATCGCTGATGTCTTTATAGTTCGGCCTCAAGTCATGAATTTTTATGCAATTGCGCCAATTCTTTTCATGAGGGTCGACCATGTAAGAATGCATCCACACACCAAATATTTTTGTTCTGAAACTAATACTTTTGAGAATAGCTCTCATGGCGTAAAAGTCATGCATGTGAAAAAGATCGAATCGCTGATGTCTTTATAGTTCGGCCTCAAGTCATGAATTTTTATGCAATTGCGCCAATTCTGTTCATGAGGGTCGACCATGTAAGAATGCATCCACACAGCAAATATTTTTGTTCTGAAACTTATACTTTTGAGAATAGCTCTCATGGCGTAAAAGTCATGCATGTGAAAAAGATCGAATCGCTGATGTCTTTATAGTTCGGCCTCAAGTCATGAATTTTTATGCAATTGCGCCAATTCTTTTCATGAGGGTCGACCATGTAAGAATGCATCCACACAGCAAATATTTTTGTTCTGAAACTAATACTTTTGAGAATAGCTCTCATGGCGTAAAAGTCATGCATGTGAAAAAGATCGAATCGCTGATGTCTTTATAGTTCGGCCTCAAGTCATGAATTTTTATGCAATTGCGCCAATTCTTTTCATGAGGGTCGACCATGTAAGAATGCATCCACACACCAAATATTTTTGTTCTGAAACTTATGCTTTTGAGAATAGCTCTCATGGCGTAAAAGTCATGCATGTGAAAAAGATCGAATCGCTGATGTCTTTATAGTTCGGCCTCAAGTCATGAATTTTTATGCAATTGTACCAATTCTTTTCCTGAGGGTCGACCATGTAAGAATGCATCCACACAGCAAATATTTTTGTTCTGAAACTAATACTTTTGAGAATAGCTCTCATGGCGTAAAAGTCATGCATGTGAAAAAGATCGAATCGCTGATGTATTTATAGTTCGGCCTCAAGTCATGAATTTTTATGCAATTGCGCCAATTCTTTTCATGAGGGTCGACCATGCAAGAATGCATCCACACAGCAAATATTTTTGTTCTGAAACTTATACTTTTGAGAATAGCTCTCATGGCGTAAAAGTCATGCATGTGAAAAAGATCGAATCGCTGATGTCTTTATAGTTCGGCCTCAAGTCATGAATTTTTATGCAATTGCGCCAATTCTTTTCATGAGGGTCGACCATGTAAGAATGCATCCACACAGCAAATATTTTTGTTCTGAAACTAATACTTTTGAGAATAGCTCTCATGGCGTAAAAGTCATGCATGTGAAAAAGATCGAATCGCTGATGTCTTTATAGTTCGGCCTCAAGTCATGATTTTGTATGCAATTGCGCCAATTCTTTTCATGAGGGTCGACCATGTAAGAATGCATCCACACAGCAAATATTTTTGTTCTGAAACTAATACTTTTGAGAATAGCTCTCATGGCGTAAAAGTCATGCATGTGAAAAAGATCGAACCGCTGATGTCTTTATAGTTCGGCCTCAAGTCATGAATTTTTATGCAATTGCGCCAATTCTTTTCATGAGGGTCGACCATGTAGGGTCCATCCACACACCAAATATTTTTGTTCTGAAACTAATACTTTTGAGAATAGCTCTCATGGCGTAAAAGTCATGCATGTGAAAAAGATCGAATCGCTGATGTCTTTATAGTTCGGCCTCAAGTCATGAATTTTTATGCAATTGCGCCAATTCTTTTCATGAGGGTCGACCATGTAAGAATGCATCCACACACCAAATATTTTTGTTCTGAAACTAATACTTTTGAGAATAGCTCTCATGGCGTAAAAGTCATGCATGTGAAAAAGATCGAATCGCTGATGTCTTTATAGTTCGGCCTCAAGTCATGAATTTTTATGCAATTGCGCCAATTCTGTTCATGAGGGTCGACCATGTAAGAATGCATCCACACAGCAAATATTTTTGTTCTGAAACTTATACTTTTGAGAATAGCTCTCATGGCGTAAAAGTCATGCATGTGAAAAAGATCGAATCGCTGATGTCTTTATAGTTCGGCCTCAAGTCATGAATTTTTATGCAATTGCGCCAATTCTTTTCATGAGGGTCGACCATGTAAGAATGCATCCACACAGCAAATATTTTTGTTCTGAAACTAATACTTTTGAGAATAGCTCTCATGGCGTAAAAGTCATGCATGTGAAAAAGATCGAATCGCTGATGTCTTTATAGTTCGGCCTCAAGTCATGAATTTTTATGCAATTGCGCCAATTCTTTTCATGAGGGTCGACCATGTAAGAATGCATCCACACACCAAATATTTTTGTTCTGAAACTTATGCTTTTGAGAATAGCTCTCATGGCGTAAAAGTCATGCATGTGAAAAAGATCGAATCGCTGATGTCTTTATAGTTCGGCCTCAAGTCATGAATTTTTATGCAATTGTGCCAATTCTTTTCATGAGGGTCGACCATGTAAGAATGCATCCACACACCAAATATTTTTGTTCTGAAACTAATACTTTTGAGAATAGCTCTCATGGCGTAAAAGTCATGCATGTGAAAAAGATCGAATCGCTGATGTATTTATAGTTCGGCCTCAAGTCATGAATTTTTATGCAATTGCGCCAATTCTTTTCATGAGGGTCGACCATGTAAGAATGCATCCACACACCAAATATTTTTGTTCTGAAACTAATACTTTTGAGAATAGCTCTCATGGCGTAAAAGTCATGCATGTGAAAAAGATCGAATCGCTGATGTCTTTATAGTTCGGCCTCAAGTCATGAATTTTTATGCAATTGCGCCAATTCTTTTCATGAGGGTCGACCATGTAAGAATGCATCCACACAGCAAATATTTTTGTTCTGAAACTAATACTTTTGAGAATAGCTCTCATGGCGTAAAAGTCATGCATGTGAAAAAGATCGAATCGCTGATGTCTTTATAGTTCGGCCTCAAGTCATGAATTTTTATGCAATTGCGCCAATTCTTTTCATGAGGGTCGACCATGTAAGAATGCATCCACACAGCAAATATTTTTGTTCTGAAACTTATACTTTTGAGAATAGCTCTCATGGCGTAAAAGTCATGCATGTGAAAAAGATCGAATCGCTGATGTCTTTATAGTTCGGCCTCAAGTCATGAATTTTTATGCAGTTGCGCCAATTCTTTTCATGAGGGTCGACCATGTAAGAATGCATCCACACACCAAATATTTTTGTTCTGAAACTAATACTTTTGAGAATAGCTCTCATGGCGTAAAAGTCATGTATGTGAAAAAGATCGAATCGCTGATGTCTTTATAGTTCGGCCTCAAGTCATGAATTTTTATGCAATTGCGCCAATTCTTTTCATGAGGGTCGACCATGTAAGAATGCATCCACACACCAAATATTTTTGTTCTGAAACTAATACTTTTGAGAATAGCTCTCATGGCGTAAAAGTCATGCATGTGAAAAAGATCGAATCGCTGATGTCTTTATAGTTCGGCCTCAAGTCATGAATTTTTATGCAATTGTGCCAATTCTTTTCATGAGGGTCGACCATGTAAGAATGCATCCACACACCAAATATTTTTGTTCTGAAACTAATACTTTTGAGAATAGCTCTCATGGCGTAAAAGTCATGCATGTGAAAAAGATCGAATCGCTGATGTCTTTATAGTTCGGCCTCAAGTCATGAATTTTAATGCAATTGCGCCAATTCTTTTCATGAGGGTCGACCATGTAAGAATGCATCCACACAGCAAATATTTTTGTTCTGAAACTAATACTTTTGAGAATAGCTCTCATGGCGTAAAAGTCATGCATGTGAAAAAGATCGAATCGCTGATGTCTTTATAGTTCGGCCTCAAGTCATGAATTTTAATGCAATTGCGCCAATTCTTTTCATGAGGGTCGACCATGTAAGAATGCATCCACACAGCAAATACTTTTGTTCTGAAACTAATACTTTTGAGAATAGCTCTCATGGCGTAAAAGTCATGCATGTGAAAAAGATCGAATCGCTGATGTCTTTATAGTTCGGCCTCAAGTCATGAATTTTTATGCAATTGCGCCAATTCTGTTCATGAGGGTCGACCATGTAAGAATGCATCCACACAGCAAATATTTTTGTTCTGAAACTTATACTTTTGAGAATAGCTCTCATGGCGTAAAAGTCATGCATGTGAAAAAGATCGAATCGCTGATGTCTTTATAGTTCGGCCTCAAGTCATGAATTTTTATGCAATTGCGCCAATTCTTTTCATGAGGGTCGACCATGTAAGAATGCATCCACACAGCAAATATTTTTGTTCTGAAACTAATACTTTTGAGAATAGCTCTCATGGCGTAAAAGTCATGCATGTGAAAAAGATCGAATCGCTGATGTCTTTATAGTTCGGCCTCAAGTCATGAATTTTTATGCAATTGCGCCAATTCTTTTCATGAGGGTCGACCATGTAAGAATGCATCCACACACCAAATATTTTTGTTCTGAAACTTATGCTTTTGAGAATAGCTCTCATGGCGTAAAAGTCATGCATGTGAAAAAGATCGAATCGCTGATGTCTTTATAGTTCGGCCTCAAGTCATGAATTTTTATGCAATTGTGCCAATTCTTTTCATGAGGGTCGACCATGTAAGAATGCATCCACACACCAAATATTTTTGTTCTGAAACTAATACTTTTGAGAATAGCTCTCATGGCGTAAAAGTCATGCATGTGAAAAAGATCGAATCGCTGATGTATTTATAGTTCGGCCTCAAGTCATGAATTTTTATGCAATTGCGCCAATTCTTTTCATGAGGGTCGACCATGTAAGAATGCATCCACACACCAAATATTTTTGTTCTGAAACTAATACTTTTGAGAATAGCTCTCATGGCGTAAAAGTCATGCATGTGAAAAAGATCGAATCGCTGATGTCTTTATAGTTCGGCCTCAAGTCATGAATTTTTATGCAATTGCGCCAATTCTTTTCATGAGGGTCGACCATGTAAGAATGCATCCACACAGCAAATATTTTTGTTCTGAAACTAATACTTTTGAGAATAGCTCTCATGGCGTAAAAGTCATGCATGTGAAAAAGATCGAATCGCTGATGTCTTTATAGTTCGGCCTCAAGTCATGAATTTTTATGCAATTGCGCCAATTCTTTTCATGAGGGTCGACCATGTAAGAATGCATCCACACAGCAAATATTTTTGTTCTGAAACTTATACTTTTGAGAATAGCTCTCATGGCGTAAAAGTCATGCATGTGAAAAAGATCGAATCGCTGATGTCTTTATAGTTCGGCCTCAAGTCATGAATTTTTATGCAGTTGCGCCAATTCTTTTCATGAGGGTCGACCATGTAAGAATGCATCCACACACCAAATATTTTTGTTCTGAAACTAATACTTTTGAGAATAGCTCTCATGGCGTAAAAGTCATGTATGTGAAAAAGATCGAATCGCTGATGTCTTTATAGTTCGGCCTCAAGTCATGAATTTTTATGCAATTGCGCCAATTCTTTTCATGAGGGTCGACCATGTAAGAATGCATCCACACACCAAATATTTTTGTTCTGAAACTAATACTTTTGAGAATAGCTCTCATGGCGTAAAAGTCATGCATGTGAAAAAGATCGAATCGCTGATGTCTTTATAGTTCGGCCTCAAGTCATGAATTTTTATGCAATTGTGCCAATTCTTTTCATGAGGGTCGACCATGTAAGAATGCATCCACACACCAAATATTTTTGTTCTGAAACTAATACTTTTGAGAATAGCTCTCATGGCGTAAAAGTCATGCATGTGAAAAAGATCGAATCGCTGATGTCTTTATAGTTCGGCCTCAAGTCATGAATTTTAATGCAATTGCGCCAATTCTTTTCATGAGGGTCGACCATGTAAGAATGCATCCACACAGCAAATATTTTTGTTCTGAAACTAATACTTTTGAGAATAGCTCTCATGGCGTAAAAGTCATGCATGTGAAAAAGATCGAATCGCTGATGTCTTTATAGTTCGGCCTCAAGTCATGAATTTTTATGCAATTGCGCCAATTCTTTTCATGAGGGTCGACCATGTAAGAATGCATCCACACAGCAAATACTTTTGTTCTGAAACTAATACTTTTGAGAATAGCTCTCATGGCGTAAAAGTCATGCATGTGAAAAAGATCGAATCGATGATGTCTTTATAGTTCGGCCTCAAGTCATGAATTTTTATGCAATTGCGCCAATTCTTTTCATGAGGGTCGACCATGTAAGAATGCATCCACACAGCAAATATTTTTGTTCTGAAACTTATACTTTTGAGAATAGCTCTCATGGCGTAAAAGTCATGCATGTGAAAAAGATCGAATCGCTGATGTCTTTATAGTTCGGCCTCAAGTCATGAATTTTTATGCAATTGCGCCAATTCTTTTCATGAGGGTCGACCATGTAAGAATGCATCCACACAGCAAATATTTTTGTTCTGAAACTAATACTTTTGAGAATAGCTCTCATGGCGTAAAAGTCATGTATGTGAAAAAGATCGAATCGCTGATGTCTTTATAGTTCGGCCTCAAGTCATGAATTTTTATGCAATTGCGCCAATTCTTTTCATGAGGCTCGACCATGTAAGAATGCATCCACACAGCAAATATTTTTGTTCTGAAACTAATACTTTTGAGAATAGCTCTCATGGCGTAAAAGTCATGCATGTGAAAAAGATCGAATCGCTGATGTCTTTATAGTTCGGCCTCAAGTCATGAATTTTTATGCAATTGCGCCAATTCTTTTCATGAGGGTCGACCATGCAAGAATGCATCCACACACCAAATATTTTTGTTCTGAAACTTATACTTTTGAGAATAGCTCTCATGGCGTAAAAGTCATGCATGTGAAAAAGATCGAATCGCTGATGTCTTTATAGTTCGGCCTCAAGTCATGAATTTTTATGCAATTGCGCCAATTCTTTTCATGAGGGTCGACCATGTAAGAATGCATCCACACACCAAATATTTTTGTTCTGAAACTAATACTTTTGAGAATAGCTCTCATGGCGTAAAAGTCATGCACGTGAAAAAGATCGAATCGCTGATGTCTTTATAGTTCGGCCTCAAGTCATGAATTTTTATGGAAATGCGCCAATTCTTTTCATGAGGGTCGACCATGTAAGAATGCATCCACACACCAAATATTTTTGTTCTGAAACTAATACTTTTGAGAATAGCTCTCATGGTGTAAAAGTCATGCATGTGAAAAAGTTCGAATCGCTGATGTATTTATAGTTCGGCCTCAAGTCATGAATTTTAATGCAATTGCACCAATTGTATTCATGAGGGTCGACCATGTAAGAATGCATCCACACAGCAAATATTTTTGTTCTGAAACTAATACTTTTGAGAATAGCTCTCATGGCGTAAAAGTCATGCATGTGAAAAAGATCGAATCGCTGATGTCTTTATAGTTCGGCCTCAAGTCATGAATTTTTATGCAATTGTGCCAATTCTTTTCATGAGGGTCGACCATGTAAGAATGCATCCACACACCAAATATTTTTGTTCTGAAACTAATACTTTTGAGAATAGCTCTCATGGCGTAAAAGTCATGCATGTGAAAAAGATCGAATCGCTGATGTCTTTATAGTTCGGCCTCAAGTCATGAATTTTAATGCAATTGCGCCAATTCTTTTCATGAGGGTCGACCATGTAAGAATGCATCCACACAGCAAATATTTTTGTTCTGAAACTAATACTTTTGAGAATAGCTCTCATGGCGTAAAAGTCATGCATGTGAAAAAGATCGAATCGCTGATGTCTTTATAGTTCGGCCTCAAGTCATGAATTTTAATGCAATTGCGCCAATTCTTTTCATGAGGGTCGACCATGTAAGAATGCATCCACACAGCAAATACTTTTGTTCTGAAACTAATACTTTTGAGAATAGCTCTCATGGCGTAAAAGTCATGCATGTGAAAAAGATCGAATCGCTGATGTCTTTATAGTTCGGCCTCAAGTCATGAATTTTTATGCAATTGCGCCAATTCTTTTCATGAGGGTCGACCATGTAAGAATGCATCCACACAGCAAATATTTTTGTTCTGAAACTTATACTTTTGAGAATAGCTCTCATGGCGTAAAAGTCATGCATGTGAAAAAGATCGAATCGCTGATGTCTTTATAGTTCGGCCTCAAGTCATGAATTTTTATGCAATTGCGCCAATTCTTTTCATGAGGGTCGACCATGTAAGAATGCATCCACACAGCAAATATTTTTGTTCTGAAACTAATACTTTTGAGAATAGCTCTCATGGCGTAAAAGTCATGTATGTGAAAAAGATCGAATCGCTGATGTCTTTATAGTTCGGCCTCAAGTCATGAATTTTTATGCAATTGCGCCAATTCTTTTCATGAGGCTCGACCATGTAAGAATGCATCCACACAGCAAATATTTTTGTTCTGAAACTAATACTTTTGAGAATAGCTCTCATGGCGTAAAAGTCATGCATGTGAAAAAGATCGAATCGCTGATGTCTTTATAGTTCGGCCTCAAGTCATGAATTTTTATGCAATTGCGCCAATTCTTTTCATGAGGGTCGACCATGCAAGAATGCATCCACACACCAAATATTTTTGTTCTGAAACTTATACTTTTGAGAATAGCTCTCATGGCGTAAAAGTCATGCATGTGAAAAAGATCGAATCGCTGATGTCTTTATAGTTCGGCCTCAAGTCATGAATTTTTATGCAATTGCGCCAATTCTTTTCATGAGGGTCGACCATGTAAGAATGCATCCACACACCAAATATTTTTGCTCTGAAACTAATACTTTTGAGAATAGCTCTCATGGCGTAAAAGTCATGCACGTGAAAAAGATCGAATCGCTGATGTCTTTATAGTTCGGCCTCAAGTCATGAATTTTTATGGAAATGCGCCAATTCTTTTCATGAGGGTCGACCATGTAAGAATGCATCCACACACCAAATATTTTTGTTCTGAAACTAATACTTTTGAGAATAGCTCTCATGGTGTAAAAGTCATGCATGTGAAAAAGTTCGAATCGCTGATGTATTTATAGTTCGGCCTCAAGTCATGAATTTTAATGCAATTGCACCAATTGTATTCATGAGGGTCGACCATGTAAGAATGCATCCACACAGCAAATATTTTTGTTCTGAAACTTATACTTTTGAGAATAGCTCTCATGGCGTAAAAGTCATGCATGTGAAAAAGATCGAATCGCTGATGTCTTTATAGTTCGGCCTCAAGTCATGAATTTTTATGCAATTGCGCCAATTCTTTTCATGAGGGTCGACCATGTAAGAATGCATCCACACACCAAATATTTTTGTTCTGAAACTAATACTTTTGAGAATAGCTCTCATGGCGTAAAAGTCATGCATGTGAAAAAGATCGAATCGCTGATGTCTTTATAGTTCGGCCTCAAGTCATGAATTTTTATGCAATTGCGCCAATTCTTTTCATGAGGGTCGACCATGTAAGAATGCATCCACACACCAAATATTTTTGTTCTGAAACTTATGCTTTAGAGAATAGCTCTCATGGCGTAAAAGTCATGCATGTGAAAAAGATCGAATCGCTGATGTCTTTATAGTTCGGCCTCAAGTCATGAATTTTTATGCAATTGTGCCAATTCTTTTCATGAGGGTCGACCATGTAAGAATGCATCCACACACCAAATATTTTTGTTCTGAAACTAATACTTTTGAGAATAGCTCTCATGGCGTAAAAGTCATGCATGTGAAAAAGATCGAATCGCTGATGTATTTATAGTTCGGCCTCAAGTCATGAATTTTTATGCAATTGCGCCAATTCTTTTCATGAGGGTCGACCATGTAAGAATGCATCCACACACCAAATATTTTTGTTCTGAAACTAATACTTTTGAGAATAGCTCTCATGGCGTAAAAGTCATGCATGTGAAAAAGATCGAATCGCTGATGTCTTTATAGTTCGGCCTCAAGTCATGAATTTTTATGCAATTGCGCCAATTCTTTTCATGAGGGTCGACCATGTAAGAATGCATCCACACAGCAAATATTTTTGTTCTGAAACTAATACTTTTGAGAATAGCTCTCATGGCGTAAAAGTCATGCATGTGAAAAAGATCGAATCGCTGATGTCTTTATAGTTCGGCCTCAAGTCATGAATTTTTATGCAATTGCGCCAATTCTTTTCATGAGGGTCGACCATGTAAGAATGCATCCACACAGCAAATATTTTTGTTCTGAAACTTATACTTTTGAGAATAGCTCTCATGGCGTAAAAGTCATGCATGTGAAAAAGATCGAATCGCTGATGTCTTTATAGTTCGGCCTCAAGTCATGAATTTTTATGCAATTGCGCCAATTCTTTTCATGAGGGTCGACCATGTAAGAATGCATCCACACACCAAATATTTTTGTTCTGAAACTAATACTTTTGAGAATAGCTCTCATGGCGTAAAAGTCATGCATGTGAAAAAGATCGAATCGCTGATGTATTTATAGTTCGGCCTCAAGTCATGAATTTTTATGCAATTGCGCCAATTCTTTTCATGAGGGTCGACCATGTAAGAATGCATCCACACACCAAATATTTTTGTTCTGAAACTAATACTTTTGAGAATAGCTCTCATGGCGTAAAAGTCATGCATGTGAAAAAGATCGAATCGCTGATGTCTTTATAGTTCGGCCTCAAGTCATGAATTTTTATGCAATTGCGCCAATTCTGTTCATGAGGGTCGACCATGTAAGAATGCATCCACACAGCAAATATTTTTGTTCTGAAACTTATACTTTTGAGAATAGCTCTCATGGCGTAAAAGTCATGCATGTGAAAAAGATCGAATCGCTGATGTCTTTATAGTTCGGCCTCAAGTCATGAATTTTTATGCAATTGCGCCAATTCTTTTCATGAGGGTCGACCATGTAAGAATGCATCCACACAGCAAATATTTTGTTCTGAAACTAATACTTTTGAGAATAGCTCTCATGGCGTAAAAGTCATGCATGTGAAAAAGATCGAATCGCTGATGTCTTTATAGTTCGGCCTCAAGTCATGAATTTTTATGCAATTGCGCCAATTCTTTTCATGAGGGTCGACCATGTAAGAATGCATCCACACACCAAATATTTTTGTTCTGAAACTTATGCTTTTGAGAATAGCTCTCATGGCGTAAAAGTCATGCATGTGAAAAAGATCGAATCGCTGATGTCTTTATAGTTCGGCCTCAAGTCATGAATTTTTATGCAATTGTGCCAATTCTTTTCATGAGGGTCGACCATGTAAGAATGCATCCACACACCAAATATTTTTGTTCTGAAACTAATACTTTTGAGAATAGCTCTCATGGCGTAAAAGTCATGCATGTGAAAAAGATCGAATCGCTGATGTATTTATAGTTCGGCCTCAAGTCATGAATTTTTATGCAATTGCGCCAATTCTTTTCATGAGGGTCGACCATGTAAGAATGCATCCACACAGCAAATATTTTTGTTCTGAAACTAATACTTTTGAGAATAGCTCTCATGGCGTAAAAGTCATGCATGTGAAAAAGATCGAATCGCTGATGTCTTTATAGTTCGGCCTCAAGTCATGAATTTTAGTGCAATTGCGCCAATTCTTTTCATGAGGGTCGACCATGTAAGAATGCATCCACACACCAAATATTTTTGTTCTGAAACTAATACTTTTGAGAATAGCTCTCATGGCGTAAAAGTCATGCATGTGAAAAAGATCGAATCGCTGATGTCTTTATAGTTCGGCCTCAAGTCATGAATTTTTATGCAATTGCGCCAATTCTTTTCATGAGGGTCGACCATGTAAGAATGCATCCACACAGCAAATATTTTTGTTCTGAAACTTATACTTTTGAGAATAGCTCTCATGGCGTAAAAGTCATGCATGTGAAAAAGATCGAATCGCTGATGTCTTTATAGTTCGGCCTCAAGTCATGAATTTTTATGCAATTGCGCCAATTCTTTTCATGAGGGTCGACCATGTAAGAATGCATCCACACAGCAAATATTTTTGTTCTGAAACTAATACTTTTGAGAATAGCTCTCATGGCGTAAAAGTCATGTATGTGAAAAAGATCGAATCGCTGATGTCTTTATAGTTCGGCCTCAAGTCATGAATTTTTATGCAATTGCGCCAATTCTTTTCATGAGGGTCGACCATGTAAGAATGCATCCACACACCAAATATTTTTGTTCTGAAACTAATACTTTTGAGAATAGCTCTCATGGCGTAAAAGTCATGCATGTGAAAAAGATCGAATCGCTGATGTCTTTATAGTTCGGCCTCAAGTCATGAATTTTTATGCAATTGTGCCAATTCTTTTCATGAGGGTCGACCATGTAAGAATGCATCCACACAGCAAATATTTTTGTTCTGAAACTAATACTTTTGAGAATAGCTCTCATGGCGTAAAAGTCATGCATGTGAAAAAGATCGAATCGCTGATGTCTTTATAGTTCGGCCTCAAGTCATGAATTTTAATGCAATTGCGCCAATTCTTTTCATGAGGGTCGACCATGTAAGAATGCATCCACACACCAAATATTTTTGTTCTGAAACTAATACTTTTGAGAATAGCTCTCATGGCGTAAAAGTCATGCATGTGAAAAAGATCGAATCGCTGATGTCTTTATAGTTCGGCCTCAAGTCATGAATTTTAATGCAATTGCGCCAATTCTTTTCATGAGGGTCGACCATGTAAGAATGCATCCACACAGCAAATATTTTTGTTCTGAAACTAATACTTTTGAGAATAGCTCTCATGGCGTAAAAGTCATGCATGTGAAAAAGATCGAATCGCTGATGTCTTTATAGTTCGGCCTCAAGTCATGAATTTTTATGCAATTGCGCCAATTCTTTTCATGAGGGTCGACCATGTAAGAATGCATCCACACAGCAAATATTTTTGTTCTGAAACTTATACTTTTGAGAATAGCTCTCATGGCGTAAAAGTCATGCATGTGAAAAAGATCGAATCGCTGATGTCTTTATAGTTCGGCCTCAAGTCATGAATTTTTATGCAATTGCGCCAATTCTTTTCATGAGGCTCGACCATGTAAGAATGCATCCACACAGCAAATATTTTTGTTCTGAAACTAATACTTTTGAGAATAGCTCTCATGGCGTAAAAGTCATGTATGTGAAAAAGATCGAATCGCTGATGTCTTTATAGTTCGGCCTCAAGTCATGAATTTTTATGCAATTGCGCCAATTCTTTTCATGAGGCTCGACCATGTAAGAATGCATCCACACACCAAATATTTTTGTTCTGAAACTAATACTTTTGAGAATAGCTCTCATGGCGTAAAAGTCATGCATGTGAAAAAGATCGAATCGCTGATGTCTTTATAGTTCGGCCTCAAGTCATGAATTTTTATGCAATTGCGCCAATTCTTTTCATGAGGGTCGACCATGCAAGAATGCATCCACACACCAAATATTTTTGTTCTGAAACTTATACTTTTGAGAATAGCTCTCATGGCGTAAAAGTCATGCATGTGAAAAAGATCGAATCGCTGATGTCTTTATAGTTCGGCCTCAAGTCATGAATTTTTATGCAATTGCGCCAATTCTTTTCATGAGGGTCGACCATGTAAGAATGCATCCACACACCAAATATTTTTGTTCTGAAACTAATACTTTTGAGAATAGCTCTCATGGCGTAAAAGTCATGCATGTGAAAAAGATCGAATCGCTGATGTCTTTATAGTTCGGCCTCAAGTCATGAATTTTTATGGAAATGCGCCAATTCTTTTCATGAGGGTCGACCATGTAAGAATGCATCCACACACCAAATATTTTTGTTCTGAAACTAATACTTTTGAGAATAGCTCTCATGGTGTAAAAGTCATGCATGTGAAAAAGTTCGAATCGCTGATGTATTTATAGTTCGGCCTCAAGTCATGAATTTTAATGCAATTGCACCAATTGTATTCATGAGGGTCGACCATGTAAGAATGCATCCACACAGCAAATATTTTTGTTCTGAAACTTATACTTTTGAGAATAGCTCTCATGGCGTAAAAGTCATGCATGTGAAAAAGATCGAATCGCTGATGTCTTTATAGTTCGGCCTCAAGTCATGAATTTTTATGCAATTGCGCCAATTCTTTTCATGAGGGTCGACCATGTAAGAATGCATCCACACACCAAATATTTTTGTTCTGAAACTAATACTTTTGAGAATAGCTCTCATGGCGTAAAAGTCATGCATGTGAAAAAGATCGAATCGCTGATGTCTTTATAGTTCGGCCTCAAGTCATGAATTTTTATGCAATTGCGCCAATTCTTTTCATGAGGGTCGACCATGTAAGAATGCATCCACACAGCAAATATTTTTGTTCTGAAACTTATGCTTTAGAGAATAGCTCTCATGGCGTAAAAGTCATGCATGTGAAAAAGATCGAATCGCTGATGTCTTTATAGTTCGGCCTCAAGTCATGAATTTTTATGCAATTGTGCCAATTCTTTTCATGAGGGTCGACCATGTAAGAATGCATCCACACACCAAATATTTTTGTTCTGAAACTAATACTTTTGAGAATAGCTCTCATGGCGTAAAAGTCATGCATGTGAAAAAGATCGAATCGCTGATGTATTTATAGTTCGGCCTCAAGTCATGAATTTTTATGCAATTGCGCCAATTCTTTTCATGAGGGTCGACCATGTAAGAATGCATCCACACACCAAATATTTTTGTTCTGAAACTAATACTTTTGAGAATAGCTCTCATGGCGTAAAAGTCATGCATGTGAAAAAGATCGAATCGCTGATGTCTTTATAGTTCGGCCTCAAGTCATGAATTTTTATGCAATTGCGCCAATTCTTTTCATGAGGGTCGACCATGTAAGAATGCATCCACACACCAAATATTTTTGTTCTGAAACTAATACTTTTGAGAATAGCTCTCATGGCGTAAAAGTCATGCATGTGAAAAAGATCGAATCGCTGATGTCTTTATAGTTCGGCCTCAAGTCATGAATTTTTATGCAATTGCGCCAATTCTTTTCATGAGGGTCGACCATGTAAGAATGCATCCACACAGCAAATATTTTTGTTCTGAAACTTATACTTTTGAGAATAGCTCTCATGGCGTAAAAGTCATGCATGTGAAAAAGATCGAATCGCTGATGTCTTTATAGTTCGGCCTCAAGTCATGAATTTTTATGCAATTGCGCCAATTCTTTTCATGAGGGTCGACCATGTAAGAATGCATCCACACACCAAATATTTTTGTTCTGAAACTAATACTTTTGAGAATAGCTCTCATGGCGTAAAAGTCATGCATGTGAAAAAGATCGAATCGCTGATGTATTTATAGTTCGGCCTCAAGTCATGAATTTTTATGCAATTGCGCCAATTCTTTTCATGAGGGTCGACCATGTAAGAATGCATCCACACAGCAAATATTTTTGTTCTGAAACTAATACTTTTGAGAATAGCTCTCATGGCGTAAAAGTCATGCATGTGAAAAAGATCGAATCGCTGATGTATTTATAGTTCGGCCTCAAGTCATGAATTTTTATGCAATTGCGCCAATTCTTTTCATGAGGGTCGACCATGTAAGAATGCATCCACACAGCAAATATTTTTGTTCTGAAACTAATACTTTTGAGAATAGCTCTCATGGCGTAAAAGTCATGCATGTGAAAAAGATCGAATCGCTGATGTCTTTATAGTTCGGCCTCAAGTCATGAATTTTTATGCAATTGCGCCAATTCTTTTCATGAGGGTCGACCATGTAAGAATGCATCCACACACCAAATATTTTTGTTCTGAAACTAATACTTTTGAGAATAGCTCTCATGGCGTAAAAGTCATGTATGTGAAAAAGATCGAATCGCTGATGTCTTTATAGTTCGGCCTCAAGTCATGAATTTTTATGCAATTGCGCCAATTCTTTTCATGAGGGTCGACCATGTAAGAATGCATCCACACACTAAATATTTTTGTTCTGAAACTAATACTTTTGAGAATAGCTCTCATGGCGTAAAAGTCATGCATGTGAAAAAGATCGAATCGCTGATGTATTTATAGTTCGGCCTCAAGTCATGAATTTTTATGCAATTGCGCCAATTCTTTTCATGAGGGTCGACCATGTAAGAATGCATCCACACAGCAAATATTTTTGTTCTGAAACTAATACTTTTGAGAATAGCTCTCATGGCGTAAAAGTCATGCATGTGAAAAAGATCGAATCGCTGATGTCTTTATAGTTCGGCCTCAAGTCATGAATTTTTATGCAATTGCGCCAATTCTTTTCATGAGGGTCGACCATGTAAGAATGCATCCACACAGCAAATATTTTTGTTCTGAAACTAATACTTTTGAGAATAGCTCTCATGGCGTAAAAGTCATGCATGTGAAAAAGATCGAATCGCTGATGTCTTTATAGTTCGGCCTCAAGTCATGAATTTTTATGCAATTGCGCCAATTCTTTTCATGAGGGTCGACCATGTAAGAATGCATCCACACACCAAATATTTTTGTTCTGAAACTAATACTTTTGAGAATAGCTCTCATGGCGTAAAAGTCATGCATGTGAAAAAGATCGAATCGCTGATGTCTTTATAGTTCGGCCTCAAGTCATGAATTTTTATGCAATTGCGCCAATTCTTTTCATGAGGGTCGACCATGTAAGAATGCATCCACACAGCAAATATTTTTGTTCTGAAACTAATACTTTTGAGAATAGCTCTCATGGCGTAAAAGTCATGCATGTGAAAAAGATCGAATCGCTGATGTCTTTATAGTTCGGCCTCAAGTCATGAATTTTAATGCAATTGCGCCAATTTTTTTCATGAGGGTCGACCATGTAAGAATGCATCCACACAGCAAATATTTTTGTTCTGAAACTTATACTTTTGAGAATAGCTCTCATGGCGTAAAAGTCATGCATGTGAAAAAGATCGAATCGCTGATGTCTTTATAGTTCGGCCTCAAGTCATGAATTTTTATGCAATTGCGCCAATTCTTTTCATGAGGGTCGACCATGTAAGAATGCATCCACACAGCAAATATTTTTGTTCTGAAACTTATACTTTTGAGAATAGCTCTCATGGCGTAAAAGTCATGCATGTGAAAAAGATCGAATCGCTGATGTCTTTATAGTTCGGCCTCAAGTCATGAATTTTTATGCAATTGCGCCAATTCTTTTCATGAGGGTCGACCATGTAAGAATGCATCCACACACCAAATATTTTTGTTCTGAAACTAATACTTTTGAGAATAGCTCTCATGGCGTAAAAGTCATGCATGTGAAAAAGATCGAATCGCTGATGTCTTTATAGTTCGGCCTCAAGTCATGAATTTTAATGCAATTGCGCCAATTCTTTTCATGAGGGTCGACCATGTAAGAATGCATCCACACACCAAATATTTTTGTTCTGAAACTAATACTTTTGAGAATAGCTCTCATGGCGTAAAAGTCATGCATGTGAAAAAGATCGAATCGCTGATGTCTTTATAGTTCGGCCTCAAGTCATGAATTTTTATGCAATTGCGCCAATTCTTTTCATGAGGGTCGACCATGTAAGAATGCATCCACACACCAAATATTTTTGTTCTGAAACTTATACTTTTGAGAATAGCTCTCATGGCGTAAAAGTCATGCATGTGAAAAAGATCGAATCGCTGATGTCTTTATAGTTCGGCCTCAAGTCATGAATTTTTATGCAATTGCGCCAATTCTTTTCATGAGGGTCGACCATGCAAGAATGCATCCACACACCAAAAATTTTGTTCTGAAACTTATACTTTTGAGAATAGCTCTCATGGCGTAAAAGTCATGCATGTGAAAAAGATCGAATCGCTGATGTCTTTATAGTTCGGCCTCAAGTCATGAATTTTTATGCAATTGCGCCAATTCTTTTCATGAGGGTCGACCATGCAAGAATGCATCCACACACCAAAAATTTTGTTCTGAAACTTATACTTTTGAGAATAGCTCTCATGGCGTAAAAGTCATGCATGTGAAAAAGATCGAATCGCTGATGTCTTTATAGTTCGGCCTCAAGTCATGAATTTTTATGCAATTGCGCCAATTCTTTTCATGAGGGTCGACCATGTAAGAATGCATCCACACACCAAATATTTTTGTTCTGAAACTAATACTTTTGAGAATAGCTCTCATGGCGTAAAAGTCATGCATGTGAAAAAGATCGAATCGCTGATGTCTTTATAGTTCGGCCTCAAGTCATGAATTTTTATGGAAATGCGCCAATTCCTTTCATGAGGGTCGACCATGTAAGAATGCATCCACACACCAAATATTTTTGTTCTGAAACTAATACTTTTGAGAATAGCTCTCATGGTGTAAAAGTCATGCATGTGAAAAAGTTCGAATCGCTGATGTATTTATAGTTCGGCCTCAAGTCATGAATTTTAATGCAATTGCACCAATTGTATTCATGAGGGTCGACCATGTAAGAATGCATCCACACAGCAAATATTTTTGTTCTGAAACTTATACTTTTGAGAATAGCTCTCATGGCGTAAAAGTCATGCATGTGAAAAAGATCGAATCGCTGATGTCTTTATAGTTCGGCCTCAAGTCATGAATTTTTATGCAATTGCGCCAATTCTTTTCATGAGGGTCGACCATGTAAGAATCCATCCACACACCAAATATTTTTGTTCTGAAACTAATACTTTTGAGAATAGCTCTCATGGCGTAAAAGTCATGCATGTGAAAAAGATCGAATCGCTGATGTCTTTATAGTTCGGCCTCAAGTCATGAATTTTTATGCAATTGCGCCAATTCTTTTCATGAGGGTCGACCATGTAAGAATGCATCCACACACCAAATATTTTTGTTCTGAAACTAATACTTTTGAGAATAGCTCTCATGGCGTAAAAGTCATGCATGTGAAAAAGATCGAATCGCTGATGTCTTTATAGTTCGGCCTCAAGTCATGAATTTTTATGCAATTGCGCCAATTCTTTTCATGAGGGTCGACCATGTAAGAATGCATCCACACACCAAATATTTTTGTTCTGAAACTAATACTTTTGAGAATAGCTCTCATGGCGTAAAAGTCATGCATGTGAAAAAGATCGAATCGCTGATGTCTTTATAGTTCGGCCTCAAGTCATGAATTTTTATGCAATTGCGCCAATTCTGTTCATGAGGGTCGACCATGTAAGAATGCATCCACACAGCAAATATTTTTGTTCTGAAACTTATACTTTTGAGAATAGCTCTCATGGCGTAAAAGTCATGCATGTGAAAAAGATCGAATCGCTGATGTCTTTATAGTTCGGCCTCAAGTCATGAATTTTTATGCAATTGCGCCAATTCTTTTCATGAGGGTCGACCATGTAAGAATGCATCCACACAGCAAATATTTTTGTTCTGAAACTAATACTTTTGAGAATAGCTCTCATGGCGTAAAAGTCATGCATGTGAAAAAGATCGAATCGCTGATGTCTTTATAGTTCGGCCTCAAGTCATGAATTTTTATGCAATTGCGCCAATTCTTTTCATGAGGGTCGACCATGTAAGAATGCATCCACACAGCAAATATTTTTGTTCTGAAACTTATACTTTTGAGAATAGCTCTCATGGCGTAAAAGTCATGCATGTGAAAAAGATCGAATCGCTGATGTCTTTATAGTTCGGCCTCAAGTCATGAATTTTTATGCAATTGTGCCAATTCTTTTCATGAGGGTCGACCATGTAAGAATGCATCCACACACCAAATATTTTTGTTCTGAAACTAATACTTTTGAGAATAGCTCTCATGGCGTAAAAGTCATGCATTTGAAAAAGATCGAATCGCTGATGTCTTTATAGTTCGGCCTCAAGTCATGAATTTTTATGCAATTGCGCCAATTCTTTTCATGAGGGTCGACCATGTAAGAATGCATCCACACAGCAAATATTTTTGTTCTGAAACTAATACTTTTGAGAATAGCTCTCATGGCGTAAAAGTCATGCATGTGAAAAAGATCGAATCGCTGATGTCTTTATAGTTCGGCCTCAAGTCATGAATTTTTATGCAATTGCGCCAATTCTTTTCATGAGGGTCGACCATGTAAGAATGCATCCACACAGCAAATATTTTTGTTCTGAAACTAATACTTTTGAGAATAGCTCTCATGGCGTAAAAGTCGTGCATGTGAAAAAGATCGAATCGCTGATGTCTTTATAGTTCGGCCTCAAGTCATGAATTTTTATGCAATTGCGCCAATTCTTTTCATGAGGGTCGACCATGTAAGAATGCATCCACACACCAAATATTTTTGTTCTGAAACTAATACTTTTGAGAATAGCTCTCATGGCGTAAAAGTCATGTATGTGAAAAAGATCGAATCGCTGATGTCTTTATAGTTCGGCCTCAAGTCATGAATTTTTATGCAATTGCGCCAATTCTTTTCATGAGGGTCGACCATGTAAGAATGCATCCACACACAAAATATTTTTGTTCTGAAACTAATACTTTTGAGAATAGCTCTCATGGCGTAAAAGTCATGCATGTGAAAAAGATCGAATCGCTGATGTCTTTATAGTTCGGCCTCAAGTCATGAATTTTTATGCAATTGTGCCAATTCTTTTCATGAGGGTCGACCATGTAAGAATGCATCCACACACCAAATATTTTTGTTCTGAAACTAATACTTTTGAGAATAGCTCTCATGGCGTAAAAGTCATGCATGTGAAAAAGATCGAATCGCTGATGTCTTTATAGTTCGGCCTCAAGTCATGAATTTTTATGCAATTGCGCCAATTCTTTTCATGAGGGTCGACCATGTAAGAATGCATCCACACACTAAATATTTTTGTTCTGAAACTAATACTTTTGAGAATAGCTCTCATGGCGTAAAAGTCATGCATGTGAAAAAGATCGAATCGCTGATGTCTTTATAGTTCGGCCTCAAGTCATGAATTTTAATGCAATTGCGCCAATTCTTTTCATGAGGGTCGACCATGTAAGAATGCATCCACACAGCAAATATTTTTGTTCTGAAACTAATACTTTTGAGAATAGCTCTCATGGCGTAAAAGTCATGCATGTGAAAAAGATCGAATCGCTGATGTCTTTATAGTTCGGCCTCAAGTCATGAATTTTTATGCAATTGCGCCAATTCTTTTCATGAGGGTCGACCATGTAAGAATGCATCCACACAGCAAATATTTTTGTTCTGAAACTTATACTTTTGAGAATAGCTCTCATGGCGTAAAAGTCATGCATGTGAAAAAGATCGAATCGCTGATGTCTTTATAGTTCGGCCTCAAGTCATGAATTTTTATGCAATTGCGCCAATTCTTTTCATGAGGGTCGACCATGTAAGAATGCATCCACACAGCAAATATTTTTGTTCTGAAACTAATACTTTTGAGAATAGCTCTCATGGCGTAAAAGTCATGTATGTGAAAAAGATCGAATCGCTGATGTCTTTATAGTTCGGCCTCAAGTCATGAATTTTTATGCAATTGCGCCAATTCTTTTCATGAGGCTCGACCATGTAAGAATGCATCCACACAGCAAATATTTTGTTCTGAAACTAATACTTTTGAGAATAGCTCTCATGGCGTAAAAGTCATGCATGTGAAAAAGATCGAATCGCTGATGTCTTTATAGTTCGGCCTCAAGTCATGAATTTTTATGCAATTGCGCCAATTCTTTTCATGAGGGTCGACCATGCAAGAATGCATCCACACACCAAATATTTTTGTTCTGAAACTTATACTTTTGAGAATAGCTCTCATGGCGTAAAAGTCATGCATGTGAAAAAGATCGAATCGCTGATGTCTTTATAGTTCGGCCTCAAGTCATGAATTTTTATGGAAATGCGCCAATTCTTTTCATGAGGGTCGACCATGTAAGAATGCATCCACACACCAAATATTTTTGTTCTGAAACTAATACTTTTGAGAATAGCTCTCATGGTGTAAAAGTCATGCATGTGAAAAAGTTCGAATCGCTGATGTATTTATAGTTCGGCCTCAAGTCATGAATTTTAATGCAATTGCACCAATTGTATTCATGAGGGTCGACCATGTAAGAATGCATCCACACAGCAAATATTTTTGTTCTGAAACTTATACTTTTGAGAATAGCTCTCATGGCGTAAAAGTCATGCATGTGAAAAAGATCGAATCGCTGATGTCTTTATAGTTCGGCCTCAAGTCATGAATTTTTATGCAATTGCGCCAATTCTTTTCATGAGGGTCGACCATGTAAGAATCCATCAACACACAAAATATTTTTGTTCTGAAACTAATACTTTTGAGAATAGCTCTCATGGCGTAAAAGTCATGCATGTGAAAAAGATCGAATCGCTGATGTCTTTATAGTTCGGCCTCAAGTCATGAATTTTTATGCAATTGCGCCAATTCTTTTCATGAGGGTCGACCATGTAAGAATGCATCCACACACTAAATATTTTTGTTCTGAAACTAATACTTTTGAGAATAGCTCTCATGGCGTAAAAGTCATGCATGTGAAAAAGATCGAATCGCTGATGTCTTTATAGTTCGGCCTCAAGTCATGAATTTTAATGCAATTGCGCCAATTCTTTTCATGAGGGTCGACCATGTAAGAATGCATCCACACAGCAAATATTTTTGTTCTGAAACTAATACTTTTGAGAATAGCTCTCATGGCGTAAAAGTCATGCATGTGAAAAAGATCGAATCGCTGATGTCTTTATAGTTCGGCCTCAAGTCATGAATTTTTATGCAATTGCGCCAATTCTTTTCATGAGGGTCGACCATGTAAGAATGCATCCACACAGCAAATATTTTTGTTCTGAAACTTATACTTTTGAGAATAGCTCTCATGGCGTAAAAGTCATGCATGTGAAAAAGATCGAATCGCTGATGTCTTTATAGTTCGGCCTCAAGTCATGAATTTTTATGCAATTGCGCCAATTCTTTTCATGAGGGTCGACCATGTAAGAATGCATCCACACAGCAAATATTTTTGTTCTGAAACTAATACTTTTGAGAATAGCTCTCATGGCGTAAAAGTCATGTATGTGAAAAAGATCGAATCGCTGATGTCTTTATAGTTCGGCCTCAAGTCATGAATTTTTATGCAATTGCGCCAATTCTTTTCATGAGGCTCGACCATGTAAGAATGCATCCACACAGCAAATATTTTGTTCTGAAACTAATACTTTTGAGAATAGCTCTCATGGCGTAAAAGTCATGCATGTGAAAAAGATCGAATCGCTGATGTCTTTATAGTTCGGCCTCAAGTCATGAATTTTTATGCAATTGCGCCAATTCTTTTCATGAGGGTCGACCATGCAAGAATGCATCCACACACCAAATATTTTTGTTCTGAAACTTATACTTTTGAGAATAGCTCTCATGGCGTAAAAGTCATGCATGTGAAAAAGATCGAATCGCTGATGTCTTTATAGTTCGGCCTCAAGTCATGAATTTTTATGGAAATGCGCCAATTCTTTTCATGAGGGTCGACCATGTAAGAATGCATCCACACACCAAATATTTTTGTTCTGAAACTAATACTTTTGAGAATAGCTCTCATGGTGTAAAAGTCATGCATGTGAAAAAGTTCGAATCGCTGATGTATTTATAGTTCGGCCTCAAGTCATGAATTTTAATGCAATTGCACCAATTGTATTCATGAGGGTCGACCATGTAAGAATGCATCCACACAGCAAATATTTTTGTTCTGAAACTTATACTTTTGAGAATAGCTCTCATGGCGTAAAAGTCATGCATGTGAAAAAGATCGAATCGCTGATGTCTTTATAGTTCGGCCTCAAGTCATGAATTTTTATGCAATTGCGCCAATTCTTTTCATGAGGGTCGACCATGTAAGAATCCATCAACACACAAAATATTTTTGTTCTGAAACTAATACTTTTGAGAATAGCTCTCATGGCGTAAAAGTCATGCATGTGAAAAAGATCGAATCGCTGATGTCTTTATAGTTCGGCCTCAAGTCATGAATTTTTATGCAATTGCGCCAATTCTTTTCATGAGGGTCGACCATGTAAGAATGCATCCACACACCAAATATTTTTGTTCTGAAACTAATACTTTTGAGAATAGCTCTCATGGCGTAAAAGTCATGCATGTGAAAAAGATCGAATCGCTGATGTCTTTATAGTTCGGCCTCAAGTCATGAATTTTTATGCAATTGCGCCAATTCTGTTCATGAGGGTCGACCATGTAAGAATGCATCCACACAGCAAATATTTTTGTTCTGAAACTTATACTTTTGAGAATAGCTCTCATGGCGTAAAAGTCATGCATGTGAAAAAGATCGAATCGCTGATGTCTTTATAGTTCGGCCTCAAGTCATGAATTTTTATGCAATTGCGCCAATTCTTTTCATGAGGGTCGACCATGTAAGAATGCATCCACACAGCAAATATTTTTGTTCTGAAACTAATACTTTTGAGAATAGCTCTCATGGCGTAAAAGTCATGCATGTGAAAAAGATCGAATCGCTGATGTCTTTATAGTTCGGCCTCAAGTCATGAATTTTTATGCAATTGCGCCAATTCTTTTCATGAGGGTCGACCATGTAAGAATGCATCCACACAGCAAATATTTTTGTTCTGAAACTTATACTTTTGAGAATAGCTCTCATGGCGTAAAAGTCATGCATGTGAAAAAGATCGAATCGCTGATGTCTTTATAGTTCGGCCTCAAGTCATGAATTTTTATGCAATTGCGCCAATTCTTTTCATGAGGGTCGACCATGTAAGAATGCATCCACACACCAAATATTTTTGTTCTGAAACTAATACTTTTGAGAATAGCTCTCATGGCGTAAAAGTCATGTATGTGAAAAAGATCGAATCGCTGATGTCTTTATAGTTCGGCCTCAAGTCATGAATTTTTATGCAATTGCGCCAATTCTTTTCATGAGGGTCGACCATGTAAGAATGCATCCACACAGCAAATATTTTTGTTCTGAAACTAATACTTTTGAGAATAGCTCTCATGGCGTAAAAGTCATGCATGTGAAAAAGATCGAATCGCTGATGTCTTTATAGTTCGGCCTCAAGTCATGAATTTTTATGCAATTGTGCCAATTCTTTTCATGAGGGTCGACCATGTAAGAATGCATCCACACACCAAATATTTTTGTTCTGAAACTAATACTTTTGAGAATAGCTCTCATGGCGTAAAAGTCATGCATGTGAAAAAGATCGAATCGCTGATGTCTTTATAGTTCGGCCTCAAGTCATGAATTTTAATGCAATTGCGCCAATTCTTTTCATGAGGGTCGACCATGTAAGAATGCATCCACACACCAAATATTTTTGTTCTGAAACTAATACTTTTGAGAATAGCTCTCATGGCGTAAAAGTCATGCATGTGAAAAAGATCGAATCGCTGATGTCTTTATAGTTCGGCCTCAAGTCATGAATTTTAATGCAATTGCGCCAATTCTTTTCATGAGGGTCGACCATGTAAGAATGCATCCACACAGCAAATATTTTTGTTCTGAAACTAATACTTTTGAGAATAGCTCTCATGGCGTAAAAGTCATGCATGTGAAAAAGATCGAATCGCTGATGTCTTTATAGTTCGGCCTCAAGTCATGAATTTTTATGCAATTGCGCCAATTCTTTTCATGAGGGTCGACCATGTAAGAATGCATCCACACAGCAAATATTTTTGTTCTGAAACTAATACTTTTGAGAATAGCTCTCATGGCGTAAAAGTCATGCATGTGAAAAAGATCGAATCGCTGATGTCTTTATAGTTCGGCCTCAAGTCATGAATTTTTATGCAATTGCGCCAATTCTTTTCATGAGGGTCGACCATGCAAGAATGCATCCACACACCAAATATTTTTGTTCTGAAACTTATACTTTTGAGAATAGCTCTCATGGCGTAAAAGTCATGCATGTGAAAAAGATCGAATCGCTGATGTCTTTATAGTTCGGCCTCAAGTCATGAATTTTTATGCAATTGCGCCAATTCTTTTCATGAGGGTCGACCATGTATGAATGCATCCACACACCAAATATTTTTGTTCTGAAACTAATACTTTTGAGAATAGCTCTCATGGCGTAAAAGTCATGCATGTGAAAAAGATCGAATCGCTGATGTCTTTATAGTTCGGCCTCAAGTCATGAATTTTGATGGAAATGCGCCAATTCTTTTCATGAGGGTCGACCATGTAAGAATGCATCCACACACCAAATATTTTTGTTCTGAAACTAATACTTTTGAGAATAGCTCTCATGGCGTAAAAGTCATGCATGTGAAAAAGATCGAATCGCTGATGTCTTTATAGTTCGGCCTCAAGTCATGAATTTTTATGCAATTGCGCCAATTCTTTTCATGAGGGTCGACCATGCAAGAATGCATCCACACACCAAATATTTTTGTTCTGAAACTTATACTTTTGAGAATAGCTCTCATGGCGTAAAAGTCATGCATGTGAAAAAGATCGAATCGCTGATGTCTTTATAGTTCGGCCTCAAGTCATGAATTTTTATGCAATTGCGCCAATTCTTTTCATGAGGGTCGACCATGTAAGAATGCATCCACACAGCAAATATTTTTGTTCTGAAACTAATACTTTTGAGAATAGCTCTCATGGCGTAAAAGTCATGCATGTGAAAAAGATCGAATCGCTGATGTCTTTATAGTTCGGCCTCAAGTCATGAATTTTTATGGAAATGCGCCAATTCTTTTCATGAGGGTCGACCATGTAAGAATGCATCCACACAGCAAATATTTTTGTTCTGAAACTAATACTTTTGAGAATAGCTCTCATGGTGTAAAAGTCATGCATGTGAAAAAGTTCGAATCGCTGATGTATTTATAGTTCGGCCTCAAGTCATGAATTTTAATGCAATTGCACCAATTGTATTCATGAGGGTCGACCATGTAAGAATGCATCCACACAGCAAATATTTTTGTTCTGAAACTTATACTTTTGAGAATAGCTCTCATGGCGTAAAAGTCATGCATTTGAAAAAGATCGAATCGCTGATGTCTTTATAGTTCGGCCTCAAGTCATGAATTTTTATGCAATTGCGCCAATTCTTTTCATGAGGGTCGACCATGTAAGAATCCATCAACACACCAAATATTTTTGTTCTGAAACTAATACTTTTGAGAATAGCTCTCATGGCGTAAAAGTCATGCATGTGAAAAAGATCGAATCGCTGATGTCTTTATAGTTCGGCCTCAAGTCATGAATTTTTATGCAATTGCGCCAATTCTTTTCATGAGGGTCGACCATGTAAGAATGCATCCACACACCAAATATTTTTGTTCTGAAACTAATACTTTTGAGAATAGCTCTCATGGCGTAAAAGTCGTGCATGTGAAAAAGATCGAATCGCTGATGTCTTTATAGTTCGGCCTCAAGTCATGAATTTTTATGCAATTGCGCCAATTCTGTTCATGAGGGTCGACCATGTAAGAATGCATCCACACAGCAAATATTTTTGTTCTGAAACTTATACTTTTGAGAATAGCTCTCATGGCGTAAAAGTCATGCATGTGAAAAAGATCGAATCGCTGATGTCTTTATAGTTCGGCCTCAAGTCATGAATTTTTATGCAATTGCGCCAATTCTTTTCATGAGGGTCGACCATGTAAGAATGCATCCACACACCAAATATTTTTGTTCTGAAACTAATACTTTTGAGAATAGCTCTCATGGCGTAAAAGTCATGCATGTGAAAAAGATCGAATCGCTGATGTCTTTATAGTTCGGCCTCAAGTCATGAATTTTTATGCAATTGCGCCAATTCTTTTCATGAGGGTCGCCCATGTAAGAATGCATCCACACACCAAATATTTTTGTTCTGAAACTTATGCTTTTGAGAATAGCTCTCATGGCGTAAAAGTCATGCATGTGAAAAAGATCGAATCGCTGATGTCTTTATAGTTCGGCCTCAAGTCATGAATTTTTATGCAATTGTGCCAATTCTTTTCATGAGGGTCGACCATGTAAGAATGCATCCACACAGCAAATATTTTTGTTCTGAAACTAATACTTTTGAGAATAGCTCTCATGGCGTAAAAGTCATGCATGTGAAAAAGATCGAATCGCTGATGTCTTTATAGTTCGGCCTCAAGTCATGAATTTTTATGGAAATGCGCCAATTCTTTTCATGAGGGTCGACCATGTAAGAATGCATCCACACACCAAATATTTTTGTTCTGAAACTAATACTTTTGAGAATAGCTCTCATGGTGTAAAAGTCATGCATGTGAAAAAGTTCGAATCGCTGATGTATTTATAGTTCGGCCTCAAGTCATGAATTTTAATGCAATTGCACCAATTGTATTCATGAGGGTCGACCATGTAAGAATGCATCCACACAGCAAATATTTTTGTTCTGAAACTTATACTTTTGAGAATAGCTCTCATGGCGTAAAAGTCATGCATTTGAAAAAGATCGAATCGCTGATGTCTTTATAGTTCGGCCTCAAGTCATGAATTTTTATGCAATTGCGCCAATTCTTTTCATGAGGGTCGACCATGTAAGAATCCATCAACACACCAAATATTTTTGTTCTGAAACTAATACTTTTGAGAATAGCTCTCATGGCGTAAAAGTCATGCATGTGAAAAAGATCGAATCGCTGATGTCTTTATAGTTCGGCCTCAAGTCATGAATTTTTATGCAATTGCGCCAATTCTTTTCATGAGGGTCGACCATGTAAGAATGCATCCACACACCAAATATTTTTGTTCTGAAACTAATACTTTTGAGAATAGCTCTCATGGCGTAAAAGTCGTGCATGTGAAAAAGATCGAATCGCTGATGTCTTTATAGTTCGGCCTCAAGTCATGAATTTTTATGCAATTGCGCCAATTCTGTTCATGAGGGTCGACCATGTAAGAATGCATCCACACAGCAAATATTTTTGTTCTGAAACTTATACTTTTGAGAATAGCTCTCATGGCGTAAAAGTCATGCATGTGAAAAAGATCGAATCGCTGATGTCTTTATAGTTCGGCCTCAAGTCATGAATTTTTATGCAATTGCGCCAATTCTTTTCATGAGGGTCGACCATGTAAGAATGCATCCACACACCAAATATTTTTGTTCTGAAACTAATACTTTTGAGAATAGCTCTCATGGCGTAAAAGTCATGCATGTGAAAAAGATCGAATCGCTGATGTCTTTATAGTTCGGCCTCAAGTCATGAATTTTTATGCAATTGCGCCAATTCTTTTCATGAGGGTCGACCATGTAAGAATGCATCCACACACCAAATATTTTTGTTCTGAAACTTATGCTTTTGAGAATAGCTCTCATGGCGTAAAAGTCATGCATGTGAAAAAGATCGAATCGCTGATGTCTTTATAGTTCGGCCTCAAGTCATGAATTTTTATGCAATTGTGCCAATTCTTTTCATGAGGGTCGACCATGTAAGAATGCATCCACACAGCAAATATTTTTGTTCTGAAACTAATACTTTTGAGAATAGCTCTCATGGCGTAAAAGTCATGCATGTGAAAAAGATCGAATCGCTGATGTATTTATAGTTCGGCCTCAAGTCATGAATTTTTATGCAATTGCGCCAATTCTTTTCATGAGGGTCGACCATGTAAGAATGCATCCACACACCAAATATTTTTGTTCTGAAACTAATACTTTTGAGAATAGCTCTCATGGCGTAAAAGTCATGCATGTGAAAAAGATCGAATCGCTGATGTCTTTATAGTTCGGCCTCAAGTCATGAATTTTTATGCAATTGCGCCAATTCTTTTCATGAGGGTCGACCATGTAAGAATGCATCCACACACCAAATATTTTTGTTCTGATACTTATACTTTTGAGAATAGCTCTCATGGCGTAAAAGTCATGCATGTGAAAAAGATCGAATCGCTGATGTCTTTATAGTTCGGCCTCAAGTCATGAATTTTTATGCAATTGCGCCAATTCTTTTCATGAGGGTCGACCATGTAAGAATGCATCCACACACCAAATATTTTTGTTCTGAAACTTATACTTTTGAGAATAGCTCTCATGGCGTAAAAGTCATGCATGTGAAAAAGATCGAATCGCTGATGTCTTTATAGTTCGGCCTCAAGTCATGAATTTTTATGCAATTGCGCCAATTCTTTTCATGAGGGTCGACCATGTAAGAATGCATCCACACAGCAAATATTTTTGTTCTGAAACTAATACTTTTGAGAATAGCTCTCATGGCGTAAAAGTCATGCATGTGAAAAAGATCGAATCGCTGATGTCTTTATAGTTCGGCCTCAAGTCATGAATATTTATGCAATTGCGCCAATTCTTTTCATGAGGGTCGACCATGTAAGAATGCATCCACACACCAAATATTTTTGTTCTGAAACTAATACTTTTGAGAATAGCTCTCATGGCGTAAAAGTCATGCATGTGAAAAAGATCGAATCGCTGATGTCTTTATAGTTCGGCCTCAAGTCATGAATTTTTATGCAATTGCGCCAATTCTTTTCATGAGGGTCGACCATGTAAGAATGCATCCACACACCAAATATTTTTGTTCTGAAACTAATACTTTTGAGAATAGCTCTCATGGCGTAAAAGTCATGCATGTGAAAAAGATCGAATCGCTGATGTCTTTATAGTTCGGCCTCAAGTCATGAACTTTTATGCAATTGCGCCAATTCTTTTCATGAGGGTCGACCATGTAAGAATGCATCCACACAGCAAATATTTTTGTTCTGAAACTAATACTTTTGAGAATAGCTCTCATGGCGTAAAAGTCATGCATGTGAAAAAGATCGAATCGCTGATGTCTTTATAGTTCGGCCTCAAGTCATGAATTTTTATGCAATTGCGCCAATTCTTTTCATGAGGGTCGACCATGTAAGAATGCATCCACACACCAAATATTTTTGTTCTGAAACTAATACTTTTGAGAATAGCTCTCATGGCGTAAAAGTCGTGCATGTGAAAAAGATCGAATCGCTGATGTCTTTATAGTTCGGCCTCAAGTCATGAATTTTTATGCAATTGCGCCAATTCTTTTCATGAGGGTCGACCATGTAAGAATGCATCCACACACCAAATATTTTTGTTCTGAAACTAATACTTTTGAGAATAGCTCTCATGGCGTAAAAGTCATGCATTTGAAAAAGATCGAATCGCTGATGTCTTTATAGTTCGGCCTCAAGTCATGAATTTTTATGCAATTGCGCCAATTCTTTTCATGAGGGTCGACCATGTAAGAATGCATCCACACAGCAAATATTTTTGTTCTGAAACTAATACTTTTGAGAATAGCTCTCATGGCGTAAAAGTCATGCATGTGAAAAAGATCGAATCGCTGATGTCTTTATAGTTCGGCCTCAAGTCATGAATTTTTATGCAATTGCGCCAATTCTTTTCATGAGGGTCGACCATGTAAGAATGCATCCACACAGCAAATATTTTTGTTCTGAAACTAATACTTTTGAGAATAGCTCTCATGGCGTAAAAGTCATGCATGTGAAAAAGATCGAATCGCTGATGTCTTTATAGTTCGGCCTCAAGTCATGAATTTTTATGCAATTGCGCCAATTCTTTTCATGAGGGTCGACCATGTAAGAATGCATCCACACAGCAAATATTTTTGTTCTGAAACTAATACTTTTGAGAATAGCTCTCATGGCGTAAAAGTCATGCATGTGAAAAAGATCGAATCGCTGATGTCTTTATAGTTCGGCCTCAAGTCATGAATATTTATGCAATTGCGCCAATTCTTTTCATGAGGGTCGACCATGTAAGAATGCATCCACACAGCAAATATTTTTGTTCTGAAACTAATACTTTTGAGAATAGCTCTCATGGCGTAAAAGTCATGCATGTGAAAAAGATCGAATCGCGGATGTCTTTATAGTTCGGCCTCAAGTCATGAATTTTTATGCAATTGTGCCAATTCTTTTCATGAGGGTCGACCATGTAAGAATGCATCCACACACCAAATATTTTTGTTCTGAAACTAATACTTTTGAGAATAGCTCTCATGGCGTAAAAGTCATGCATGTGAAAAAGATCGAATCGCTGATGTCTTTATAGTTCGGCCTCAAGTCATGAACTTTTATGCAATTGCGCCAATTCTTTTCATGAGGGTCGACCATGTAAGAATGCATCCACACAGCAAATATTTTTGTTCTGAAACTAATACTTTTGAGAATAGCTCTCATGGCGTAAAAGTCATGCATGTGAAAAAGATCGAATCGCTGATGTCTTTATAGTTCGGCCTCAAGTCATGAATTTTTATGCAATTGCGCCAATTCTTTTCATGAGGGTCGACCATGTAAGAATGCATCCACACACCAAATATTTTTGTTCTGAAACTAATACTTTGAGAATAGCTCTCATGGCGTAAAAGTCATGCATGTGAAAAAGATCGAATCGCTGATGTCTTTATAGTTCGGCCTCAAGTCATGAATTTTTATGCAATTGCGCCAATTCTTTTCATGAGGGTCGACCATGTAAGAATGCATCCACACACCAAATATTTTTGTTCTGAAACTAATACTTTTGAGAATAGTTCTCATGGCGTAAAAGTCATGCATGTGAAAAAGATCGAATCGCTGATGTCTTTATAGTTCGGCCTCAAGTCATGAATTTTTATGCAATTGCGCCAATTCTTTTCATGAGGGTCGACCATGTAAGAATGCATCCACACACCAAATATTTTTGTTCTGAAACTAATACTTTTGAGAATAGCTCTCATGGCGTAAAAGTCATGCATGTGAAAAAGATCGAATCGCTGATGTCTTTATAGTTCGGCCTCAAGTCATGAATATTTATGCAATTGCGCCAATTCTTTTCATGAGGGTCGACCATGTAAGAATGCATCCACACACCAAATATTTTTGTTCTGAAACTAATACTTTTGAGAATAGCTCTCATGGCGTAAAAGTCATGCATGTGAAAAAGATCGAATCGCTGATGTCTTTATAGTTCGGCCTCAAGTCATGAATATTTATGCAATTGCGCCAATTCTTTTCATGAGGGTCGACCATGTAAGAATGCATCCACACAGCAAATATTTTTGTTCTGAAACTAATACTTTTGAGAATAGCTCTCATGGCGTAAAAGTCATGCATGTGAAAAAGATCGAATCGCTGATGTCTTTATAGTTCGGCCTCAAGTCATGAATTTTTATGCAATTGCGCCAATTCTTTTCATGAGGGTCGACCATGTAAGAATGCATCCACACACCAAATATTTTTGTTCTGAATTTAATACTTTTGAGAATAGCTCTCATGGCGTAAAAGTCGTGCATGTGAAAAAGATCGAATCGCTGATGTCTTTATAGTTCGGCCTCAAGTCATGAATTTTTATGCAATTGCGCCAATTCTTTTCATGAGGGTCGACCATGTAAGAATGCATCCACACACCAAATATTTTTGTTCTGAAACTTATACTTTTGAGAATAGCTCTCATGGCGTAAAAGTCATGCATGTGAAAAAGATCGAATCGCTGATGTATTTATAGTTCGGCCTCAAGTCATGAATTTTTATGCAATTGCGCCAATTCTTTTCATGAGGGTCGACCATGTAAGAATGCATCCACACACCAAATATTTTTGTTCTGAAACTAATACTTTTGAGAATAGCTCTCATGGCGTAAAAGTCATGCATGTGAAAAAGATCGAATCGCTGATGTCTTTATAGTTCGGCCTCAAGTCATGAATTTTCATGCAATTGCGCCAATTCTTTTCATGAGGGTCGACCATGTAAGAATGCATCCACACAGCAAATATTTTTGTTCTGAAACTAATACTTTTGAGAATAGCTCTCATGGCGTAAAAGTCATGCATGTGAAAAAGATCGAATCGCTGATGTCTTTATAGTTCGGCCTCAAGTCATGAATTTTTATGCAATTGCGCCAATTCTTTTCATGAGGGTCGACCATGTAAGAATGCATCCACACACCAAATATTTTTGTTCTGAAACTAATACTTTTGAGAATAGCTCTCATGGCGTAAAAGTCATGCATGTGAAAAAGATCGAATCGCTGATGTCTTTATAGTTCGGCCTCAAGTCATGAATTTTTATGCAATTGCGCCAATTCTTTTCATGAGGGTCGACCATGTAAGAATGCATCCACACACCAAATATTTTTGTTCTGAAACTAATACTTTTGAGAATAGCTCTCATGGCGTAAAAGTCATGCATGTGAAAAAGATCGAATCGCTGATGTCTTTATAGTTCGGCCTCAAGTCATGAATTTTTATGCAATTGCGCCAATTCTTTTCATGAGGGTCGACCATGTAAGAATGCATCCACACACCAAATATTTTTGTTCTGAAACTAATACTTTTGAGAATAGCTCTCATGGCGTAAAAGTCATGCATGTGAAAAAGATCGAATCGCTGATGTCTTTATAGTTCGGCCTCAAGTCATGAATTTTTATGCAATTGCGCCAATTCTTTTCATGAGGGTCGACCATGTAAGAATGCATCCACACAGCAAATATTTTTGTTCTGAAACTAATACTTTTGAGAATAGCTCTCATGGCGTAAAGTCATGCATGTGAAAAAGATCGAATCGCTGATGTCTTTATAGTTCGGCCTCAAGTCATGAATATTTATGCAATTGCGCCAATTCTTTTCATGAGGGTCGACCATGTAAGAATGCATCCACACAGCAAATATTTTTGTTCTGAAACTAATACTTTTGAGAATAGCTCTCATGGCGTAAAAGTCATGCATGTGAAAAAGATCGAATCGCTGATGTCTTTATAGTTCGGCCTCAAGTCATGAATTTTTATGCAATTGCGCCAATTCTTTTCATGAGGGTCGACCATGTAAGAATGCATCCACACAGCAAATATTTTTGTTCTGAAACTAATACTTTTGAGAATAGCTCTCATGGCGTAAAAGTCATGCATGTGAAAAAGATCGAATCGCTGATGTCTTTATAGTTCGGCCTCAAGTCATGAATATTTATGCAATTGCGCCAATTCTTTTCATGAGGGTCGACCATGTAAGAATGCATCCACACAGCAAATATTTTTGTTCTGAAACTAATACTTTTGAGAATAGCTCTCATGGCGTAAAAGTCATGCATGTGAAAAAGATCGAATCGCTGATGTCTTTATAGTTCGGCCTCAAGTCATGAATTTTTATGCAATTGTGCCAATTCTTTTCATGAGGGTCGACCATGTAAGAATGCATCCACACACCAAATATTTTTGTTCTGAAACTAATACTTTTGAGAATAGCTCTCATGGCGTAAAAGTCATGCATGTGAAAAAGATCGAATCGCTGATGTCTTTATAGTTCGGCCTCAAGTCATGAATTTTTATGCAATTGCGCCAATTCTTTTCATGAGGGTCGACCATGTAAGAATGCATCCACACACCAAATATTTTTGTTCTGAAACTAATACTTTTGAGAATAGCTCTCATGGCGTAAAAGTCATGCATGTGAAAAAGATCGAATCGCTGATGTCTTTATAGTTCGGCCTCAAGTCATGAATTTTTATGCAATTGCGCCAATTCTTTTCATGAGGGTCGACCATGTAAGAATGCATCCACACACCAAATATTTTTGTTCTGAAACTAATACTTTGAGAATAGCTCTCATGGCGTAAAAGTCATGCATGTGAAAAAGATCGAATCGCTGATGTCTTTATAGTTCGGCCTCAAGTCATGAATTTTTATGCAATTGCGCCAATTCTTTTCATGAGGGTCGACCATGTAAGAATGCATCCACACAGCAAATATTTTTGTTCTGAAACTAATACTTTTGAGAATAGCTCTCATGGCGTAAAAGTCATGCATGTGAAAAAGATCGAATCGCTGATGTCTTTATAGTTCGGCCTCAAGTCATGAATTTTTATGCAATTGCGCCAATTCTTTTCATGAGGGTCGACCATGTAAGAATGCATCCACACACCAAATATTTTTGTTCTGAAACTAATACTTTTGAGAATAGCTCTCATGGCGTAAAAGTCATGCATGTGAAAAAGATCGAATCGCTGATGTCTTTATAGTTCGGCCTCAAGTCATGAATATTTATGCAATTGCGCCAATTCTTTTCATGAGGGTCGACCATGTAAGAATGCATCCACACAGCAAATATTTTTGTTCTGAAACTAATACTTTTGAGAATAGCTCTCATGGCGTAAAAGTCATGCATGTGAAAAAGATCGAATCGCTGATGTCTTTATAGTTCGGCCTCAAGTCATGAATTTTTATGCAATTGCGCCAATTCTTTTCATGAGGGTCGACCATGTAAGAATGCATCCACACAGCAAATATTTTTGTTCTGAAACTAATACTTTTGAGAATAGCTCTCATGGCGTAAAAGTCATGCATGTGAAAAAGATCGAATCGCTGATGTCTTTATAGTTCGGCCTCAAGTCATGAATTTTTATGCAATTGCGCCAATTCTTTTCATGAGGGTCGACCATGTAAGAATGCATCCACACACCAAATATTTTTGTTCTGAATTTAATACTTTTGAGAATAGCTCTCATGGCGTAAAAGTCGTGCATGTGAAAAAGATCGAATCGCTGATGTCTTTATAGTTCGGCCTCAAGTCATGAATTTTTATGCAATTGCGCCAATTCTTTTCATGAGGGTCGACCATGTAAGAATGCATCCACACACCAAATATTTTTGTTCTGAAACTTATACTTTTGAGAATAGCTCTCATGGCGTAAAAGTCATGCATGTGAAAAAGATCGAATCGCTGATGTATTTATAGTTCGGCCTCAAGTCATGAATTTTTATGCAATTGCGCCAATTCTTTTCATGAGGGTCGACCATGTAAGAATGCATCCACACACCAAATATTTTTGTTCTGAAACTAATACTTTTGAGAATAGCTCTCATGGCGTAAAAGTCATGCATGTGAAAAAGATCGAATCGCTGATGTCTTTATAGTTCGGCCTCAAGTCATGAATTTTTATGCAATTGCGCCAATTCTTTTCATGAGGGTCGACCATGTAAGAATGCATCCACACACCAAATATTTTTGTTCTGAAACTTATACTTTTGAGAATAGCTCTCATGGCGTAAAAGTCATGCATGTGAAAAAGATCGAATCGCTGATGTCTTTATAGTTCGGCCTCAAGTCATGAATTTTAATGCAATTGCGCCAATTCTTTTCATGAGGGTCGACCATGTAAGAATGCATCCACACAGCAAATATTTTTGTTCTGAAACTAATACTTTTGAGAATAGCTCTCATGGCGTAAAGTCATGCATGTGAAAAAGATCGAATCGCTGATGTCTTTATAGTTCGGCCTCAAGTCATGAATATTTATGCAATTGCGCCAATTCTTTTCATGAGGGTCGACCATGTAAGAATGCATCCACACAGCAAATATTTTTGTTCTGAAACTAATACTTTTGAGAATAGCTCTCATGGCGTAAAAGTCATGCATGTGAAAAAGATCGAATCGCTGATGTCTTTATAGTTCGGCCTCAAGTCATGAATTTTTATGCAATTGCGCCAATTCTTTTCATGAGGGTCGACCATGTAAGAATGCATCCACACACCAAATATTTTTGTTCTGAAACTAATACTTTTGAGAATAGCTCTCATGGCGTAAAAGTCATGCATGTGAAAAAGATCGAATCGCTGATGTCTTTATAGTTCGGCCTCAAGTCATGAATATTTATGCAATTGCGCCAATTCTTTTCATGAGGGTCGACCATGTAAGAATGCATCCACACAGCAAATATTTTTGTTCTGAAACTAATACTTTTGAGAATAGCTCTCATGGCGTAAAAGTCATGCATGTGAAAAAGATCGAATCGCTGATGTCTTTATAGTTCGGCCTCAAGTCATGAATTTTTATGCAATTGCGCCAATTCTTTTCATGAGGGTCGACCATGTAAGAATGCATCCACACACCAAATATTTTTGTTCTGAAACTAATACTTTTGAGAATAGCTCTCATGGCGTAAAAGTCATGCATGTGAAAAAGATCGAATCGCTGATGTCTTTATAGTTCGGCCTCAAGTCATGAATTTTTATGCAATTGCGCCAATTCTTTTCATGAGGGTCGACCATGTAAGAATGCATCCACACACCAAATATTTTTGTTCTGAAACTAATACTTTTGAGAATAGCTCTCATGGCGTAAAAGTCATGCATGTGAAAAAGATCGAATCGCTGATGTCTTTATAGTTCGGCCTCAAGTCATGAATTTTTATGCAATTGCGCCAATTCTTTTCATGAGGGTCGACCATGTAAGAATGCATCCACACACCAAATATTTTTGTTCTGAAACTAATACTTTGAGAATAGCTCTCATGGCGTAAAAGTCATGCATGTGAAAAAGATCGAATCGCTGATGTCTTTATAGTTCGGCCTCAAGTCATGAATTTTTATGCAATTGCGCCAATTCTTTTCATGAGGGTCGACCATGTAAGAATGCATCCACACACCAAATATTTTTGTTCTGAAACTAATACTTTTGAGAATAGCTCTCATGGCGTAAAAGTCATGCATGTGAAAAAGATCGAATCGCTGATGTCTTTATAGTTCGGCCTCAAGTCATGAATTTTTATGCAATTGCGCCAATTCTTTTCATGAGGGTCGACCATGTAAGAATGCATCCACACACCAAATATTTTTGTTCTGAAACTAATACTTTTGAGAATAGCTCTCATGGCGTAAAAGTCATGCATGTGAAAAAGATCGAATCGCTGATGTCTTTATAGTTCGGCCTCAAGTCATGAATATTTATGCAATTGCGCCAATTCTTTTCATGAGGGTCGACCATGTAAGAATGCATCCACACAGCAAATATTTTTGTTCTGAAACTAATACTTTTGAGAATAGCTCTCATGGCGTAAAAGTCATGCATGTGAAAAAGATCGAATCGCTGATGTCTTTATAGTTCGGCCTCAAGTCATGAATTTTTATGCAATTGCGCCAATTCTTTTCATGAGGGTCGACCATGTAAGAATGCATCCACACACCAAATATTTTTGTTCTGAAACTAATACTTTTGAGAATAGCTCTCATGGCGTAAAAGTCATGCATGTGAAAAAGATCGAATCGCTGATGTCTTTATAGTTCGGCCTCAAGTCATGAATTTTTATGCAATTGCGCCAATTCTTTTCATGAGGGTCGACCATGTAAGAATGCATCCACACACCAAATATTTTTGTTCTGAAACTAATACTTTTGAGAATAGCTCTCATGGCGTAAAAGTCATGCATGTGAAAAAGATCGAATCGCTGATGTCTTTATAGTTCGGCCTCAAGTCATGAATTTTTATGCAATTGCGCCAATTCTTTTCATGAGGGTCGACCATGTAAGAATGCATCCACACACCAAATATTTTTGTTCTGAAACTAATACTTTGAGAATAGCTCTCATGGCGTAAAAGTCATGCATGTGAAAAAGATCGAATCGCTGATGTCTTTATAGTTCGGCCTCAAGTCATGAATTTTTATGCAATTGCGCCAATTCTTTTCATGAGGGTCGACCATGTAAGAATGCATCCACACACCAAATATTTTTGTTCTGAAACTAATACTTTTGAGAATAGCTCTCATGGCGTAAAAGTCATGCATGTGAAAAAGATCGAATCGCTGATGTCTTTATAGTTCGGCCTCAAGTCATGAATTTTTATGCAATTGCGCCAATTCTTTTCATGAGGGTCGACCATGTAAGAATGCATCCACACACCAAATATTTTTGTTCTGAAACTAATACTTTTGAGAATAGCTCTCATGGCGTAAAAGTCATGCATGTGAAAAAGATCGAATCGCTGATGTCTTTATAGTTCGGCCTCAAGTCATGAATATTTATGCAATTGCGCCAATTCTTTTCATGAGGGTCGACCATGTAAGAATGCATCCACACAGCAAATATTTTTGTTCTGAAACTAATACTTTTGAGAATAGCTCTCATGGCGTAAAAGTCATGCATGTGAAAAAGATCGAATCGCTGATGTCTTTATAGTTCGGCCTCAAGTCATGAATTTTTATGCAATTGCGCCAATTCTTTTCATGAGGGTCGACCATGTAAGAATGCATCCACACAGCAAATATTTTTGTTCTGAAACTAATACTTTTGAGAATAGCTCTCATGGCGTAAAAGTCATGCATGTGAAAAAGATCGAATCGCTGATGTCTTTATAGTTCGGCCTCAAGTCATGAATTTTTATGCAATTGCGCCAATTCTTTTCATGAGGGTCGACCATGTAAGAATGCATCCACACACCAAATATTTTTGTTCTGAATTTAATACTTTTGAGAATAGCTCTCATGGCGTAAAAGTCGTGCATGTGAAAAAGATCGAATCGCTGATGTCTTTATAGTTCGGCCTCAAGTCATGAATTTTTATGCAATTGCGCCAATTCTTTTCATGAGGGTCGACCATGTAAGAATGCATCCACATACCAAATATTTTTGTTCTGAAACTTATACTTTTGAGAATAGCTCTCATGGCGTAAAAGTCATGCATGTGAAAAAGATCGAATCGCTGATGTATTTATAGTTCGGCCTCAAGTCATGAATTTTTATGCAATTGCGCCAATTCTTTTCATGAGGGTCGACCATGTAAGAATGCATCCACACACCAAATATTTTTGTTCTGAAACTAATACTTTTGAGAATAGCTCTCATGGCGTAAAAGTCATGCATGTGAAAAAGATCGAATCGCTGATGTCTTTATAGTTCGGCCTCAAGTCATGAATTTTCATGCAATTGCGCCAATTCTTTTCATGAGGGTCGACCATGTAAGAATGCATCCACACACCAAATATTTTTGTTCTGAAACTAATACTTTTGAGAATAGCTCTCATGGCGTAAAAGTCATGCATGTGAAAAAGATCGAATCGCTGATGTCTTTATAGTTCGGCCTGAAGTCATGAATTTTTATGCAATTGCGCCAATTCTTTTCATGAGGGTCGACCATGTAAGAATCCATCCACACAGCAAATATTTTTGTTCTGAAACTAATACTTTTGAGAATAGCTCTCATGGCGTAAAAGTCATGCATGTGAAAAAGATCGAATCGCTGATGTCTTTATAGTTCGGCCTCAAGTCATGAATTTTTATGCAATTGCGCCAATTCTTTTCATGAGGGTCGACCATGTAAGAATGCATCCACACAGCAAATATTTTTGTTCTGAAACTAATACTTTTGAGAATAGCTCTCATGGCGTAAAAGTCATGCATGTGAAAAAGATCGAATCGCTGATGTCTTTATAGTTCGGCCTGAAGTCATGAATATTTATGCAATTGCGCCAATTCTTTTCATGAGGGTCGACCATGTAAGAATGCATCCACACACCAAATATTTTTGTTCTGAAACTAATACTTTTGAGAATAGCTCTCATGGCGTAAAAGTCATGCATGTGAAAAAGATCGAATCGCTGATGTCTTTATAGTTCGGCCTCAAGTCATGAATTTTTATGCAATTGCGCCAATTCTTTTCATGAGGGTCGACCATGTAAGAATGCATCCACACAGCAAATATTTTTGTTCTGAAACTAATACTTTTGAGAATAGCTCTCATGGCGTAAAAGTCATGCATGTGAAAAAGATCGAATCGCTGATGTCTTTATAGTTCGGCCTCAAGTCATGAATTTTTATGCAATTGCGCCAATTCTTTTCATGAGGGTCGACCATGTAAGAATGCATCCACACACCAAATATTTTTGTTCTGAAACTAATACTTTTGAGAATAGCTCTCATGGCGTAAAAGTCATGCATGTGAAAAAGATCGAATCGCTGATGTCTTTATAGTTCGGCCTCAAGTCATGAATATTTATGCAATTGCGCCAATTCTTTTCATGAGGGTCGACCATGTAAGAATGCATCCACACACCAAATATTTTTGTTCTGAAACTAATACTTTTGAGAATAGCTCTCATGGCGTAAAAGTCATGCATGTGAAAAAGATCGAATCGCTGATGTCTTTATAGTTCGGCCTCAAGTCATGAATTTTTATGCAATTGTGCCAATTCTTTTCATGAGGGTCGACCATGTAAGAATGCATCCACACACCAAATATTTTTGTTCTGAAACTAATACTTTTGAGAATAGCTCTCATGGCGTAAAAGTCATGCATGTGAAAAAGATCGAATCGCTGATGTCTTTATAGTTCGGCCTCAAGTCATGAATTTTTATGCAATTGCGCCAATTCTTTTCATGAGGGTCGACCATGTAAGAATGCATCCACACACCAAATATTTTTGTTCTGAAACTAATACTTTTGAGAATAGCTCTCATGGCGTAAAAGTCATGCATGTGAAAAAGATCGAATCGCTGATGTCTTTATAGTTCGGCCTCAAGTCATGAATATTTATGCAATTGCGCCAATTCTTTTCATGAGGGTCGACCATGTAAGAATGCATCCACACAGCAAATATTTTTGTTCTGAAACTAATACTTTTGAGAATAGCTCTCATGGCGTAAAAGTCATGCATGTGAAAAAGATCGAATCGCTGATGTCTTTATAGTTCGGCCTCAAGTCATGAATTTTTATGCAATTGCGCCAATTCTTTTCATGAGGGTCGACCATGTAAGAATGCATCCACACAGCAAATATTTTTGTTCTGAAACTAATACTTTTGAGAATAGCTCTCATGGCGTAAAAGTCATGCATGTGAAAAAGATCGAATCGCTGATGTCTTTATAGTTCGGCCTGAAGTCATGAATTTTTATGCAATTGCGCCAATTCTTTTCATGAGGGTCGACCATGTAAGAATCCATCCACACACCAAATATTTTTGTTCTGAAACTAATACTTTTGAGAATAGCTCTCATGGCGTAAAAGTCATGCATGTGAAAAAGATCGAATCGCTGATGTATTTATAGTTCGGCCTCAAGTCATGAATTTTTATGCAATTGCGCCAATTCTTTTCATGAGGGTCGACCATGTAAGAATGCATCCACACACCAAATATTTTTGTTCTGAAACTTATGCTTTTGAGAATAGCTCTCATGGCGTAAAAGTCATGCATGTGAAAAAGATCGAATCGCTGATGTCTTTATAGTTCGGCCTCAAGTCATGAATTTTTATGCAATTGCGCCAATTCTTTTCATGAGGGTCGACCATGTAAGAATGCATCCACACAGCAAATATTTTTGTTCTGAAACTAATACTTTTGAGAATAGCTCTCATGGCGTAAAAGTCATGCATGTGAAAAAGATCGAATCGCTGATGTCTTTATAGTTCGGCCTCAAGTCATGAATATTTATGCAATTGCGCCAATTCTTTTTATGAGGGTCGACCATGTAAGAATGCATCCACACAGCAAATATTTTTGTTCTGAAACTAATACTTTTGAGAATAGCTCTCATGGCGTAAAAGTCATGCATGTGAAAAAGATCGAATCGCTGATGTCTTTATAGTTCGGCCTCAAGTCATGAATTTTTATGCAATTGTGCCAATTCTTTTCATGAGGGTCGACCATGTAAGAATGCATCCACACACCAAATATTTTTGTTCTGAAACTAATACTTTTGAGAATAGCTCTCATGGCGTAAAAGTCATGCATGTGAAAAAGATCGAATCGCTGATGTCTTTATAGTTCGGCCTCAAGTCATGAATTTTTATGCAATTGCGCCAATTCTTTTCATGAGGGTCGACCATGTAAGAATGCATCCACACAGCAAATATTTTTGTTCTGAAACTAATACTTTGAGAATAGCTCTCATGGCGTAAAAGTCATGCATGTGAAAAAGATCGAATCGCTGATGTCTTTATAGTTCGGCCTCAAGTCATGAATTTTTATGCAATTGCGCCAATTCTTTTCATGAGGGTCGACCATGTAAGAATGCATCCACACAGCAAATATTTTTGTTCTGAAACTAATACTTTGAGAATAGCTCTCATGGCGTAAAAGTCATGCATGTGAAAAAGATCGAATCGCTGATGTCTTTATAGTTCGGCCTCAAGTCATGAATTTTTATGCAATTGCGCCAATTCTTTTCATGAGGGTCGACCATGTAAGAATGCATCCACACAGCAAATATTTTTGTTCTGAAACTAATACTTTTGAGAATAGCTCTCATGGCGTAAAAGTCATGCATGTGAAAAAGATCGAATCGCTGATGTCTTTATAGTTCGGCCTCAAGTCATGAATTTTTATGCAATTGCGCCAATTCTTTTCATGAGGGTCGACCATGTAAGAATGCATCCACACAGCAAATATTTTTGTTCTGAAACTTATACTTTTGAGAATAGCTCTCATGGCGTAAAAGTCATGCATGTGAAAAAGATCGAATCGCTGATGTCTTTATAGTTCGGCCTCAAGTCATGAATTTTTATGCAATTGCGCCAATTCTTTTCATGAGGGTCGACCATGTAAGAATGCATCCACACACCAAATATTTTTGTTCTGAAACTAATACTTTTGAGAATAGCTCTCATGGCGTAAAAGTCATGCATGTGAAAAAGATCGAATCGCTGATGTCTTTATAGTTCGGCCTCAAGTCATGAATTTTTATGCAATTGCGCCAATTCTTTTCATGAGGGTCGACCATGTAAGAATGCATCCACACACCAAATATTTTTGTTCTGAAACTAATACTTTTGAGAATAGCTCTCATGGCGTAAAAGTCATGCATGTGAAAAAGATCGAATCGCTGATGTCTTTATAGTTCGGCCTCAAGTCATGAATTTTTATGCAATTGCGCCAATTCTTTTCATGAGGGTCGACCATGTAAGTATCCATCCACACACCAAATATTTTTGTTCTGAAACTAATACTTTTGAGAATAGCTCTCATGGCGTAAAAGTCATGCATGTGAAAAAGATCGAATCGCTGATGTCTTTATAGTTCGGCCTCAAGTCATGAATTTTTATGCAATTGCGCCAATTCTTTTCATGAGGGTCGACCATGTAAGAATGCATCCACACACCAAATATTTTTGTTCTGAAACTAATACTTTTGAGAATAGCTCTCATGGCGTAAAAGTCATGCATGTGAAAAAGATCGAATCACTGATGTCTTTATAGTTCGGCCTCAAGTCATGAATTTTTATGCAATTGCGCCAATTCTTTTCATGAGGGTCGACCATGTAAGAATGCATCCACACACCAAATATTTTTGTTCTGAAACTAATACTTTTGAGAATAGCTCTCATGGCGTAAAAGTCATGCATGTGAAAAAGATCGAATCGCTGATGTCTTTATAGTTCGGCCTCAAGTCATGAATTTTTATGCAATTGCGCCAATTCTTTTCATGAGGGTCGACCATGTAAGAATGCATCCACACAGCAAATATTTTTGTTCTGAAACTAATACTTTGAGAATAGCTCTCATGGCGTAAAAGTCATGCATGTGAAAAAGATCGAATCGCTGATGTCTTTATAGTTCGGCCTCAAGTCATGAATTTTTATGCAATTGCGCCAATTCTTTTCATGAGGGTCGACCATGTAAGAATGCATCCACACACCAAATATTTTTGTTCTGAAACTAATACTTTTGAGAATAGCTCTCATGGCGTAAAAGTCATGCATGTGAAAAAGATCGAATCGCTGATGTCTTTATAGTTCGGCCTCAAGTCATGAATTTTTATGCAATTGCGCCAATTCTTTTCATGAGGGTCGACCATGTAAGAATGCATCCACACAGCAAATATTTTTGTTCTGAAACTAATACTTTTGAGAATAGCTCTCATGGCGTAAAAGTCATGCATGTGAAAAAGATCGAATCGCTGATGTCTTTATAGTTCGGCCTCAAGTCATGAATATTTATGCAATTGCGCCAATTCTTTTCATGAGGGTCGACCATGTAAGAATGCATCCACAAAACAAATATTTTTGTTCTGAAACTAATACTTTTGAGAATAGCTCTCATGGCGTAAAAGTCATGCATGTGAAAAAGATCGAATCGCTGATGTCTTTATAGTTCGGCCTCAAGTCATGAATTTTTATGCAATTGCGCCAATTCTTTTCATGAGGGTCGACCATGTAAGAATGCATCCACACACCAAATATTTTTGTTCTGAAACTAATACTTTTGAGAATAGCTCTCATGGCGTAAAAGTCATGCATGTGAAAAAGATCGAATCGCTGATGTCTTTATAGTTCGGCCTCAAGTCATGAATTTTTATGCAATTGCGCCAATTCTTTTCATGAGGGTCGACCATGTAAGAATGCATCCACACACCAAATATTTTTGTTCTGAATTTAATACTTTTGAGAATAGCTCTCATGGCGTAAAAGTCGTGCATGTGAAAAAGATCGAATCGCTGATGTCTTTATAGTTCGGCCTCAAGTCATGAATTTTTATGCAATTGCGCCAATTCTTTTCATGAGGGTCGACCATGTAAGAATGCATCCACACAGCAAATATTTTTGTTCTGAAACTTATACTTTTGAGAATAGCTCTCATGGCGTAAAAGTCATGCATGTGAAAAAGATCGAATCGCTGATGTATTTATAGTTCGGCCTCAAGTCATGAATTTTTATGCAATTGCGCCAATTCTTTTCATGAGGGTCGACCATGTAAGAATGCATCCACACACCAAATATTTTTGTTCTGAAACTAATACTTTTGAGAATAGCTCTCATGGCGTAAAAGTCATGCATGTGAAAAAGATCGAATCGCTGATGTCTTTATAGTTCGGCCTCAAGTCATGAATTTTTATGCAATTGCGCCAATTCTTTTCATGAGGGTCGACCATGTAAGAATGCATCCACACAGCAAATATTTTTGTTCTGAAACTAATACTTTTGAGAATAGCTCTCATGGCGTAAAAGTCATGCATGTGAAAAAGATCGAATCGCTGATGTCTTTATAGTTCGGCCTCAAGTCATGAATTTTTATGCAATTGCGCCAATTCTTTTCATGAGGGTCGACCATGTAAGAATCCATCCACACACCAAATATTTTTGTTCTGAAACTAATACTTTTGAGAATAGCTCTCATGGCGTAAAAGTCATGCATGTGAAAAAGATCGAATCGCTGATGTCTTTATAGTTCGGCCTCAAGTCATGAATTTTTATGCAATTGCGCCAATTCTTTTCATGAGGGTCGACCATGTAAGAATGCATCCACACAGCAAATATTTTTGTTCTGAAACTAATACTTTTGAGAATAGCTCTCATGGCGTAAAAGTCATGCATGTGAAAAAGATCGAATCACTGATGTCTTTATAGTTCGGCCTCAAGTCATGAATTTTTATGCAATTGCGCCAATTCTTTTCATGAGGGTCGACCATGTAAGAATGCATCCACACACCAAATATTTTTGTTCTGAAACTAATACTTTTGAGAATAGCTCTCATGGCGTAAAAGTCATGCATGTGAAAAAGATCGAATCGCTGATGTCTTTATAGTTCGGCCTCAAGTCATGAATATTTATGCAATTGCGCCAATTCTTTTCATGAGGGTCGACCATGTAAGAATGCATCCACAAAACAAATATTTTTGTTCTGAAACTAATACTTTTGAGAATAGCTCTCATGGCGTAAAAGTCATGCATGTGAAAAAGATCGAATCGCTGATGTCTTTATAGTTCGGCCTCAAGTCATGAATTTTTATGCAATTGCGCCAATTCTTTTCATGAGGGTCGACCATGTAAGAATGCATCCACACACCAAATATTTTTGTTCTGAAACTAATACTTTTGAGAATAGCTCTCATGGCGTAAAAGTCATGCATGTGAAAAAGATCGAATCGCTGATGTCTTTATAGTTCGGCCTCAAGTCATGAATTTTTATGCAATTGCGCCAATTCTTTTCATGAGGGTCGACCATGTAAGAATGCATCCACACACCAAATATTTTTGTTCTGAAACTAATACTTTTGAGAATAGCTCTCATGGCGTAAAAGTCATGCATGTGAAAAAGATCGAATCGCTGATGTCTTTATAGTTCGGCCTCAAGTCATGAATTTTTATGCAATTGCGCCAATTCTTTTCATGAGGGTCGACCATGTAAGAATGCATCCACACAGCAAATATTTTTGTTCTGAAACTAATACTTTTGAGAATAGCTCTCATGGCGTAAAAGTCATGCATGTGAAAAAGATCGAATCGCTGATGTCTTTATAGTTCGGCCTCAAGTCATGAATATTTATGCAATTGCGCCAATTCTTTTCATGAGGGTCGACCATGTAAGAATGCATCCACAAAACAAATATTTTTGTTCTGAAACTAATACTTTTGAGAATAGCTCTCATGGCGTAAAAGTCATGCATGTGAAAAAGATCGAATCGCTGATGTCTTTATAGTTCGGCCTCAAGTCATGAATTTTTATGCAATTGCGCCAATTCTTTTCATGAGGGTCGACCATGTAAGAATGCATCCACACACCAAATATTTTTGTTCTGAAACTAATACTTTTGAGAATAGCTCTCATGGCGTAAAAGTCATGCATGTGAAAAAGATCGAATCGCTGATGTCTTTATAGTTCGGCCTCAAGTCATGAATTTTTATGCAATTGCGCCAATTCTTTTCATGAGGGTCGACCATGTAAGAATGCATCCACACACCAAATATTTTTGTTCTGAATTTAATACTTTTGAGAATAGCTCTCATGGCGTAAAAGTCGTGCATGTGAAAAAGATCGAATCGCTGATGTCTTTATAGTTCGGCCTCAAGTCATGAATTTTTATGCAATTGCGCCAATTCTTTTCATGAGGGTCGACCATGTAAGAATGCATCCACACAGCAAATATTTTTGTTCTGAAACTTATACTTTTGAGAATAGCTCTCATGGCGTAAAAGTCATGCATGTGAAAAAGATCGAATCGCTGATGTATTTATAGTTCGGCCTCAAGTCATGAATTTTTATGCAATTGCGCCAATTCTTTTCATGAGGGTCGACCATGTAAGAATGCATCCACACACCAAATATTTTTGTTCTGAAACTAATACTTTTGAGAATAGCTCTCATGGCGTAAAAGTCATGCATGTGAAAAAGATCGAATCGCTGATGTCTTTATAGTTCGGCCTCAAGTCATGAATTTTTATGCAATTGCGCCAATTCTTTTCATGAGGGTCGACCATGTAAGAATGCATCCACACAGCAAATATTTTTGTTCTGAAACTAATACTTTGAGAATAGCTCTCATGGCGTAAAAGTCATGCATGTGAAAAAGATCGAATCGCTGATGTCTTTATAGTTCGGCCTCAAGTCATGAATTTTTATGCAATTGCGCCAATTCTTTTCATGAGGGTCGACCATGTAAGAATGCATCCACACACCAAATATTTTTGTTCTGAAACTAATACTTTTGAGAATAGCTCTCATGGCGTAAAAGTCATGCATGTGAAAAAGATCGAATCGCTGATGTCTTTATAGTTCGGCCTCAAGTCATGAATTTTTATGCAATTGCGCCAATTCTTTTCATGAGGGTCGACCATGTAAGAATGCATCCACACAGCAAATATTTTTGTTCTGAAACTAATACTTTTGAGAATAGCTCTCATGGCGTAAAAGTCATGCATGTGAAAAAGATCGAATCGCTGATGTCTTTATAGTTCGGCCTCAAGTCATGAATATTTATGCAATTGCGCCAATTCTTTTCATGAGGGTCGACCATGTAAGAATGCATCCACAAAACAAATATTTTTGTTCTGAAACTAATACTTTTGAGAATAGCTCTCATGGCGTAAAAGTCATGCATGTGAAAAAGATCGAATCGCTGATGTCTTTATAGTTCGGCCTCAAGTCATGAATTTTTATGCAATTGCGCCAATTCTTTTCATGAGGGTCGACCATGTAAGAATGCATCCACACACCAAATATTTTTGTTCTGAAACTAATACTTTTGAGAATAGCTCTCATGGCGTAAAAGTCATGCATGTGAAAAAGATCGAATCGCTGATGTCTTTATAGTTCGGCCTCAAGTCATGAATTTTTATGCAATTGCGCCAATTCTTTTCATGAGGGTCGACCATGTAAGAATGCATCCACACACCAAATATTTTTGTTCTGAATTTAATACTTTTGAGAATAGCTCTCATGGCGTAAAAGTCGTGCATGTGAAAAAGATCGAATCGCTGATGTCTTTATAGTTCGGCCTCAAGTCATGAATTTTTATGCAATTGCGCCAATTCTTTTCATGAGGGTCGACCATGTAAGAATGCATCCACACAGCAAATATTTTTGTTCTGAAACTTATACTTTTGAGAATAGCTCTCATGGCGTAAAAGTCATGCATGTGAAAAAGATCGAATCGCTGATGTATTTATAGTTCGGCCTCAAGTCATGAATTTTTATGCAATTGCGCCAATTCTTTTCATGAGGGTCGACCATGTAAGAATGCATCCACACACCAAATATTTTTGTTCTGAAACTAATACTTTTGAGAATAGCTCTCATGGCGTAAAAGTCATGCATGTGAAAAAGATCGAATCGCTGATGTCTTTATAGTTCGGCCTCAAGTCATGAATTTTTATGCAATTGCGCCAATTCTTTTCATGAGGGTCGACCATGTAAGAATGCATCCACACAGCAAATATTTTTGTTCTGAAACTAATACTTTTGAGAATAGCTCTCATGGCGTAAAAGTCATGCATGTGAAAAAGATCGAATCGCTGATGTCTTTATAGTTCGGCCTCAAGTCATGAATGTTTATGCAATTGCGCCAATTCTTTTCATGAGGGTCGACCATGTAAGAATCCATCCACACACCAAATATTTTTGTTCTGAAACTAATACTTTTGAGAATAGCTCTCATGGCGTAAAAGTCATGCATGTGAAAAAGATCGAATCGCTGATGTCTTTATAGTTCGGCCTCAAGTCATGAATTTTTATGCAATTGCGCCAATTCTTTTCATGAGGGTCGACCATGTAAGAATGCATCCACACAGCAAATATTTTTGTTCTGAAACTAATACTTTTGAGAATAGCTCTCATGGCGTAAAAGTCATGCATGTGAAAAAGATCGAATCACTGATGTCTTTATAGTTCGGCCTCAAGTCATGAATTTTTATGCAATTGCGCCAATTCTTTTCATGAGGGTCGACCATGTAAGAATGCATCCACACACCAAATATTTTTGTTCTGAAACTAATACTTTTGAGAATAGCTCTCATGGCGTAAAAGTCATGCATGTGAAAAAGATCGAATCGCTGATGTCTTTATAGTTCGGCCTCAAGTCATGAATATTTATGCAATTGCGCCAATTCTTTTCATGAGGGTCGACCATGTAAGAATGCATCCACAAAACAAATATTTTTGTTCTGAAACTAATACTTTTGAGAATAGCTCTCATGGCGTAAAAGTCATGCATGTGAAAAAGATCGAATCGCTGATGTCTTTATAGTTCGGCCTCAAGTCATGAATTTTTATGCAATTGCGCCAATTCTTTTCATGAGGGTCGACCATGTAAGAATGCATCCACACACCAAATATTTTTGTTCTGAAACTAATACTTTTGAGAATAGCTCTCATGGCGTAAAAGTCATGCATGTGAAAAAGATCGAATCGCTGATGTCTTTATAGTTCGGCCTCAAGTCATGAATTTTTATGCAATTGCGCCAATTCTTTTCATGAGGGTCGACCATGTAAGAATGCATCCACACACCAAATATTTTTGTTCTGAAACTAATACTTTTGAGAATAGCTCTCATGGCGTAAAAGTCATGCATGTGAAAAAGATCGAATCGCTGATGTCTTTATAGTTCGGCCTCAAGTCATGAATTTTTATGCAATTGCGCCAATTCTTTTCATGAGGGTCGACCATGTAAGAATGCATCCACACAGCAAATATTTTTGTTCTGAAACTAATACTTTTGAGAATAGCTCTCATGGCGTAAAAGTCATGCATGTGAAAAAGATCGAATCGCTGATGTCTTTATAGTTCGGCCTCAAGTCATGAATGTTTATGCAATTGCGCCAATTCTTTTCATGAGGGTCGACCATGTAAGAATCCATCCACACACCAAATATTTTTGTTCTGAAACTAATACTTTTGAGAATAGCTCTCATGGCGTAAAAGTCATGCATGTGAAAAAGATCGAATCGCTGATGTCTTTATAGTTCGGCCTCAAGTCATGAATTTTTATGCAATTGCGCCAATTCTTTTCATGAGGGTCGACCATGTAAGAATGCATCCACACAGCAAATATTTTTGTTCTGAAACTAATACTTTTGAGAATAGCTCTCATGGCGTAAAAGTCATGCATGTGAAAAAGATCGAATCACTGATGTCTTTATAGTTCGGCCTCAAGTCATGAATTTTTATGCAATTGCGCCAATTCTTTTCATGAGGGTCGACCATGTAAGAATGCATCCACACACCAAATATTTTTGTTCTGAAACTAATACTTTTGAGAATAGCTCTCATGGCGTAAAAGTCATGCATGTGAAAAAGATCGAATCGCTGATGTCTTTATAGTTCGGCCTCAAGTCATGAATATTTATGCAATTGCGCCAATTCTTTTCATGAGGGTCGACCATGTAAGAATGCATCCACAAAACAAATATTTTTGTTCTGAAACTAATACTTTTGAGAATAGCTCTCATGGCGTAAAAGTCATGCATGTGAAAAAGATCGAATCGCTGATGTCTTTATAGTTCGGCCTCAAGTCATGAATTTTTATGCAATTGCGCCAATTCTTTTCATGAGGGTCGACCATGTAAGAATGCATCCACACACCAAATATTTTTGTTCTGAAACTAATACTTTTGAGAATAGCTCTCATGGCGTAAAAGTCATGCATGTGAAAAAGATCGAATCGCTGATGTCTTTATAGTTCGGCCTCAAGTCATGAATTTTTATGCAATTGCGCCAATTCTTTTCATGAGGGTCGACCATGTAAGAATGCATCCACACACCAAATATTTTTGTTCTGAAACTAATACTTTTGAGAATAGCTCTCATGGCGTAAAAGTCATGCATGTGAAAAAGATCGAATCGCTGATGTCTTTATAGTTCGGCCTCAAGTCATGAATTTTTATGCAATTGCGCCAATTCTTTTCATGAGGGTCGACCATGTAAGAATGCATCCACACAGCAAATATTTTTGTTCTGAAACTAATACTTTTGAGAATAGCTCTCATGGCGTAAAAGTCATGCATGTGAAAAAGATCGAATCGCTGATGTCTTTATAGTTCGGCCTCAAGTCATGAATATTTATGCAATTGCGCCAATTCTTTTCATGAGGGTCGACCATGTAAGAATGCATCCACAAAACAAATATTTTTGTTCTGAAACTAATACTTTTGAGAATAGCTCTCATGGCGTAAAAGTCATGCATGTGAAAAAGATCGAATCGCTGATGTCTTTATAGTTCGGCCTCAAGTCATGAATTTTTATGCAATTGCGCCAATTCTTTTCATGAGGGTCGACCATGTAAGAATGCATCCACACACCAAATATTTTTGTTCTGAAACTAATACTTTTGAGAATAGCTCTCATGGCGTAAAAGTCATGCATGTGAAAAAGATCGAATCGCTGATGTCTTTATAGTTCGGCCTCAAGTCATGAATTTTTATGCAATTGCGCCAATTCTTTTCATGAGGGTCGACCATGTAAGAATGCATCCACACACCAAATATTTTTGTTCTGAATTTAATACTTTTGAGAATAGCTCTCATGGCGTAAAAGTCGTGCATGTGAAAAAGATCGAATCGCTGATGTCTTTATAGTTCGGCCTCAAGTCATGAATTTTTATGCAATTGCGCCAATTCTTTTCATGAGGGTCGACCATGTAAGAATGCATCCACACAGCAAATATTTTTGTTCTGAAACTTATACTTTTGAGAATAGCTCTCATGGCGTAAAAGTCATGCATGTGAAAAAGATCGAATCGCTGATGTATTTATAGTTCGGCCTCAAGTCATGAATTTTTATGCAATTGCGCCAATTCTTTTCATGAGGGTCGACCATGTAAGAATGCATCTACACACCAAATATTTTTGTTCTGAAACTAATACTTTTGAGAATAGCTCTCATGGCGTAAAAGTCATGCATGTGAAAAAGATCGAATCGCTGATGTCTTTATAGTTCGGCCTCAAGTCATGAATTTTTATGCAATTGCGCCAATTCTTTTCATGAGGGTCGACCATGTAAGAATGCATCCACACAGCAAATATTTTTGTTCTGAAACTAATACTTTTGAGAATAGCTCTCATGGCGTAAAAGTCATGCATGTGAAAAAGATCGAATCGCTGATGTCTTTATAGTTCGGCCTCAAGTCATGAATTTTTATGCAATTGCGCCAATTCTTTTCATGAGGGTCGACCATGTAAGAATCCATCCACACACCAAATATTTTTGTTCTGAAACTAATACTTTTGAGAATAGCTCTCATGGCGTAAAAGTCATGCATGTGAAAAAGATCGAATCGCTGATGTCTTTATAGTTCGGCCTCAAGTCATGAATTTTTATGCAATTGCGCCAATTCTTTTCATGAGGGTCGACCATGTAAGAATGCATCCACACAGCAAATATTTTTGTTCTGAAACTAATACTTTTGAGAATAGCTCTCATGGCGTAAAAGTCATGCATGTGAAAAAGATCGAATCACTGATGTCTTTATAGTTCGGCCTCAAGTCATGAATTTTTATGCAATTGCGCCAATTCTTTTCATGAGGGTCGACCATGTAAGAATGCATCCACACACCAAATATTTTTGTTCTGAAACTAATACTTTTGAGAATAGCTCTCATGGCGTAAAAGTCATGCATGTGAAAAAGATCGAATCGCTGATGTCTTTATAGTTCGGCCTCAAGTCAT